>NC_141163.1:31351601-31691601 GCF_053477565.2 Lygodium microphyllum | reverse complement strand
CTCCGTATCGCCGGTCTCCGCTCCCGCAATGGTGGACTGTAGAGAGAGAGAGAGAAAATCAGTCTTTCTCTCTCCTCCTTCTCTCTTCTCTTAACCCCCGTTCGTGCGTGGAAGAGTAGAATGGAAATGGATGGCCGGATGGATGTCGATTCTTGACGAAACTGAAGGGCAATGCCAAATCATTGTAGATTGCTGATTCCAAGTAGAATTCATGGCTGGAAATCAGTCGTGGGACGTGCCAAATTTAATGGAAAAACCCGCAAGACACGGTAATAATTGTTTTTATAAAGAAAATGGCATTTTGGTGCAAATTTGATTGATAAAGATGTGTTCATATGGATTGAGTTTTGAGTATGTCGTGCTTTGAGTTGTTTTCTGGCTGTTCATCATTTAAAAATCAGAAAAACATGTGTGGGATAGCAGAAAATAGAAAACCGAGACACGAAAAACCATAAAAATGAAGGAAAATAGGGTTTTTTGGGCTAAAAATGATGCAATAAATTAATCCACACCTACTAAAATCCTTTTTTCTGCTGAAATGAACTAAGGGCCACAGCCCATAAACTGAACTTAATTTTCAGCAATTGAAAAATGGGAGAAAATGGGAAACAGTGCAAGAAAATGGTGGAAAAAACCCTTAAAATAGGGGAAAATTATATTTTGGGCTTTGGAAAATTAGGAAAATTATGAGTAATGTCCGTGAATGTATAGTGAGGCTGAGGCATGAAGATTTGCTTCAGATCAGTTGGACTACATCGTATTACGAACGCAATGTTTAGGAAGGCAGAGATTTTGATAGACGCTCCTCGCCGCGAGGCCGAGGGGTTGTCTTGTGCGTAGTGACGAGGCCCGGCTAGTGCATGAGCCAGTGCCGGCCCGTTTTTAGGTCCATCACTCCCTCTCCTTTCTCTTTGCCTCTTGATTCCTCCTCTCTTTACCCTTTCTTATTTGCCTCTTCCTTTCTCCTCTCTTTGTGTCGTGCGCCTGTCAAAAAAACCCAAAAGAAACGTACGACGGGACTACTTTGAAAAGAATGACACACGAGCAATATTTTTTAAAAAATTTTAAAATTTTAGTGCGCGTCTGTGTGCGTCTCTATAAGTGCATCTATAAGCGTGTATATAGATCAAGAATCGCTCATAGACGCGCTTATATATGCACAGTTAAACACACTTATAGATGTGCATATACACGCGCTTATACATGCGTTTATACATGCGCACATAGATGCAATTTTACCTACAAAATTAGACGCAAATATAGATGCACAATTGCGTCTATATTTTTCAAAATTTTTTAAAATTTTAGTGCGCGTCTGTGTGCACATCTACAACTGTTGCTTGTTGTAGTGACGCGTCTGAAAACGCGTCTATATTCGCATCTATTTGCGCGGATATATAGATGTAAAATTCGCATCTATTTACATGCTCTTTTACATGCATATACAGACACGATGATAAACGTGCCCGACTTTGCGCGTCTATGCCTCGTTTCTGTTGTAATGGTCGTGCGCGGCTGCCACCTTCCAGAATTCAGGAATCACAACCCATAGTAGTAAAACATCAGGCTCAACAGCCTAGATTTCAATGGAGACCCAAACAGCCGCAACCGTCGCCTAGAAGTTGACACTCCCATCCTCGTACGACCAAAAACTCTAGCCCTAGGAGGCCAAAATGCAGTAACAGAAAGCGCCACATGATCAAGAAAAGATGGGTCCCTAAAGCCCTCTTACGTGCACAAGGCTACTACGAGGGAAATACGTGGATGTGGATCCCTAAGGCCCACACGCCCAAAGGCACCACTCATACACCGCCCTCAAGCTTGCTCAAACCGTGTTCCATCAACCCTCAAAACTGCAAGCCGCAGTACTCTCCTGAACCACAACCATCCGCCCCATCCACATCTAGACCCAAGGGAGTCCCACAAGTCTACCAGCCCAAACCGTAGGCTCTGTCATAAGAGTCATCACCCGCCAAAGTCAATCTGCCTCCCCAACTCCAACCTGAATGCATCAACCCGTCCGTCATGGCTGCCCCCAATCCACTCAACATCCAAACGGCCAAACCACAAACTTACGAACCCTCCCAACCGCCCATCTTCATTGTCAAAAGTGCTTGTTCTGTCAAACCTCAACCACCTGTCGGCCTTACGCCCTCCTACGAATGAAAATCCTTTCTAGCGCTAGCCGCTGACCTTACGGAGGACACTAGGGATGACGTGGTGGAATGCATTAAACAACTTGATGCCACCTTCGTGTCGCTAGCCCTCAGCTATGACCGCTTGGACTTAGGTCTATTAGAAGAACCCTTTGCAACGGAAGTGCGCAATATGCCTTGCTCTTGGGAGACTTTTGAATTTGCATTTGCAAAATCTTCTCGCTCTACTGATGAGTTGCTCAACAACGAGATCTTCAAAGAGCAAGACATTAAACAATGTCTCATCACATCTTACGATCAGCGAACCACTTCTGCTATCACGGATTAAGAAATCACTGAGTTATCCAAGCTCATTGATGCTGACTCCACGTTTTTTAAGAGCATTCATACACTCTTAGGCTGCAATGGGAAGTTGAGGGGTGCCGCATAATGACCAACGCTGAGCAGTGCCGTGTAATCAAAATAGCAGAGTACGACCCCACCTACGTCGTGCCAACCTCGTATTGAGTATTAACCACTCTTCGTGGCCGACCCATGGAAGAGCACATCAAGGGGCATCCCTACCTTGACCGCCTCTTAACAGAGGAAGAACTCCACATTGCAAGTCGGGTCGATTCTGGCAATCTCCTAACCGATGTTCTAATATACATCACGCCCGTGGATATCCTTCCATTCGAATTAGATCGTGAAGCTCAGCTAGAGTACAACCCCAACTTCTATGCTTGGCTCCTGCGCAAATAGACCGATGCTCTTTATGCTGAACGCCCTTGTCCTCTCAACCTCTAATCCTGGGACGGATTCTTCTTGTTCCAAAGGGGGAGGGGGTAAGGTGGAATTTAAAAAGTGAACCAAGTATGAAATGTCAATAAAATTTGAAATGCAATGGTAAAATGTAATGGTAAAAGTCTGAAAAGAAAAGTTAAGACTATACTCAAAATATTTCAGATCAATAAAATCTTCTACGCTTTTCTTCTTTCAGTAAGTTACTTGTCAAAAAGCACTAATAGTGGAAATGGCTGAACTTGCAGGCATCGATCATGGCAAGCCAGGACAAGGCTGACAAGCTCCCCTTCTTGGAGGAGGAGCAAGCGAAGTATGGCCTCACGGTGGATACTAGAGCCTTTAGCTAGTTGAAGTTCCATCACATCTTCAACCTTGAAGACGTGGCCATCGAAGAGCCGGCAGTGCGCCGAATTATAGACCAATGCCATCTGCAGAAATACCTAGACGCAGTGGGCCAGAGGGTGGACTACACCCAGTGCGTCGACTTTTTGCGTACCTTTAACAGAAACAGAGGCACCATCACTGTGCGCGAGAATGAAGCCACCCGGCAAGTACAGATTGAGCTGACCCCGGAATCGGTGGAAAGGGCACTGGGGCTGCCAAATAAAGTGGAAAGAAAGCGAAAGAGGGACATCTATGCCATGTTGGGAATGGACAAGGTGAAGGTCTATACCAACGATGGGATTAGCTTGGCAGACATCCCAAACCCAGATATCCAGTTGCAAGTAAAAATGGTGCACACTTTGTTCTTGAGCCAGAGGTACAATAGCATAATGAGCCGGATCAACGTGCCTCTGCTCGACAGCATTGCCGCACAATCACTAGACGAGGTAAACCTGAATGGGTTTGTGAGGAGAACCATAGAGGCTTTGGCTAAGGCTCTAGCAATGGGAGGAAGAGCCGTTGGAGGAGAATCCCGATCGTCTAGATCAACACACAAGGTATCGTCATCCAAAGCCTCAACCATAGGGTTTGGAGGCATCCTTACTACCATAATCTGAGAAGCACTAGGGCAAGGACGGGAAGAAGAAGACAAGAAGGGAGACGAAGAAGGAAGTGATGATGCACCGTCACAATCCCCACCTCACACAGAAGAACAGCATAGGTATTCAAATGAAATGGAGACTAACGAAGACGAAGAGGGAGAGTCCCAGGGTAGCCCACAGAGGCACGCAGAACAAAGAACGAAAGCCCTGCATGGAAAGAGGAAAGAAGAGCGCAAGAAAAAAGAAAAATAATATTTGGAGAGGGCTCGGAGGGAGTCGCTCAGGGATGAGGAGGAGAGGAAAAAGAAGATTGAAGAGGAGTTGAGAAGAAAGGAAGAGGAAGAAATAGCGCTGGCCACCCATCGCTCCATTGAGGAGCAGCACAAAAGAGACGAGGAGGGCGCAAAGAGCCACACAGAACAGAAGCACCTGGTTCCAATACCAATGTGCTGGAAATCGCACCCCCACCCCGGCAGAAGGAAAAGGCAAAGAACCAATGATGCCAACTCCCCCTCTCTTCGTACCTACCACACCATCCACTCTCATCATGACAATGACCACTACCACCACCACCCAAGGCTCCACTCCAAAGGTCGATGAGAGCAATATGGTCACTTGGCTGCAGTTCCTGGTGGAAAGGGAGTTGGCAAGAGAAGCAGGCGTGGCCACCCCAGCGTCAGGAGTGAAGAGGGCAGCCACGGTTGATATGGAGCCAAGGCCAGAGCTTAAAATATAGAAAATAGAAACCGCTATCACCACCGCCACCATGTCCCATCCCCCACCTCCAACAGGCCAATATGATGAATACGTTAAGAAGCTGCTCTCGCAGCTAGAAAAGGCCAAGGAAGAAAAGAAAATTGCCATGGAAGAGTTGGCAATAGAGCAAGAATCAAGAGCCACTCTCCAGCTCGAGAAAACTAAGCAGATAGCAGAATACCAAAGGGAGATTGCTATGCTAAAGGAGGAAGCCAGCAATAGAGATGCAGAAGAAGTAAATGCCCTAAAGGAATATGATGCTGCCTAGGAGGGAAGAAGAAAAATCTTAATGGAACACCTCAATGGAGAGAGGGAGACCACTGCTCACCTGCGTCGCAAGAACGACCAGCTTACTGCAATCAACCTAGAGGCACAAAACCAGCTTGAGAAGATAAAACAGGAGACTGCAAAGCTAGACTAGCTAAGAGAAGAGCAGGTGCGAAGGATGCAAGTGAAGCTGGATCAGCTCAATGCAGAGATCACCAATGAACACCAGGAGCAATGACTCATGGCTATGACCCTCCATTAGGGGGAGAGCCTGGAAGATATGGAAAAGAGAGTGAAGAAATGGGCTGACCACAATGAAAGGAGGGTACGAGACCTAGCACACCGACTGGCCAAAGCAAAAGGAGATAGAGAGTTGGCTGAGAATCAAGCAGAGGCTGCCTAGCTCGCTATGATAGCCCAGTAGCACACCTTCCTCAACATGCTGCTCCACTCCACCAAAACGGAAGAAAATGAGGCCCATGATCAGCTTGTAGAAGAAGCTAGCCATTGCATGCAGAGCCCTAATAGCAGGCCTGCATGTACCACTGCAACTAGGAGGCCCGCCCAGAGCCTAGAGGAGCAAAGAAAATACCTTGCATAGGTAGGTCTGAAGGAGCAAGAAATCGAAAAACTTGGCTTCACAGAAGAGAAGGTGCAAGAAGATGTGCAAGTAGAAGGGGGTGAACCAGAGTAATCTGGGACCTCAGGAGGAGGACTACGTCCCACCACCCTCTCCTCCACGACAAGATGAAGTGCAATCCACTGACACATCCGTTGAGAGGAAAGCAACCCTGGCTAAGCGCAGGAAAGAAATGATAGAGAAGGCAAGGAAGAAGTTGAACGTTAGACCTGTTCCAAGACAACCTGCCCCTCTCCCACCGTGCCCTAAGGATCTCCCCACTGAATTCCATGCAGAGTTGATTATCTGGGAACAATAGGAATGTGCCCGTAACCCTTTCGACTTGAGCTTTGAGCTTCCCCACTACACTAAATAGAGTAATGCCCATTGAACTTGTAAATGATGTAATCGATATGGGTGCAAGGCTCAAGGACAAGTGGCTAGCGGAGTGAGAGGTCAACCCAACTGCTAGGGGAGCCGAGGACCGCAAATTTTGGCATGATAAAGTCCTCCAAGTGCCTAGATTGGTGGAAGGCTATAATTGCCAACCCACCTAGAGAAGACACATTTTTTATGTCAACCTTGATGCTTGGATGGCGTTTTGGAACACCCTCCCTTCTGAGAGAAACGACCCCACTTTCATTCCGTATCCTCGAAGGGTAGGCGTGGATTTTAGTCCGTCCATCCATGGCAGGTTCGACTTCCTTATCATCTATAACGCCAATAGCACCTCCTATAAGGATGCCCTTGTATTTACCCTCCCTAATTTGTACAGTTCTATAGATAGATTACTTAGTGAGTTCACATTCTGCCCTGACCCCGCCTTCATAACAACCTGTAATTATCTTAGGCTAATTAGGGTCCTAATCCACCAAGAGCCTGCACCTCAAGAACGCCACCTCCCACCCCTTTACTTCGACCCCAATGCCATAGATAGCAGCACCATGACTCACCTCATGATGTGCGCTACTCTTTTGCCATCCTTCTGTATTGCACTGCTTGAGGATATGAGCGATAGTAAATTCACATAGTGCAACCACCCTTTCCTTTCCACCACCACTCTCAAAACCCGCCTCAATCTCAAGGGCTACTTGTTGAGTCGCAGATTCCTTAACAAAGCCCCCCGCCCTCCCCAATCCCCTACCCGCCATTCGGATGACGAGGATTAAACTCCCGTCATGCCCTTGTACCACATGCATCTATGTATAGCCTCTTCAAAAAAAAAAAAAAGCCACAAAGCAACAAAAGAAAAGGTGAACTGGAAAGAAGCGACAACAGGAAAGAATAGCAAAGCCAAGGGATGAATCTACTACTAAGCAATGATAAGAGAGAGAGGACTTCACATGATCCCCTTGCAACTTCCCTTTACCTTTTTGTGCACCATAATCACTGCACCTAGGGTTTTCCCTAGCCCCCTCCCCACTTTACACTTAGGGCACATCAAGGACAAGACTTTCAAACCTGTCACCCTAAGACTTGCACCGCACCTCCAACGACACACGAATTGGGTCCTCAAGTGTGGGACATTACCAAGGGCTTACCCAAGGTTAGACCCATCTCCCAGTTCCAATGCCACGGGCACCACGCACTACACGGAGAGGCAAACACACCCCTTAGGGAGTGCACAAATTTTCTTGCAGGTTATGTTTGAGTTTCAAGAACCGGCTACTCAGCTAAAGAAGATCACCCACGGCATCCTTTAATGACCAAAACTTTTTCCATGTGCCGGACATGACACCATTGCTGCTGTTTCACGAGCTTTTCTGCATTGGAGTGGACAGACCAAAATGCTTCATGTCGCCAACCATATGCCTGCTGATGGCTACCATGATTGAACCAAATCAAGAAAAAGGAGTACTCAGTAATAGATCTGCCATTGGCATAGATCTTGGAAACTCATTGTCCAAAGATGCATGCCTTACGCCTCAAGATCTATGGGTTTGATTCCACAAGCCTGAAGATTTCCAATGCAAGGTTGACGACCTTCAACACAACACTGAAGACCTTCAACTCAAAGACAAAGATCTTCAAATCAAAGACACAAATTTTCAATGCAAAGACAAAGCATATCTTTGTCAAGGCAGAGTTCGGGGGGGCTTCTCTAGGATAAATCCCTCCAATACCATCCTCCTAAGGGATTGCTTATTGATCAAGTGTTTCTGATGCTCTAGGGACGACCGGCTACATATTTTCCACCACCCAACTTGAACCCCAATCAACCGTCTCGCAGAATGGAAGCCACAACTGTGTGAGAAATGCCAAGCATCTTCATGAAGCCCACAGCACACCGGAAACTCCATCACCTCTCATTCACACGATTGTGTTGAGATATCGAGCTCCACTCGTGATACGCCAGGGTGACCGTTGTGTATTTATGTCACCGACTTGTCAATTGCAGACGCGGTTGGTACACCGCCCATGAATAATAGCTACATGATAGCTATCCTTATCTACTCTAGTTCATGGCTCAGTTAGTATGCCACCTTAGTTAGTTGAGTTTGGTTTGAGACCCATATATAGGGTTCTTCTATTTCTTTGTACAAGAGTTCTTTTGGCTTACACAACTAAGAAGAGGAAAACTGTTTTCAGCCTCCACCTTTGTGTGTATTCCCCCATTGTGAAAGCAAGAAAGCTACAAGTGAGACTCCTTCCTTCTCTCCCACAATCTTGACATGGTATCAGAGCCTTGTTCGTGGTAAGGAGCTCAAGAAAGCAAGCCAAGCTCGTGGTGTTCCGGTAAGAGGAGCAGTGTTGCTTTCATTTTCTGTTTTGGGAGCAGATCTCTGCAAGTAGCACAGCCGGAAAGTGCAGGAGTGCATTGTCTCAGGTTGAGACGCCCTTCGCGGTGAAGCAAGAGGGCAGTATATGCTGCGGGCGAGGGCTTTAGCCCTCAGCGACCTTGTTTTTTTTATTTGAGGCCATTTCGGGGCCTGTTTTGGAGGTGGAAGTTTTCTGCACGCACTCAGGAAAAGGCCCAGTTTTATGCTGTGCAGCCACTGTTCTACAGGTCGGTGAAAAGTTTCTGTAGAAATTGCATCGTATGCTTGTGCGCAGAGACATTGGGAGTTACAGAATCATCCCTGTTGCCTGTTGATGCAAAATCGTCACTAGGAAGTGAC
Source organism: Lygodium microphyllum (assembly GCF_053477565.2). Taxonomy (NCBI): domain Eukaryota; kingdom Viridiplantae; phylum Streptophyta; class Polypodiopsida; order Schizaeales; family Lygodiaceae; genus Lygodium; species Lygodium microphyllum. The sequence goes on along the minus strand of NC_141163.1, from coordinate 31,682,915 downwards.
TGTGTGGTCAAATACCACTTTCGCCAGTTTTGCAGATTTACCCTTGTGAGGGTGAAGCTGTGTTTTTTGCAGTGACAGAATTTTTTGCAGTGTTCTGTAATGGCGTCTGATTCTCTTTCACAGATTGTCACTGAAAAGCTTGACAAGAACAACTTCCAAGCATGGAAGTTTAGAATGACGAATTTCCTTATGGGAAAAGGATATTGGGAATTTGTTGCAGGAAATGAAGAAGAACCAGTTCTTCCTGATGTTCCCAATCAACAGCAAATGCAGGCATTCAAAGCATGGCATGAGAGAGCCAGGAAAGTTATGTATTGGCTGTCTATCAGTATTTCAGACTCTATGATTGTGCATATTCAGGATGCAAGTACGCCAAAGGAGGCATGGGATACTCTGTCAAAGATGTATAGCACAAATACGCAAGCCAGGAAAATGCAGCTCAAGCAAGAGTTGCACAATGTGCAAAGAGAAAATATGAGCATCAATGACTACCACATGAAGGTGAAGAAGATTGCAGATGCACTTGCTTCCATTGGGTCGCCAGTGGAAGATGATGATTTAGTTTCTATGACCTTGAATGGTCTAGGAAAGGATTATGCGCAGTTTCGGACATCCATTTCCGTCCGTGAAAGATTTCCTGATTTTGAGGAGTTGATTGCTCTTCTAATTTCTGAGGAGCAGAGAAATGGTGGTGCATCTTCTTCAGGAGGAACTTCAAAAGAAACTGTCTTCTACTCAAATGCTGGAAGAGGTAGAGGCAGAGGTAGAGGAGGCCGATTTGGAGGCCGTGGTAGAAATCAGAATATGCAGCAAACTCAAGACAACCAGTCCTATGGAGGAGGACGTGGTAACTCTAGAGGCAGGGGGAGCCAAAGAGGTCGTGGTGGATGGCAAAGAGGCCAAAATGCAAACAGTAATGTTGAATGCTACTATTGTGGTAAAATGGGTCATATGGCTAAAGACTGCTATAAAAAGCAGAATGACATCATGAATGGAAAACTGCAACAAGGGAATTATGCATCTTCTAATAGACAGGGTGATGACAAAAATGAGCATTTGTTTATGGTGCAGCACATGAACAATTCTGTGACAAATGCAGAAGAAAGCAACGATGTGTGGTATGTTGACTCAGGTGCATCAAACCACATGACAGGTCATGCAGAATGGATGGAGGATGCAAGGAAAATGGAAAAACCAGGATTTGTGGAGACTGGTGATGATACTGCACATCCGATTGTGCAGATTGGAAAATTTCCTTTGTCTATGCAGGATGGGAAAAAGAAATACCTTTCCGATGTATTTCATGTCCCCAATATCACCAAGAATATGGTTTCTGTTGGTCAAATGGTTGAACAGGGCTTGTAGGTCAGATTTAATCCTCATGGATGCTTTGTTGAGGATATGAAAAATAAAGGTCGCTTGATAGCAAAAGGAAAGAAGAAGGGCAGAATGTTTACGTTGGATGCAGACATGTCTGAATTGAGTGCAACAATGTTTGCACATGGGACCGGTGTAGTTGCAGATATTGATATCTGGCATAAACGCATTGGTCATGTTAATGTACAGCGACTTAAATCAATGCAGGCCCAAAATATTGTTGCAGGATTGCCAAAATTCAAGGTTGCAGAAATGCATAAGGTATGTGAAGCCTGTCAGTTTGGAAAACAGGCAAGGAAACCATTTCCTAGACATGTTCAAGAGAGTAAGAAGCCATTGGAATTAATCCACTCTGATGTGTGGACTACTAAAGCTGCATCTCTTGGAGGCTGTCATTATTTTGTCACTTTTATTGATGACTATAGCAGAAAAGTTTGGGTGTATTTTATAAAAAAGAAAAGTGAAGTTTTTGGGCATTTCAAAACTCTTAAAGCTATGGTTGAAAATGAAACAGGGCTGCAAATAAAATGCCTAAGGTCAGATGGAGGGGGAGAGTACCTCTCAAATGAGTTTGCAAGGTTCTTGCAGGAGCATGGCATAAAGCAGCAATATTCATGCAGTCAAACGCCACAGCAAAATGGAATTGCAGAAAGAAAAAACAGACATATTGGAGAGGTGTCTCGTGCCATGCTCAATGAAAAAGACCTGCCAGATTTTTATTGGGCTGAAGCAGTTGCTACAGCAGTCTACATAATGAACAGAACTCCCACTGCAGCAATACATGGAATGACTCCAGAGGAGAGGTATACTGGTAGGAAACCAGATATTTCTCATTTGAAAATTTTTGGTTGCATTGCCTATGTACATGTGCCAGATGAGTTGAGATCCAAGTTGGATCCAAAAGTTGAGAAGTGCATCTTTATTGATTACTCTCTGTAGCAAAAAGGGTATAGATGCTATAACCCTTCTACTCGTAAGTTTACAGTGAGCAGAGATGTTGTTTTTGATGAGATGAGTAGCTGGTATAAACCAGTAAATGTGATTGATGATGTAGATGCACAAAATGGTAATGCTGCACAGAATTCACAGCAGCAGTCACAAAATATTAGTGGACCTGGAGCGTCTTCTAGCAGTGGTTCACATTCTTCTCCATGGACAGGCAGATTGAGATCAGGAGAATCTTCTCAAAGCAATGCAGATAGTGGTATGCAGGTATCACGAAAAGGAAAAGAGAAGGTTGATCAGCCCATGTTTGATGTGAATGCAGGTCACTCTTATGTGGATGGTGAATCCAGTGGCTCAGAACAGAGCATTGATGATGAGTTGGGTATCTCCTCTATTGTTACACCTGGAGTAAGGAAGACCAGGGATGTTTTGAGAGCACCTGGGAGTGAACCCACTTTGCGCAGGTCTACCAGAGTTAGGTATCCTGTAGATAGGCTGAAATATGATGGATTTACAGCCATTCACTATGCATATATGGTCAAGGTGATACAGGAACCAGAACCCACTTCTTTTGAGCAAGCCATGGGAAAAGAAAAATGGGAGAAAGCCATGGATGAAGAAATGGATGCCTTGAAAGCAAATGCTACATGGGAATTGGTACCTTTGCCTAAAGGTAAGAATGCAATTGGCTATAAGTGGGTTTATAAGGTAAAGCACAATGCTGATGGTTCTGTGAATAGATACAAGGCAATATTAGTAGTCAAGGGGTATGCACAAACATATGGCATTGACTATGAAGAAACATTCAGTCCGGTTGCAAGGATGGCAACCGTAAGAGCAGTCATTGCTATGGCTGCGTCAAAGGGATGGTCTTTACATCAGATGGATGTAAAGAATGCCTTCTTGCATGGTGATTTGCAAGAAGAGGTCTATATGGAGCAGCCACTAGGTTATGTGCACGCTGTTCATCCTGAGTTTGTTTGCAAGTTGAAGAAAGCTTTGTATGGATTGAAGCAAGCACCTAGAGCATGGTCTGACAAGATAGGACAGTATCTTGTCACTATTGGCTTTCAGATTTCCAAGGCAGATTTCTCACTTTATGTGAGAAAAACAGAGAAAGGTATTATGCTACTTGTCATTTATGTTGATGATTTGATTATGACAGGTGACAGTGATGAAGATATCCTTCATGTGAAAATGCTATTGAAGCAGAAGTTTGAGATGAAGGATTTGGGAGAGCTGCGTTATTTCTTGGGCATTGAGGTGATTAGATCACCAAGTGGGATACAGCTCTTGCAGAGGCAGTATGGATTGGACATGCTGTCCAAATATGGGATGACAGGCTGTAAGCCTATTTCAGTTCCTTTGGAGCAGAATGTGAAGCTGAGCGCAGATGCAGGTGAGCTTTTGGAAGACCCTACTATATACAGACGCATAGTAGGAAGCTTGATTTATATGACTATTACCAGGCCAGATTTGAGCTATGCTGTTGGATTGGTAAGTCAGTTTATGCAGGCTCCAAGGAAACCGCATTTGGATGCGGCTAGACGCATACTCAGGTATGTGAAGTCCACATTGCAGTATGGACTATTTTATGAGACTGGGGTTCAGATACAGTTGCATGGATACACTGATGCTGATTGGGCTGGTAGCATTTCTGATAGACGTTCTACCAGTGGATATGTGTTCTCTTTTGGGAGTGCTGCAGTCACTTGGAGCAGCAAGAAACAGCCTACAGTTGCCTTGTCGAGCACAGAGGCTGAGTACATGGGTGGAGCAATGGCTGCATGTGAGGTAGCTTGGTTGCATAAGCTAATTTATGATATGCATTAGTCTACAAATGGGCCAGTTGTCATTTATTGTGACAACATGAGTAGTATACACTTGGCAAATAACCCAGTCTATCATGCTAGAACAAAGCACATTGAGGTGCATTATCACTATGTGCGGGAGAGGGTTTTACTAGGTCTTATTGATCTAGTTTATGTCAGCACAGAGGATCAGGTAGCTGACATATTTACGAAGGCATTGGGTGCAGAGAAGCTGCGCAAGTTCAGAGACCTGCTTGGTGTGCAGGAATTGGGATTGAGCTCGAGGGGGAGTGTTGAGATATCGAGCTCCACTCGTGATACGCCAGGGTGACCGTTGTGTATTTATGTCACCGACTTGTCAGTTGCAGACGCGGTTGGTACACCGCCCATGAATAATAGCTACATGATAGCTATCCTTATCTACTCTAGTTCATGGCTCAGTTAGTATGCCACCTTAGTTAGTTGAGTTTGGTTTGAGACCCATATATAGGGTTCTTCTATTTCTTTGTACAAGAGTTCTTTTGGCTTACACAACTAAGAAGAGGAAAACTGTTTTCAGCCTCCACCCTTGTGTGTATTCCCCCATTGTGAAAGCAAGAAAGCTACAAGTGAGACTCCTTCCTTCTCTCCCACAATCTTGACAGATTGTCTTTGAATCAGCGTCATCTACCTACCAGTTCCGCCTAGCAGCAGACCTAACTAGCCACTACTTCCCACCGCAGTGCCATGGGACTGGCACTTGGCTAGGAGGGGGGTAATGTTTATCGTGTTTACCGCAGCACAGAGGAGCAGGAAAATGGAAAAAAAAATAAAAAGCAAAAAAGGTGCATGATAAAAGCAAAAAAAGGTGCCTTGACCGGTAACCAGACCCTGAAAATTTTAAATGCTCGGGCACGACCCTCAGAAAGTCTCAGTGTCACCCCGAGACAACAAAAGAGTGAAAGGCGCACCATTAAATGTGGAAGCACTCTCGAATCCTTGTAAAAGAGCGCCAGGCTCACTCTTGTGCAAAGTGTATGCATTAGTTGGGAATAGGATAAATTAGAATGGTGAGAAATGGGAAAAAGGGCCTAGGCTACGGCCGGCCATGTAAAAAAGGGAAAAGGGGATGACCGCCCAAAAAATATTTAGGGCTTTGTATATAAAGTTGAAAAGTGAATGAGAAGCTCATTCTTTTGGTGTGTGGCAAAAGGAGTCTTCTTCCTCTCTTCTTCTCTCCTTCTTGCTTGTGTGTGCTCTTGAGAGAGGGAGTGTGAGAGTGTGAGGGAGTGAGTGTGTGGGAGTGAGGGATCAAGAGGGTGAAGCTCTTCACTATCTCCTCTTCTCTTCTTCTCTTCTCTTCTCTTCTCTTCTCTTGCGAGCACGGCTATGGAGGATGGAGCTTGGAGATGGAGGAAGATTGAGGATTCTTGAGCTAGCATCAAGAATCGTGGAGCTACCGGAGTGCAAGAGAGAGGAGGGTACTCGATCAAGCATCAAGGTAAGCTCACTACACTCGTAGGATCGACGGTGCGTCGGCTAGGTGAGAGATAGCCATTAGAGCTCGCTTGGAACGCTTGAAGCAATAAGTGGTCCATGGGTCTTGGTGGTTGAGCGAAAGCTCCCACAATTATGTGACTAAATTTTCTTATTTCCTTTAGCATCTCTAATAGATTACAACATTAACAACCAAAGACAACCATTTCCAAACAATTTCAACCAAGATCTATCATAAAATAAGTAGATTGTTCGCTTACGCATAAAAATACGCTTTTTGAGGCTCGTATTTCAAGGTTGGGAGGCTGCTGATGCTCTTTCTTGGCGGTTGACGCTCTTTCACAGCCCGATCTACAATCCTTTGTGCTCCACCACCATCAACCCACCTCCCTCTCTCATAGAATCAAGCATATGAACGGATAGCAAAAGAAGAGAGGAGAGAGGAGAGAGAAAGAATAAGAAATCAAAATTTCATTTCCTTGATCATATTTCACATGCTTACAGTTAAAATCTTGCTCTTGGCATGTACATTAGGCTTCCATATCTCTCTCTCTTGATCGGGGTGTGTATTGAAGAGGCACAAATCCATCCAAAAATGGGGCACAAAACAAAAGATGTCCCCCTCCTCCTGTCGGACAAGAATTTGCATGTTTTTTTTCATTTACATTTTATTTCATGATGTCATTTATTAAATGCCCACTTTGGAAAAATCACTTTCACACTGCTCTCTCCATGAGGGTTTTCGACATGTTTGGAGGGGCAAATGGACTCAGAATTGCGGTCCGATTCGATGGCTGGCTCCATGACGTCAAAATATATAAACCTTGATCCCATTGCACACTTTCTAGCTCTCGAATCACATATTTTATTTAGAGCACTAAACTGTGCAGGGATTAAATGGGGGCCAAACAACCTTCGATCGATGAACGAAGACTTGTGTTAGATTCCTGGCATCGAAATCCACTTAGGAAAACTCTAGCTCAACCATTCGTCACTGTTCAATTTTGCATGAAAATTTGATCCTTGACGTATCTCAACCACTTTTCCACTCCAAGAATGGGCTCAAGCACTTCAAAAACGGGCCCCAAAATTCAGCTCTCATTGGTGACCATGGGATAGGGTGACTCCGTCAAATCCCACAAACTGATTTGCACAGACATAACCACAAAAAGCATCAAGTTGTGACAAGAAAGAAACAACAATATATATCACAGCTCTCGCCCTTCCCCCTGACAAAAATCATGACATGAAATCCATGAGGGAGAAGCTAAGCAGTATCTGATCAAGAGGTCAAGAGTCAATTTTTAACCAACTGCTCCAACACAACCTAGCTAAAAAGAACTAAGCAGTATCTGATCAAGAGGTCAAGATTCAATTTTTAACCAACTGCTCCAACACAACCTAGCTAAAAAGAACTATCAAAGAGATTGTCCTAAGTGGTCGTCTAACCTACCTACCTAATCGAGGATACCAGAACCAAGAGCTCCCATTAGGCGAGGACTCCTATAGCTTGATCTCATTGATTTATTATTTTTTTCTTTCGATTTATCTTCTTTTCCTTTAAAACTTGATACTCGGGCATGTAAAAGGGAGGGAGCTAAGTTTAGTAACCCAAGGAGAATAGGGTATTAGCCTCGGGTCTTGTCTGGGCACCCAAGAACCTACCAAGCCCTCGCAAGGCACATTCTTGTCTTTTTAGATCAGCATATGCGTTTTGTCGGTCCTTGGTAGCTTGAATATCCTGTCTGATAATCTTGATTTGATCATCTATTTCTTCTAACATTTTTCTTGAGGCTTCTATCCTTAGAGTAGGATTGGAAAAAGTAAGTGGTATATGGCAATCTTGACCATATAGTGCCTGAAATGGAGTCATCTGAATACTTCGATGATAGGAGGCATTATAAGAAAAATTCACTAAGGATAGATACTGAATCCACCTTTTAGATTCCTTGCTACAATATGCACACAGAATATCCTCAATTACTTGATTAACTCGTTTGGTCTGCCCATCAGTTTGTGGATGATAAGCAATACTAAAACAAATTTGCGTTTCAATGGCTTTAAATAAACTCTTCCAGAAGTGTGATGTGAAAAGAGAATCACGATCATTGATGATCCTTTTAGGTAACCCATGTAACATAAAAATCTCATTTACAAAAATTCTAGCAATATCTAAAGCTTTGTAATTGGTTTTTCTGGAATAAGATGAGCGACCTTTGTTAGCATGTCTACTATCACCATTATTGAGTTATATCCTCCTTGTACAGAAAGTAACCCAACTACAAAGTCCATGCTAATAAATTCCCATTTCATCTTGGGAATGTCAAGTGGCTGGAGTTTTCTTGGTAACTTGACACGTTCGGATTTTACCCTTTGGCAATTTAGACATTCAGTGACATACTTAAGTACATCACCCTTGAGTTTTTGCCAGTAATAACTTTTTCTGACAGCATTAAAGGTTTTTGCATACCCTGGGTGTCCTGAAAAAGGAGAATCATGTGCTTCCCAAAGTATCCTTCTCTTGAGAGTCTGACTTGAAGGAATGCATAGTCTCATTCTGAAATAAACAAGTCCTTCGTCTTCATCTATAGAGAATTCTTGATACTCAATCTTGAGTTTGGGGTCTTGTTCCTTATTCTGAACTTCCCAAAATAATTGTTGATAGTCTGGGTCCTTATTTGCTTCATCTTTAGTCAACTCAATGATAGGATTAGTTGGCATCGATACCATTATAGCCAGAGTTTCTGCCCTAGATGGTTCTTCAATGATAAGAGCATTAAGGAAGGCTTTACAGCTAAGGGCATCTGCTACTACATTTTCTTTATCGGGTCTAAACTTAATTTCAAAGTCATACTCCTGCAGAATCTCGATCCAACGTTGTTGCCTCATATTAAGATTAGGCTGAGTAAAAATCCACTTAAGACTTTTATGATCTGTGACTAAGGAAAACTTATTTCCAAGCAAGTAATGTCTCCATAATTTGAGAGCATGAGTCACAGCTAACAACTCTAGGTTATGAGTAGCATATTTCTGCTCATGGGTTTTCAATTTTCTTGAAGAGTAAGCTACAGGATGTCCTTTCTGTATTAGTACACATCCCAATGCAAGAGAGCTGGCATCTGTGACAACTTCGAATTCCTTGCTTAAGTCAAGTAGCCTTAAGATAGGAGCAGTTACCAAACTATGCTTTAGTTGCTCAAAGCTAGACTGTTCAATTGGCGTCCAATTAATGGCAACTTACTTTTTGAGTAAGTTTGTAAGAGGTGCTGCAATTTGAGCATAGTTTCTGATGAATACCCTATACCATCCTATTAGACCTAGAAAACTTCTCACTTCCGTGATAGTGATTGGGGGTGGCCAATCTTAAACATCCTTGACCTTGGCAGGATCTACTGATATACCTTCAACAGACACTATGAATCCCAAGTATTCAATCTTCATTTTGAAGAAGGCGCACTTCTTCTTCTTGGCATACAACTTGTGTGTTCTCATTGTCTCTAGGACAATGAGAAGATGTGGTTCATGATCTTCTTCCTCCTTAGAATAAGTTAGGACATCATCAAAGAATATGAGAACAAAATCATCAAGATGAGGTATAAAAATGTCATGCATTAACTTGTTGAAGGTAGTTGGAGTATTTGTCAACCCAAATGACATCACGATGAATTCGAAATGACCGTATCTTGTGTTGAAGGCGGTCTTTGAAATATCTTCATTTTTTACTCTAGTCTGATAATATCCTAACCGAAGATCAATCTTAGAAAAGATCTTTGCTCCTTGTAGACAATCAAGAAGCTTATCTATCCTCGGGATTGGGTATTTATTTCTTACTGTTACCTAGTTTAGCCCTCGGTAGTCAATACAAAGACCGAGAGTTCCATCTTTCTTCTTTTGGAATAATACTGGGGCTCCCCATGGTGAACTACTTGGTCGGATATACTCTTGTTCTAGCAGTTGCTTGAGTTGCTCTTTTAACTCGATGGCTTCAGGGATAGACATTTTGTAAGGTCTCTTTGCCACTCGAGCGGCTCCTAGAACAAGTTTGATCTCATGATCAACTTCTCTTTCTAGAGGTATGATGCTAGGAGGAATATTCCACTATGGATTCCATGAGGTTTTGCAGTGGATTTCATAAAACCATATTTATTTGTCGGGGCTTGTACACAAGGTGGATTCCTTGTGCGAGAAGTTGACGAGGAGGGGGTATGATGCCAGGAGGCATATTCCACAGTGGATTCCATGAGTTTTTATTCCACAGTGGATTCCGTGAGGTTTTGTAGTGGATTTCATAAAACTATATTTATTTGCCAGGGCTCATACACAAGGTGGATTCCTTATGCGAGAAGTTAACAAGGGCGCCTGTCCTTTTCGGGTGTCATGTTAATTTAATGTGCACATGAATGATTCCATAGTGGGCGATTCTGCAAAATACATATTTAAATTAATGGATATTTATGAGTTTAGAGTGTGCACTCGTATTAAATTAAGTTGATGTGTAGAGCAGGTAGCGGTGGCTTTGGGTAGCACTAGGTGTTAGCGTAAGTTCAAGCGTAAATTTCATAATTATGATTAGTTATCTTAAGTATAATATATAATATTATGTATTTATATGATGTTGTATTATTAAAATTATTACTCTATTTGTAAGTTATAAGTTTAAACTTCTTTAGTAATAATTAGATCATTGTCCTTAGTACTATTAATTTATTTATTTTTAATATAGATTATTTTAGAATATGGGATTTAAGATACGTTTTTATTGAAATAAGCTTTCTTTACGGAATACCTTGTTATTTTCTTAATGTGGTTAAGTTTAGAAGGCTTTTCTAGCTTCCTTTATAAAAGCAACAGGATCACGCGTAAAACAGGAGAAGAGGGTGAAAACTTAGTTTTTTCGTTTCTCCCTCATCTGGAATCGGAATTCAGAGCTTCAAGAGTCGTTATGGGGGTTTTGGCATGCTTTGGACGTGATGGTGATGTCAAAATATCAAGATTTAGAGCACAGAATTTTCTGCAGCAATTGCGGCATGTTATACGATACCTCTTAACTCTTAAAACTATGTATTTCAATTGATATTTGTACTTTCTTTGTAATTATATGTAAGATATGAATTAAAATATCCATGTAAAACTTTAATATATAATTAAGGATGGCAAATCATGGCTTTAGCCATGGGGGAGGTTGGGCCCAATCATGCGTTTTTCTCTTGTCTTTCTCAATCTATTGATTGTTTGTATTTAATAGTTGAGATTTTTGATTTGTTAGCTTTTTCCACTAAGTTCTATTATATGTATCATAAAGTTATATATGATTGAGATTTGATTTGCTAGATTTGCCACGTGATTCCGCTTCGCAACAAGGTAACTCAGTTAGCTCTTCAAGAAATATGTCAGTGTACTCTTTTAACCAGGACGGTTCTTCTTCTGTTTGACCATCTTGATTTATATTGTTAAGCTTGATCAAGTAAACATGTAATCCCTTCTTCAAGCCTTTCAAAATTCGAGAAGATTTTGCTAATTGAACTTTAGGTTTCCCTATTTCACCTTGTGTAGTTGCTATTTTACCATTCAAACCCTAAAATGTGACTTGACCTTTTCCACAATGGATATGAGCATCATTGGGAATCAACCAATCCATTCCTAGTAAACATTCATAAGCTCCTAAGTTTATTACTTTGAACCTCATACTTGAAAGGTTTTCTCCTAGGTTAAACTCTACCTTGGTAGTTTGCTGCGTAGAAAGTACTTCCTTTCCATTCCCTAATTCCACAAGCAGCTTTGATGCATTTACTGTATCTATTCCTAACTTCTTAGCACACTTGGGTGAAATAAATGAGTGTGTACTTCCACAGTCAATCAAAACTTTAAATGATTTACCTCGGTAACTAATCGGTGTCTGTATTATCGAATATTAACAATTTGGTCATTTCTTGTGGAATGCAACATGAATAGTTGCTCTTTCAATATCTTCTTCCATAGTAGGGTCTTCCTCCTCATTAGTCTCTTTTAGGGTAATATTTGACGTTCTTCCTCTTGCCATAGCTACTTGACCACGGTCTTGGGCAGTTTTTCCTTGACCTCAAAATTAGTCTTGTCGATGGTTCCTACCAAGCTTTGGACAATCTCTCCTAAAATGTCCTATCTCATTACAATGGAAGCACCTAAGACTATCCCTGTTTCCTTGGATAGGAACAAAATTTCCAACTGCATTGGATTTTGCCTTTTTCTTTTGACCTTGGTAAAAGTGGCCTTGGGTTCTTTTTGCTTGACATTTGAATCCTCCTTTGTTTTGGTTATTGTAGCTCCCGAACTTATTGTTGTTAGGCTTTGATTGTACTTCCCGCACAATAGGAGCACCTTGAATCAAAGCATCCTAGAGGTCTATTGGGCACATTGATTCCCCTAATTGATAAAGTATCAATTAATCTTTTATTACAACGTAAGGTAATCAGATGGAAAGAAATACATTATTCAGATAGCTCCCATGCTCATCTTATTTTCTTTCAGAAAAGGATTTCCTACTACAATCTAAGTATGACACTCTGATACGTCCTTTATGAAGTAACTTGGATTCGAAGAGTAGATATCTAGGAATCTATATTTTTGAGTGAGTTTCAGAAATCCATCTTTTTTGTAGTTGTGTCAACTAGAGTGACCTACGACCTTTATTCTATTAGCCGAAAGGATCTTCGTAACTTCCTCATAGATATACTGGTTTAGTTTGATCTTCTTGCCTCTAGTATACATGGTTGAGTTTATAGTGGCCTCATGAAATAGATGTCAAGATTGTGGGAGAGAAGGAAGGAGTCTCACTTGTAGCTTTCTTGCTTGCACAATGGGGGAATACACACAAAGGTGGAGGTTGAAAACAGTTTTCCTCTTCTTAGTTGTGTAAGCCAAAAAGAACTCTAGTACATAGAAATAGAAGAACCCTATATATGGGTCTCAAACCAAACTCAACTAACTAAGGTGGCATACTAAGTGAGCCACGAACTAGAATAGATAAGGATAGCTGTCATCTAGCTATTATTCATGGGCGGTGTACCAACCGCATCTGCAAAACTGACAAGTCAGTGACATAAATGCGCAACGGTCACCCTGGCATATCACGAGTGGAGCTCGATATCTCAACACTCCCCCTCGAGCTCAATCCCAATTCCTGCACACCAAACAGGTCTCTGAACTTGCGTAGCTTCTCTGCGCCCAATGCCTTTGTAAATATGTCAGCTACCTGATCCTCTATGCTGACATAAACTAGATCAATAAGACCTAGTAAAACCCTCTCCCGCACATATAGTGATAATGCACCTCAATGCGCTTTGTTCTAGCATGATAGACTGGGTTATTTGCCAAGTGTATACTACTCATGTTGTCACAATAAATGACAACTGGCCCATCTGTAGGCATCAGCATATCATAAAGTAGCTTATGCAACCAAGCTACCTCACATGCAGCCATTGCTGCACCCCTGTACTCAGCCTCTATGCTCAACAAGGCGACTGTAGGTTGTTTCTTGTTGCTCCAAGTGACTGCAGCACTCCCAAAAGAGAACACATATCCACTGGTAGATCATCTATCAGAAATACTACCAGCCCAATCAGCATCAGTATATCCATGCAACTGTATCTGAACCCCAGTCTCATAAAGTAGTCCATACTGCAATGTGGACTTCACATACCTGAGTATGCATCTAGCCGCATCTAAATGCGGTTTCCTTGGAGCCTGCATAAACTGACTTACCAATCCAATAGCATAGCTCAAATTTGGCATGGTAATAGTCATATAAATCAAACTTCCTACTATGCGTCTGTACATAGTAGGGTCTTCCAGAAGCTCACCTACATCTGCGCTCAGCTTCACATTCTACTCCAAAGGAACTGAAATAGGCTTACAGCCTGTCATCCCATATTTGGACAGCATGTCCAATCCATACTACCTCTGCAAGAGCCGTATCCCACTTGGTGATCTAATCACCTCAATGCCCAAGAAATAATGCAGCTCTCCCAAATCCTTCATCTCAAACTTCTGCTTCAATAGCATTTTCACATGAAGGATATCTTCATCACTGTCCTGTCATAATCAAATCATCAACATAAATGACAAGTAGCATAATACCTTTCTCTGTTTTTCTCACATAAAGTGAGAAATCTGCCTTGGAAATCTGAAAGCCAATAGTGACAAGATATTGTCCTATCTTGTCAGACCATGCTCTAGGTGCTTGCTTCAAGCCATACGAGGCTTTCTTCAACCTGCAAACAAACTCAGGATGAACAACATGCACATAACCTGGTGGCTGCTCCATATAGACCTCTTCTTGCAAATCACCATGCAAGAAGGCATTCTTTACATCCATCTGATGTAAAGACCATCCCTTTGATGCAGCCATAGCAATGACTGCTCTTACGGTTTCCATCCTTGCAACCGGATTGAATGTTTCTTCATAATCAATGCCACATGTTTGTGCATACCCCTTGACTACTAATCTTGCCTTGTATCTATTCACAGAGCCATCTGCATTGTGTTTCACCTTATAAACCCACTTACAACTAATTGCATGCTTATCTTTAGGCAAAGGTACCAATTTCCATGTAGCATTTTCTTCCAAGGCATCCATTTCTTCATCCAAGGCTTTCTCCCGTTTTTCTTTTCCCATGGCTAGCTCAAAAGAAGTGGGTTCTGGTTCCTGTATCACTTTGACCATATATGCATAGTGAATGGCTGTAAATCCATCATATTTCAGCCTATCCACAGGATACCTAGCTCTGGTAGACCTACACAAAGTAGGTTCACTCCCAGGTGCTCTCAAAACATCCCTGATCTTCCTTACTCCAGGTGTAACAATAGAAGGAATACCCAACTCATCATCAATGCTCTGTTTTGAGCCACTGGATTCACCATCCACATAAGAGTGACATGCATTCACATCAAACATGGGCTCATCTACCCTCTCTTTTCCTTTTTGAGATCCCTGCATACCACTATCTGCATTGCTTTGAGAAGATTCTCCTGATCTCAATCTGCCTGTCCATGGCGAAGAATGTGAACCACTGCTAGAGGATGCTCCAGGTCCACGAATATCTTGTGACTGCTGCTGTGAATTCTGTGCAGTATTACCGTTTTGTGCATCTACATTATCAATCACATTTACTGGTTTATACCAACTACTCATCTCATTAAAAAAAACATCTCTGCTCACTGTAAACTTACGAGTAGAAGGATTATAGCATCTATACCCTTTCTGCTGCAAAGAGTAACCAATAAAGATGCACTTCTCAGCTTTTGGATCCAACTTGGATCTCAACTCATTTGGCACATGAACATAGGCAATGCAACCAAAAATTTTCAAATGAGAAATATCTGGTTTCCTACCAGTATACCTCTCCTCTGGAGTCATCCCATGTATTGCTGCATTGGGAGTCCTATTCATTATGTAGACTACTGTAGCAACTGCCTCAGCCCAATAAAAATCTGGCATGCTTTTTCATTGAGCATGGCACGAGATACCTCTCCAATATGCTTGTTTTTCCTTTCTACAATTCCATTTTGTTGTGGGGTATGACTGCATGAATATTGCTACTTTATGCCATGCTCCTGCAGGAACCTTGCAAACTCATTTGAGAGGTACTCTCCCCCTCCATCTGACCTTAGGCATTTTATTTATAGGCGTGTTTCTTTTTCAACCATAGCTGTAAGTTTTGAAATGCCCAAAAACTTCACTTTTCCTTTTCATAAAATACACCCAAAATTTTCTGCTATAGTCATCAATAAAAGTGACAAAATAATGACAACCTCCAAGAGATGCAGCTTTAGTAGTCCACACATCAGAGTGGATTAATTCCAATGGCTTCTTACTCTCTTGAACATGTCTAGGAAATGGTTTCCTTGCCTGTTTTCCAAATTGGCAGAGGCTTCACATACCTTATGCATTTCTACAACCTTGAATTTAGGCAATCCTGCAACAATATTTTGGGCCTGCATTGATTTAAGTCGCTGTACATTAACATGACCAATGCGTTTATGCCAGATATAATATCTGCAACTACACCGGTCCCATGTGCAAACATTACTGCACTCAATTCAGACATGTCTGCATCCAACATAAACATTCTGCCCTTCTTCTTTCCTTTTGCTATCAAGTGACCTTTATTTTTCATATCCTCAACAAAGCATCCATGAGGATTAGATGTGACCTGCAAGCCCTGCTCAACCAGACCAACAGAAATCAGATTCTTGGTGATATTCAGGACATGAAATACATCAGACGGGTATTTCTTTTTCCCATCCTGCATAGACAAATGAATTTTTCCAATCTGCATAATAGGATGTGCAGTATCATCACCAGTCTCACAAATCCTGGTTTTTCCATTTTCCTTGCATCCTCCATCCATTCTGCATGACCTGTCATGTGGTTTGATGCACCTGAGTCAACATACCATACATCGTTTCTTTCTTCTGCACTTGTCACAGAATTGTTCATGTGCTGCACCATAAACAAATGCTCATTTCTGTCATCACCCTGTCTACTAGAAGATGCATTATTCCCTTGTTGCAATTTTCCATTCATGATGTCATTCTGCTTTTTATAGCAGTCCTTAGCCATATGACCCATTTTACCACAGTAGTAGCATTCAACATTGCTGTTTGCATTTTGGCCTCTTTGGCATCCACCATGACCTCTTTGGCTCCCCTTGCCTCTAGAGTTACCACGTCCTCCTCCATAGGACTGGTTTTCTTGAGTTTGCTGCATATTCTGATTTCTACCACAGCCTCCAAATCGGCCTCCTCTACCTCTGCCTCTACCTCTTCCAACATTTGAGTAGAAGACAGCTTCTTTTGAAGTTCCTCCTGAAGAAGATGCACCACCATTTCTCTGCTCCTCAGAAATTAGAAGAGCAATCAACTCCTCAAAATCAAGAAATCTTTCACGGACGGAAATGGATGTTCGGAACTGTGCATAATCCTTTCCTAGACCATTCAAGGTCACAGAAACTAAATCATCATCTTCCACTGGCGACCCAATGGAAGCAAGTGCATCTGCAATCTTCTTCACCTTCATGTGGTAGTCATTGATGCTCATACTTTCTCTTTGCACATTGTGCAACTCTTGCTTGAGCTACATTTTCCTGGCTTGCGTATTTGTGCTATATATTTTTGACAGATTATCCCATGCCTCCTTTGGCGTACTTGCAGCTTGAATATGCACAATCATAGAGTCTGAAATGCTGATAGACAGCCAGTACATAACTTTCCTGGCTCTCTCATGCCATGCTTTAAATGCTTGCATTTGCTGTTGATTGGGAACATCAGGAAGAACTGGTTCTTCTTCATTTCTTGCAACAAATTTCCAATATCCTTTTCCCATAAGGAAATTTGTCATTCTGAACTTCCACTCTTGGAAGTTGTTCTTGTCAAGCTTTTCAGTGACAATCTGTGAAAGAGAATCAGATGCCATTATAGAACACTGCAAAAAATTCTATCACTGCAAAGAACACAGCTTCAGCCTCACAAGGGCAAATCTGCAAAACTGACGAAAGTGGTATTTGACCACACAGTCACTTCCTAGTGACGATTTTGCATCAACAAGCAACAAGGATGATTCTGTAACTCCCAATGTCTCTGCGCACAGGCATACGATGCAATTTCTATAGTAACTTTTCACCGATCTGTAGAACAGTGGTCGCACAACATAAAGCAGGGCCTTTTCCTGAGTGCGTGCAAAAAACTTCCGCCTCCAAAACATGCCCCAAAATGGCCTCAAATAAAAAAAACAGAGCAACCAAGGGCTAAAGCCCTTGCCCGGAGCATATACTGCCCTCTTGCCACACCGCGAAGGGCATCTCAATCTGAGACAATGCACTCTTGCACTTTCCGGTTGTGCTACCTGCAGAGACTTGCTCCCAAAACAGAAAAAATGAAAGCAACACTGGTCCTCTTACTAGAACACTGCGAAATTGGTTTGCTTTCTGAGCTCCTTACCAGGAACAAGGCTCTGATACCATGTCAAGATTGTGGGAGAGAAGGAAGGAGTCTCACTTGTAGCTTTCTTGCTTGCACAATGGGGGAATACACACAAGGGTGGAGGCTGAAAAAAGTTTTCCTCTTCTTAGTTGTGTAAGCCAAAAAGAACTCTAGTACATAGAAATAGAAGAACCCTATGTATGGGTCTCAAACCAAACTCAACTAACTAAGGTGGCATACTAACTGAGCCACGAACTAGAGTAGATAAGGATAGCTGTCATCTAGCTATTATTCATGGGCGGTGTACCAACCGCATCTGCAACAACTGACAAGTCAGTGACATAAATGCACAACGGTCACCCTGGCATATCACGAGTGGAGCTCAATATCTCAACAATAGATAGATCTTAACAACTTTAAGATCTTCCATCCATTTTACCCTTTTCAGATTATTCTGAAGATAAGCTAGACGGCTTGCATCGATATAGCAATATCCTCCGCTAATCATCCATCATCTTTCACGATATAGAGGCAAGGGGTTGTACAACTAATCTAGTATCTGCATCATCTGAATTCTCCAGGCAAAACTGGATAAATTCATAGACATTACTCGAAAGATCAAGAATCGTTTCCAAGATTTGTTACGCTACCATAATTCAAAAACATACATTAATAAAGAGAAGAAAACATGTCCTAGGCTATGTTTTTAAAAAAATATTTTTCTTAAGCTCACATTGTATTCTATACTAACATGCGCTCTGATACCAACTGTGAGGTGTCCACCAGTATCAATCCATGGCACAACTTTTAGTAGTCCATCAGTAGGTTTCCCAAAAATGAAGCCGCCCGACGATCCTTTAGAACACCACGGGGTTTGTCACTTAGGCCCTACTGAGTCTACTTCGCAACGAGAAAGTTCCGGCCAAACCCACTAGAATTTACCTAAATTTTTCGGTTCCTAAAATCATATGGGTTTCCTAGCAGCCCACTAGCGTCAGTAATTTTGAGTTTCCACTTTTATAGGATTACTCAATCTAAAGCGACTTGCCATTGCACTTGGTTCAATGAGAATGTGATACGGAGGGGAGTGCGATACGTCAACCCTCCTGCCGATAAGGCAAAATCCCATTTCGGCCCCCTAAAACAACGCAAGTCAGTTCTATCTAATGACTAGTTGGTCAATTTATTGTCTTCCTATTTCTATTGTTGATTTAGAAAAGCTCCCAGCTAACTGGGACCACCCTACCATTGGACGACCCGTCGGGGGTTACGCCCACCCGCTTTCCTTTGATGATGGGGTCATCTTTAGTTTTTTAATTACCTACAGCACATTTATTGGAACATATACAACCAGTTTCCTTAATTAATCCATTAAATCACATGTTCCTTCACGTAACTTATCTCACAGATACGCATACAAATCAAATAATCCTTGAATAAGCAACTTTTTTATTATATTGGAAGCTTATTACAATTTCCATCTTTTCGACCCAGTGGAAGATACACAGAATTCCACGAGGGTATTATGCCCACCAAGATTCACCCTTGTAACTAGTATTTAGGGTTCTAGGATCCCATCTTGGGTCATGAAGAGGCTTATCAGATTCTAAGAACAATGCAAGATTTACAACCAGAGCCCCCTCTGGCACCTACATTTTCTACTATCCGAGACTATCCCTACTGACAAACCTTTTGCCTACGGAGCCGGTCCAAGCCTCTCATAGGGATAATCATGACCCCCCTTGGAGTAGGGTCTTGCTGCTAGCTTGGGGGTAGCCTAGCGCAATCCTTCCTTTTATTCTGTTTGACAATATTTTCAATAAGAGATCTAGATTCTAGCAAACACAAACAGTCCTTTCAAATGTATATCAAATGATATGACAATCACCCCATCATGCAATTCACAGCTTCACATAGCCAAGGTAGACCTTATCCTAAGGTAACCTTACATTCTAATGAGGATTCTTCTCCCCATAAGAGTACCTCTTATAACATGTTAAGCAAGGCATGAATTTTCTGTTTGGGCTATCTTACCCAACATAAGCGAAATTCCTTAAAGAAATATATTGTGTCAATAACTCAATGGAATGACTTATAGGATTCTTAAATATACATTTACTTTTCATAACAAGCGTTAGTCAACACTTAACCTTATCGCATTTGACCATAACTATATCGATACACATAAGGACATATGTACAATAGCCTTCATCAATTATTTCTAACATGATTCTATGATTTAGAATCTCAATTAATCTAGCTACAATTCATAACGAATAATCATTTTCATTTGTACTAATATGTTTTCTAGATGAGTTATCAATTCGTGTAAGTGAAAAATATGAAAGCTAATATTTTTATGTAATTATTTTATATAGCAAAATAATAATATAGTAATGAATAACCTGATTTGGCAGCATGACAACATTAGGAACTTCGTCTTTACTCGCACTTGCATTAGCCACCCCCGATATTCCGTTGTTGGTAGTGGCAACTCTGGTAACCTCGGGCACTCCCCTATCATTGGCAATTCCCGTTGCTTGACCGGTTGCATTGGTCCCCATGGTTTTTCCACTTCATTGCTTTGGAGCCATTGTCTACAAGTGGTTCGAGAGATAGGGAAGGTGGAATAGATTTCGAGATGAGAGAATATAAGAGAAGATGGCTTATTGAAGACCAAGACGGGGAATTGAGCTCTCTCTCTCTCTCTCTCTCTCTCTCTCTCTCTCTCTCTCTCTCTCTCTCTCTCTCTCTCTCTCTCTCTCTCTCTCTCTCTCTCTCTCTCTCCCCTTCTCGAAGCCTCTTAGAGGGGTATCCTTCTACCTCTCTCTCGTAGCCTCTTAGGGTCTCCTTGTGTCTCCCTAATTGCTCCCTATGCCTCTTATTTATAATGAATTGGACGAGAGGGATTGTGGTTGAGAAGTGGAGCTCTTTGTGGAGGGGATCTTAGAATAATCAGTGATCTAATGCTTAGATCATAAATCTGATGGTTCCATTGGCTCCGAAAGGGGCGTAAGACTCCAAGACACTTGATTAGAAAGCTCTCAGTTCACTCCTTCTTCTTTTCTTTGTTGGAAGTGTTGTTTTCTGTCTATAGACTGCGATCGCAGCGCGCACAATTTTGCCAATCTCTCTCCCTTTTTTTTCTTTTTTATAAAATCTTCAAAACTAACTAACACATCACTTGTCTTTTCTTTTAAATGACATCCAATTCTAGATTTCTCCATATCTTTTTTTTATAATATCTAAAATATACTAGTCTTATCCAAAAATCTAATATTTTTAGACCATATTCTATACTATACACATTAACACTAGTGATTAATATAACTCTCGTTCACATTGTAACTCCAATGAAGGGTGGCTACGGTCTTTGTTAATTTAGAAAAAATATCAAATTACAACTCTCGGTTTTGTTTATTTATTTATTTTTAATGTTAGTTAGTTATTAACGCTAGTTAATTCTTTTACCTTACTAACTTATTAATTGACTAACTAACTTTTATTGCGTGGAAATATTACACCTGGTGCACGTCAAATGTTTAATTGATGCAATGTGTGAATTTAATGAAAAAAATATAGTGCAATACACACTTTTCCTGATCCTTTTGTGTGGGTGACGGCCACTCTAGTTGGTTTATCTTGGTCTCTACAACATTTTAGATGTGTGGTCTGAGGGGTAGCAAGTTTGATCAGCTAGTTCATGTCTCGAGCTAAGGGTTAGTGACCGTAGCCGTTTTCTCAACCATTAGGCCGTGATTCGTGAGTTTGGTGGCCCTATGAGCCGTTCTACGTGTCTAGAGGCCTATGGAGGTGTCGTCTATCTTGGGCTTAGGCTCTCCCTACCCTAGGGTGCATCCAATTTTCTAGAATCTAGATTCTGCACAATTTGTCAGAGTATCTAACATGGACTGGAGCCCAAGCGGTCCGAGTGAATGGACGCTCGGCCATTCGAGGCTTGAAATGTTTGCATGTTCGATTGGACTATTTTCAGAGTCCCCAAATTTGGCCCAAATGTTGTTGTCCAAGTTTGAGTCTGACTTAGAATAGTATGGTTCGTCCAAGTGGACTAAGGACTCGGATTGTCCGAGTTGTAGTGGGACTTAGATGATTGTGAATCCATCCGAGCACAATGCCAAGAGTTTCAGAATAGTAAAAAATCATGCCAAATCTCAATGTACCTTGATTAATCTCTCAAAATAATCTTGGAAGCAATTATCCAACAAAAAGGCACACTCAAAGCTTACCGGGTTTAAGACTCCCTAATATTGTGATGTACGAGTGTAGAACTTGTACAAGATGAATATGGTCCTCGAGCTCACCAAACACTCTCCTCTCATATTTTGTGTTGGGGGTAAAGATGCATGTGCCTAGCCACCTATGTATTACTACATTGATAGTATCCACACACCTGTAGATTGCAGGTGGCAGGCGTCCATCCACTATCACTTCATTCTTTATTCTTTCAATGACATTTGAATAAATGAAAGGTCGGTCACACATGATGACTTTTGGAGTTCCCACATCTCTCTCTCTCTCTCTCTCTCTCTCTCTCTCTCTCTCTCTCTCTCCACCATGGCTCTTGCTTTTGCTCATGTGCTTCCACTTTGGGCTCACTCCCTTTAATTGGTATCAGAGCCATCTTCCTTGAGAGTTCGAGCTTGATCCACCGGCATTACTTTTTCAACTTCCACTCAAATACCTACAATAGTTCACAATCTCCTCTTCTTGTCCCTCTCAACCTCCTTCTCAGCTCCCAGACACTCCTCAAAAGGATCCCCATCAATATTGACCACCCTTGGAATTAATACTCAGCATTTGGCATTGGATTTGAGTTCTCCTTGACCCCTATTTGCAGTTATTCATATCAAAATTACTATTTAAAATAAGAAGGGTCTAGTAGCATGAGAAAGCTTGGTACTAGCCCTAAGCAACGAAGCACTCTTAGTTTAGAAGAAAAGCATGAGAAGAATTACCTTCGCACTTTCACAATGTTGATTGTTAATGAATAAACTTGTTTGAGCATGGTAGTCATACACAATTGCATTGCATGCACCATATGGTATCATATCCTAGATGCATGGCAATTGTTTTCATGAATGATGACCTATGTGGAGAGCATGAGGTACCCTAAGCCGTAGGGCTAGATTTTCATTTCCTTGGGATTTTTTTAGTGAGGATTATCTATTATCTCCTAGATCAATCAATTGAAAGAGTGGAGTTTGTTTCAAATGTGTTCTATGTTCACGACACATCTTGGGGCCAATCCCCAAGGTATAGGAGAGCCGTAGTGGAGCTGCAGTAATTAGTCGAGGGGTGCTCCCTTTGTGAGACATTATGTATAACACCAGCATGTTTAGGGACTCCCTCTAAGGAGTGTGGGGAAATAATTATTCGTTCTGGACTACAAACCATACAAATGCAAAGTTCTTAGATGCGCATGGCCGCGAGGCCATGTGGGGTGGTTTGAGGTGTATAGTAGAGGCCTCGGCTAGTGCCATAGAGCCACTATCAGATCCATTTTAGGTCCCGACAATATATTTACTCACCTACAATTTGCATGAAACTAGATTATAATACCTATAATCCTTTTACTCAAGGGATTAGCCCATAATTACACACTTTTCAACTTTTGAATCCAACTTCTTTCTTAGCTCATCAAGAATATGTACATATGCAATGCATCCAAATATCTTAACGTGTGACAAATATAGTTTCTTGCCAATAAACTTCTCCTCTAGTGTCACATTATGCACTATAATAGTGGAAGTTATGTTCATAATATATATATATAGTTGTAGAGATAGCTTCAGCCCATGCACAAAATTAATATTCAATGATATTTAACTCCCATAATCCCTTTCCCCTTAATGTTTAAAATTTTTCTTAAAGAGTATTTTTATGTGTTGGGTTACAATTTCGACTAGAAAAAGGGAAGCATAAGGAAGGTCTCAGTCATCCTACTCCTCTTCATCACTCTGAGGGATCCACGATGAACAAAGAAGTGATAGTTATAGTTCATGGAGTGGCAAGTTGCGAAATGCACAAAAGAGGACAGAAATTGCATAAGGAAAGAAGGCTATGGGTGAAAATTCTAAGGATGACTCTATGGATGACGAGTTTGGCATACCACATGTTAAAACTCTAGGGATAAAGAGTGTAGAAAAGTATGTTCCACCACATGCAAGAATGAACACACTTGAAGAGATCAGATAGAGTGAGGATCCTGTGGATAGATTGACATATAGTGGTTTCATGAAGATGAATTATGCATACATGGTATCGTATGTTTAGCATGTTCAGTCCACTTGTTTTGAAGACGTAGTTGGAAACAAAGATTGGAAGAATGCTATGGATGAAGAAATGAATGCATTGACAAAGAATAAGACATGGAATTTAGTTGGGTTGCCTTATGGTGGCAAGAAGGCAATTGGCTGCAAGTGGGTGTACAAAGTCAAGTGAAAATTTGATGGCTCATTAGAGAATTGCAAGGCAAGGTTAGTTGCAAAATTTTATGCTCAAATATATGGTTTGGATTATAAAGAGAGAGAGACATTTAGTCCAATGTGGCTAAGGTGACTATAATAAGATTGATCATTGCATTACCTTCTATCTATGGCTAGAAATTATACCAAATGGATGTGAAGAATGCCTTCTTGAATGGTACATTGGAAGAGGAAGTAAACATGGATTGGAAGGCATTGTATGGATTGAAGTGAGCACCAAGAGCTTGGTGTGAGAGGATTCGTAGGTTCTTATAAAGCATGGGATGTCAGTAAAGCATGGTTGATTATTCATTTTATGTTAGACATACAAAAGATGGAATGGTTATTGTGGTCATCTATGTTGATGATCTCATCATTATAGGTACTCTAGAGAGGGAGAGAGAGATTGTTGAAATCAATTTTCATTTCCTAAGGATTCTCTTCTTCATTTGCCATCTATTTTGCATCTCATTCATAGTGATGTTTGTGGTCCAATGTGGACCAAATCCATTGGTGGATTTCTATATGTTGTCACATTCATAGATGGCGAATCCCAATTCACTTGGGAATATGGGCTGAAATCTTAGTCTGAAGTCTTCTCTTGCTTCAAGACTTTTATTGCCATGTTGGAAAACCAAAGAGGCTTTTGCATTCAAACCCTTCACATAGACATGGGGGTCAATATCTTTCTAAATAGTTTTCAGAGTATCTTGAATCTCAAGGCATATCATCATCAATGCACAGTTCATTACTCCCCACGACAAAATGGAGTAGCCAAATGGAAGTATATGTGACTTATGGAGATGGCAAGATGCATCCTAAAGAGTAAGAATTTACCTAATTCTTTTCTATTCGATGCTATTCTATGGGCCGCTTATGTTTTGAATAGGTGTCCACAAGATCTTTATGCACTATCACTCATGAAGCATGGGCTCTAAGCCTTCTCTCTCTTATATAAGGACTTTCAGATCATTAGCGTACACTCATGTGCCTTCTCAAAAAAGGCATAAGCTAAATGATAAGGCTATTCGCTACATATTTTTGGATATAGTGCTGAAAGTAAAGGGTACTATCTTTATCAACCCTCTACAAGCAAGGTTATTGTTAGTCAATATGTTATCTTTGCTAAAAATGCTTCTCATCCCTTGTTGGACTGTCAAAAATAGTGTACTATTGATGCTTCAAACATCTTTGACAACCTACTACCATTTTTCCATAATGGTTCCATGGATGATTCTTCTTTTCAGCCTTCATTTCCACCACTTATAGACACATTACAACAATATATTCAACTTGATTTATAACCACAATAGAGCTCCCTATTCTTGATCGATCGGAGTATATGAGGGCTAAATTCACCACAACAGAAAAGAGTCCCTTGCAGGCTGCTAGACACTCTTTGGGATAGCAAGCAACTTCTTCCTTTCGCTACCCTCATACGAGCCTCCACTAGTAAGGATCTAGGAAATATTCTTGCATGTGTATTGGTGGCTACAACATGCAATGAAGAACCTCTATGTTATAAAGATGCTTTTTCAGATGATCGTTGGGTAGAAGCAATGGAGGTAGAGATTGATTCCATCCATTAGAATGACACTTGGGAGCTATGTGACTTGACTCACTGCAAGCATGCAATAGATACCAAATGGGTTTATAAAATTAAAAGGAAATCATATGGTTCTATTGACAGGTACAAAGCCGCCTTGTTGCCAAGTGTTATGCCCAATAGCAAGGCATTGACTTTGAGGAAAATTTTTTCCCTACCTCTTGCATCATTACCATTAGAAGTACTGTTATCCTTATTGCCTACTTTAATTGGGAGGTACATAATCTATAAACCAAGACCACATTTCTCAATAAATATCTCACTCAAGAGGTATATGTTTCTCAGCTTCTAGGATTTTCAATTAAAGGCTTTGAGCACAAAGTCAATCACCTCAATAAGGCTTTGTATGGTTTAAAGCAAGCTCCATGAGCTTGGTGCACCTACATATATTCTCATCTATTACATCTTGGATTTCAAAATATCCCTTCCAAGGCTACTCTTTACATTTGACATCAAGAATCTGATTTTATTATTCTTGTGCTTTATGTTGATGACATGCTTGTCACTCGGGCCAATGCTAGTCAAATTGCAACATTTAAGGCTGATTTGCAACAAACCTTTGCCATGACAAATCTTGGTCTACTTTCTTATTATTTGGATATCCAATTTTCCAATTGAGGGGAGTATCCTTATGACACCATCCAAGCACATTTTACAACTACTTCAGCTCTTTAGTTTGAGGATTGCAAGCCCAGGCCTACTCCCTTGGAGCTTGCTTTTAAATTCACTTTTGATTATGGTAGCAGATCCTTTGATACTACTTTATATCAGTAGGTTTTTGAATGCTTGATTTATCTATGTCATACGAGGCTTGACCTTCAATTTACTATCTCCCAATTGAGTAGATATATACATAGCCCTTCAATACTTCATTGGTAGGCATTGACGTGTGTCTTTCAATATCTTCAAGGCACCCAAGATCATGGCCTTCTCTACAAGGTTGATTCTTTACTCTCTTTGCATGGATATTTTGACAATGATTGGGTTGGATGTTCAGATTCTCATGTCTCTCGTAGCGGCAACTGCTTCTTGGGGGACATCTCTTGTTTCTTGGTTTAATAAGAAACAAACTAGAGTTGCTACTTCTAGTTGTAAATCTTAGTACAAAGTATCATTTGGAGCCATAGTGGAGTGTGTTTGGCTATATAAGTTACTTGAATATATTTATATGTAGCAAACAGCTCTAAGACACCTATCTACATTGATAGCCATAGTGATTTGGCCATTGCTTGGAACCCAGTGCTGCATGTCTGCACAAAACATATAGAAGTTCGTTATCATTATGTTCATGAGCAGATGTCAGCTAGAGAAATAGAGTTGTCTTACATACCCATTGAAGATAACTTAGCAGATCTTTTCATGAAGGCTCTTCCTCAACCCAAGTTCCATGCTTTTTGACAAGCCTTGAACTTGATTCCATTTGTTCCATGATCTATCATACTCTGTATTGTCATAGGTTTTTATATCCACTTGGATGACCTTGTGTAACCATGACGTTCTATTTATTTTTATTTTCTAGGATTCTATCATTTTTCCTAGATCAGTCCACCCATTTCGTGGAGGGGGTTTGTAAGCCATCTTGTGGGCTATCATGGATGCCCTTTGATCCATAATCCAAGCTCCCTAGGCATTTAAACTATCATTAAATGCAATTGTTGCCCTAGTGTCCTGGGCACTAAGTGGCACTAGGTTTAGGGCTTATTTTAGGGTTTTGTATGACAGTTATAAGCTATTAGGGTTTCATTTTTAATTATTTAAAGACACTTCATGCCTAATTTCCACAAGTGTGATATTATTTACTGTGATCGCCTTAAGCATTGTACTCTCTTTCACTCATTAATACATTACTTCTCATTCATGATCGAGTATAATTGTGCATTAGTTAATTCTTTCATTCTCATTCATTTTTCATTAAATTAATTGCACAATTGCTCCATCTTGGGCCAACAAAATGGTTGAGACATCTTGGAAGGTAATTTTGTATCCTTTTGAATGCCATGCTTCCTTGAACACGACTTAGGTATTAATCAAGAGCACTCCACTATGATAACATGTAAAGAATAAAAAGGCCAACACAAATTAACATGGAAAGAATAACAAGGTGATGAACATTGTTGAATACTCTATGAATATGAATGAGCAAACAAATATAAATGTTACAAGTAGAGGCCCTCCATATCTCAAGGACAACTATTAGAGACGTTGTGAATAGCTCCAAGAGTATGTCGTGTGAAGATTTGCTAGTGTTTGCATCGAGAAAACACAAAATGTATGAACACAACTGAAACAAAATAACTCAAAAAATAATAGAATAAATGCAAAATGAAAAAACACAAACACAAAAAAAGAAGAAAGAGAACTTTGAAGTGAATGAATCAACATTGTAAATTATGGAAAGAGTGTATAAGACTCATATAAGATGCTCAAGAGTCAAAGTCAAAGCAGTGAGAGTAGACATATGAGAATGTTTCTCACTGTTGGCTACATTGATAGGCCCTTTCTCCAAGGATCATCCATGTAGTAACCACCTAGGTCGAATGGAAAACCATCCATAGGGTCATAGAATTCTTCATGGAAATCATCATCATGGTCATGTGTCTCCTCAAGAGTAGGTAAGCACTCAAGCTGAGATAGACTGCTTTCATTTGTCTCAACATCCAATTTCTCTTCAAAGATCATGCTCAGTTTGACATTCTTGGCTTTGCATTTTGTCTTGTGGTCAGGAGACCATTTCTCCCCACATTTGAAGCATAGAACTTTTGCATGCAAGTCCTTCAGCTTATCATTAGACACATGTTTTCCTTGCACCATTGGAGCTGAGTTTTTGCCACCTATTTTAGTCCTCTTTCTATCTGATCTATTTTCAGCATTAAATGTGAAATTACTGCCCTCTTTTGATCCATAAATAGAAAGAAATGTAGGAATCTTACTATAGGTATTTGTTGGCTTTTCTCCCTGCTGAAATTCAATCTTTGTTTGCCCAGAATTTGCAGTTGTTCTAGTGGACTGGTTTGGCTGAAAATATTGCCATGTTCTTTGCTGAAAACTCTTATATTTTTTACCATAACTTTCAGCCAATTGTATGGCAGCTTGTAAAGAGGATGGTTTCATTGCACCCACTTCTAAAGATAGAGAAGAATCAAGCCCAAATATATACTTATTTAGCTTGGCATTGTCAGATAATCCATCCACATACATTGAGAGGTTAAGGAATTGGTTAGAATAATCTCTAACCGTTAATCCCCTTTGCTTAAGAGCATACCACTTCTTCTCTAACTTCTCTTTCTCAATAGGAGACACAGAAACTTTGATCATTGCCCTCTTTAATGCATCCCATGTCAAGAATTCATTACCAATCCTTGACATATACCGCCACCATGTGTGTGCATATGCTTCCAAATGTAGGGCTGCAAATTTAATCTTGGCATTCTTTGGTCTAGGATACAAAGAAAAATACATCTCAAGCTTGTCAAACCATTCTTCTAACTCATTAGGGGATGGATTTCACCCTTGAAATTAGAAATGGTTATTTTCTCCTTATATTCCCACTCATATTGGTGAGATTGACCGTTATTGTGTTGATGTCCATTAAAGTTTGGACCAAAAAGAATTTTTCTTTTGAACATCATTACTCCAAGCTCCATGAACATATGGTTGTTGCTGTCCATGAGTATGTACAAACCTATTTGGCTAATTAAATTGTCCTTGTGGTGGAAAGATAGAGTTGCCAACAACATGAGGCTATCCATAGACTTGATGTTTCTAGGAGATGAAGATTTTTCCTAGCTCTTGCCAATCTTCAATTCCCAAACAACAATGCAGCAAGCCTAAGTCTAACATTCAAACTCAAAGATCAAAGCCTTACGAGTCTAATGAATATCCTCAGAGTCACCAATAATAAGAAGATTGTCCACATATAAGACAATCACTACAAAATTTTCACCATCCCTATAAACATATAAGTTAGTATCTAAGGCACAAATTTTGAATTTTAAGCTTAAAATAACTTATTTATCCCTTAGTACCATGATCTAGGGGCTTGTTTCAGCCATACAATGCATGTTCCAACTT
Organism: Lygodium microphyllum; assembly: GCF_053477565.2. Taxonomy (NCBI): domain Eukaryota; kingdom Viridiplantae; phylum Streptophyta; class Polypodiopsida; order Schizaeales; family Lygodiaceae; genus Lygodium; species Lygodium microphyllum. The sequence continues at coordinate 31,653,186 of NC_141163.1, read as the reverse complement.
ACAAACTTTGTTCTTGGAATGCAGGCCTCAAATCTTGGTGGCTAAGCAACATATACCTCCTCCTTGAGGTCACCATTCAGAAATGTTGATTTAACATCTATTTGTTAAACCAGCACTTCTTATGAGTGCCAACTACAAGTTTTATGTGAATAGTAGTCATTCTAGCAATTGGAGTAAATGATTCTTGAAAATCAAACCATTCAGCATATGAAAATTCCTATGCAACCAATAGAGCTTTGTACTCTTCTAAGGTTCCATTAGCCTTGTACTTTACCTTCCAAGCCCACTTGGTACCAATAACCTTCCTCTTAGCTACCAATCTACTAGCTCCCAAGTATCATTCTTTAATATGCTATCGTACTCAACTTCCATAGCTGATCTCCATGCGAGATCTACAAGTGCTTCTTCTAAGTTAGCTAGTTTCTTTACTTCTCTCATAATCTCAGCCATCAAGGTCATCTTGACTACATGGACAAAAGCCTTTCTTTGCTCTTCTATTCCCTTCAACCTCCTTGGTCCATCTATTTTCTCCTCAAAAAATATAGACATAGGATTATTTCTTTTCAATAATAGAATTGCTCTACGCATCATAACAATGGCTCTTCCGATGGCATGATAGCAAATTGGTGAACTTTCTTTCCATCATCTAAAGACAATGCTTTCACATTCTTAAGGATAGGAATAGCTCTTGAGATAGGTTCATAGTGGACGACTTCTTCACTTGATAAAGTGGAAAAACTTGCATTTTCTTCCACTTTATGTGGATATTTCTTGAACACCACATCATGGCTTCTACGATCCTCTCTACCTCTTGGTCATACAATTTGTAAGCCTTTTGCTTATCACTATAAGCAAAGAAGATATATTTTATGCTTTTTTATTTGAACTTGTTCCTACCTATCTCGAACGCATGCCAAGCATTCACATCCAAAAGTTTAGAAGTGTGAGACAAATGGTTTTTTACCAGTGTAGGCTACATAAGGTGTTTTTCCCTTGAGAGCATTTGTATAGCTTCAATCGAGAATACAGATTGCAATATCAACAATTCCGGCCCAAAACTAGATATGCAATTCCTTGCCCTTAAACATACATCTTGCCATTTTCACAATGGTGCAATTCTAGCATTCAACAACACCACTCTACTAAGATGTGTTAAGCATTGTCAATTGACGCTTGACCTCTTTGCTCTTACACAAGACTTCCATAAAAAGACTTGTAAAATGGATGGCATCCATGTGTGTCATCATTAAACCTTGAGTTATCTTGAGCCTTATCTTCCAAATCCTGTCCATGAGGGCTAGTGTAGGTCTTGGGTTGATTTAGGGGTTGAGATTGAGGCTAAAAATGAGAGGGCTGAGCTCTTGATGCCTCTCCAACTTCAAAGTGCCCAACAACCTTGGAGCTTGTGGTCTTTGATTGCTCTTGAACAATGGGAAGACTTGGAGCATTTGGAATAGCTGTAGGTAATAGCCTCTCACTCAAGAGAGCCACAAGCTTATCAATGCCTGATTTCATATCCTTTATGTCATTGGAGAGTTATTGAAAACTGTTAGAATCACTAGAACATGAGTAGTACTAATCCCATTCACTTATTTGTTTACTGCAGCATGTGTTGAGCTTATCTCTAGCTCCTCATTATCATGGTTCTCAAGGTAAATAGCCTCTTGTGAAGCTTCATGCTCTTTATCTAGCTCTGATAGTCCCTTAAACCTTCACTAATGGTATCCATAATGGGTTCCTTTCTTTTATTTTTAGTCATAGGTGATGTCCTGTCTTGGGTGTATAGTAGAAGAAAAACTCAAATATCTTGAACTCTAATTATCCAAATGACCAAATTCTTGGTTCTGTATAAAGCTTAGGATGTCCCTTTCAAATGAGCTATTAAGTATTGAAAATGGTTGAGTACATAAAATTCTGTAAGCAATTTACTATAGATGTTTGGAATTTCTTGCAACCTGTGAATGCTCTGTTTTGGTCATTTAATGACTTGTACCATCAATATCATGCATACATCAACTATGTAGACCTACAAAGGAACTCCATACATCTGCCAACACTAATAATAACCTCTACAAGTAATCAAAGAATTGAATAATCCCACAGTAAGTTGAAAAATAAGGATCTAATCAATGAAACCTTGTTTGAATGTCCTGTTCCAATTCTTTATTGTTGACCCAAATTACAAATGCCACAAGTAGCATACATCTTGCTCAACATAGCTCTATCCCAATTTGCCAATTGCATTGCATTATGTTGCCATACATTTTCCTTTACATCATGTAACCCATGCCAAATACACCATGCTGAAGGCTAAATTCTTGCGCCTTTGAAATAGTACATGCACTTGAACTTTAAATGCGTGCGATCCAAGACTTGAGGGGTGTGCAAATTTCCCTCTCAAGCTATTTTGTGCTCCCCTTCAGGGTCCTTGTCTGTAGGGGAGGGTCACCTCTCTTTTGTCCTACCAACTCACCCGGCATCCACTTTTCCTTGTGGATATAGACATGGCAAATCAATGCTAGGCTAAGAAGACAGCATGAAATCCATGTATTGGAAAGGATTTGATTGCCATTTCATGATATGCAAGAGCAGGACTGAAAATGAAGTGAAGTTAGGTAAGGAATATCTGCAGCAATGACTCACTACTTTACAATTTTTATTTTACTTACCATTGGACTAAATTTTTCATTCATGGCAATGAAACAAGAGGCAAACAGTTCAATGTTACGGTTAGAGCAAAATGGATGAGAATTAGAGGCATTGGAAGTGATTATTTCAATGAATGTAAGTGATCAATGAGTGATTAATCACTAAGGTAGCTAAATGGATTGTTCATGAAGTGCATTTAAGAAAATGATTGGAATTCTGAATGATTTTAACCCCTCTTTCATTAATTGGATTAGCCTAGAAATTGGATTCAGAAGGGAGAGATTAAAGATGATTGAAAGTACCTCTTATGCTTGTAAGTGAAGAATGTAGTTGATTTAGATTCCTCACACAATAATGGCATGTCTTTAGCTTATAAAGATCCATAGAAATCCCAATTTCAACATGCTTCAATATAGCATAAGCTCCCAGCTTCATATGAACTCCATTGTTGCCCCATGCTTCAAGAATGGTTGATGAAGGTATAATCTTCTTCTATTTGATGAAGAACTTGAAAGATGATAATGAACAACTCCAATGTAGACTGAAAACTCCAAATATTGGAAAGAGAATCAAGAATTTCATTGACATTGAAGATGCATGCTGTCCAAATCTTCCATAGATCAATATGTGCCCGAATATGCTTCAATGTTGCTTCAACGTTGTCAATGAATTGAAGCCACATGTATAAGCAAGCTCCACGAGTGATTTGCCACCAATACTCCCTTCATTTGCTTCAGGAAATTAGAGATTCTTTGTTGCTGTCCAAAATTGTCAATAATAGGGTTTCATGGGAGAGAGAAAAGTCCAAGAATAGTCCAAGATTGGAGGAGACCACTTGCCAATGGTGCTTGAGCACTATTCAAGGATTACTTGAGATCCATAGCTCATTTTTGACACGTGACAAGCCTGAATATGTAGCAGGTGCAATTCATGCTATTGCCTACTGCTGGATTCCATGATAAGAATGAAGCATAATGTGCCAATCCACTATTCCATGGGAAGCTCAAGAGATGGAGAACAAGGCTATGAAGTCCATTGGCATGATAGAGATCACAGGCAAGAGATTTGATCAGCCTTTGGCCATGGATTCTTGAGGCCAGCTTGAAAGGAAAGGGAAGAAACCCCTGTTCTTGAAAAGTAACTCAAGTTTATCCCAAACTAAGTTGTGTAACCCTCATTTTGTCCAACTTATCCCAATTTTTGGTCCATAACTTTGTCACAAGTTGCCAAATTGGTTGGAGCCTGCCATTATCCATTGGTTCATGCCAAGAACCTCCATCTTAGTCACGATTTGTGACAGATATCGATGTCAGACCACGATTATGGAAGAACTAACCCCTGTGACTAAATTTTAATTGCGATTTTCATTCCCTAGTCACTGCAACTAAATCTAATGCATGAAAATGGCTTCTGATAAGATCTAATCTAAAGCTCTGATACCAATGTAAAGAATGACTAACCTAACAATGGAAATGAATAGGAAATCGAATTAATCTAAGCTACACGTAGCAAGAAAGGTAACAAACTGAATTACAAACATGGCCATGCCAAGGAACATCTTCTATTACCATAGCACAATGTAGCCATGAGCTATTAACTAAGTACAAGAATGTGAAGGACAAGAAGGATAAAATTGTGATAATGCCAAAGAATGATGCTACATTAGCACTTCTTGCCTTTTTAAACTAAACCCTAAGTTGTCTTTCTCTTGGCTCAAGTATTTACAAAGTTTATATTGGAATAGGCTTTAGATCTCATGTTGATAATTTGCTTCATTACAAGAGACCTATAGAGAAGGCTAGGCTAAGGTGCCTTATCCTTAAGATTCATCCTATCAATTAATTACCAACCATCCCTATAGACTAGGTCATGATGATTTATTGCAAAAATGCATGTGTGAGCATGCAATGCATGATGTGCTTATTGAAGCATATGGTGGAATTGCTAGAGGACACTTCAGCGAAGACACTATAGAGCACGCAAGGCGTTGTAATCTCAACTATGGTGGCCCACCCTATTCTGTGATGCTGCTAAGTTTGTGAAGCATTGCAACGAATGTCAAAGAACCAAAGTATCCATCCATAAGGAAAAGATGGAGACCTTGGTAATAGCATGACAACCCTTTGAAAGTTGGGGGATCGTCAACTTTATTGGGCCAAATAGCTCAACATTGTAGTACTCACACAGAGGCAAAGTACATCATTGTAGTGAAGGATTGTCTTACAAAATGGGCCAAAGCTCAAGCCATTAGGAAGAATGACGCTAAGACCATGGTGCGCAGATCGAATGCCGTATGCTTGCGTAGTGAATGCCGAAAGGTCCCCAAGAACAAAAGAACTCTACTTTTTGCACAAAACTCAAGGTAAAAAAACATGCACGACATGAACAAGAGACCAATTGGGTGCAATCTCCCCCCATGCCTTGTGTGAGCACTCCACAAAGCATGTATTTTATGTATTAATCATCTTCAAGCTCAAATAATAGCCCCAATTACAAAATAGCACGCTTTTGGCTTTTGAGTTTGCTTTAGCACAAAATAGAAATAAAGCTAATGGGCGGCACCCAAAGAGTCAGGCGTACCCAATACAATGTCCAAATACAAATATCATAATCACGCGCCCATGCGCATACAAAATAATAAATAAATATCCAATGCCTCAATAAATAGGCACGACAAAATATAGGCGCCATGCCTAAGGTATGCGCCCATCAAAATATAAGTGATAACTCGAATACTCGCTATCCTCCAATGTTTTCCTCCGCCACTACTGCTATCTCTACACATCAACTGAAGCATTCACAATCGTTAGTAAAATAATACAATTAAACTGACAAAAGTAAATACCTAGCAGTCTTCAGCTACATAAATAAATCAACTGATTAGAAATCAATCCTAACCTTAATTTCTTACGAGTGCGCACTCTAAACTCATAAACGTTTATTAATTTAATAAGTATTTTGCGGAATCACCTGCTATGGAATCACCCATGTACACACTAAATTAATGAAACGCCCGAAAAGGATAGGCGTCCCCATCAACTTCTTGCACAAAGAATCCACTTTGTGTATGAGCCCTGGTCAGCAAAGTTTACGGAATCCACTGTAAAACCTCACGGAATCCACCGTGAAATATGCCTCCTCGCATCATACCCCCGGGGTGGGATAGCAATGGACCTCAATTGCTATTAACTCAATGTGGAGCTAACAGAGTGGGGAAAGCATTTAAGTCTCTAGCGTGCATCCATTGGGCTTCCTCTACATGATGGTTTTTAAACTTGACTAAATATCTAGAATATCTTTGGCCAGTTTTAGTGGTCATAAAGTCAGTATCTATGATAGTTTCAGGTTCAAGTATTTCAGTCTCTTCATCTAACAAATGTGGGTTTTCATAAACAAGGTATACAGGTAATTGGCCTCTAAAGGGTCGTAATAAACTAATGTGAAACGTGTTGTGAATTTTCCAGTGAGGTGCTAATTCTAACTTGAATGCATTGTCATTAATTTTGTGAATGATCTTAAATGGTCCATAAAATCTAGGTGCTAATTTTACAACTGGGTGTTTATCTACACTTTGTAATCTACGTTTTTCTATTCTCAACCAAACATAGTCATCAACTTTGAAATTCATTGCTTGTCTTTTCTTATTGGCTTGTTTGGTATATGATTGCTGGGCTTTGGCAATCATGTCTTTAACCTCATCAAAAATAGTAGCGTGCATAGTAGCAATATCATCAACACTCTGAATTCTATTTGATAAAGATGCAACAGGTGTAGACAATCTATAACCATAAATCACTTCAAACGGTGCTTTCTTTGTAGATGTGTGTGGTGTATTGTTATATGCAAACTGCAGTAAATGCAAATGTGTGTCCCATGTCTGTGGTTTAGAAATAGTGTAAGCACGTAAAAGATCTAGAATAGTACTGTTAGTGGCTTCTATTTATCCATTAGTTTCACGATGAAATGCAGATGAAAAATCAATTTTTGCTCCTAGGTTAGCAAACAAAGTAATCCAAAAGTTGTTGCAAAATCTAGAATCACGATAAGAAATAATAACTTTTGGTAATCCATGATTAGTGAAAACAGTTTTCAAAAATAATTGTGCTGGCTGAGATGCTGTTAAAGTTTTCTTACATGGAATGAAATATGCTTGTTTACTAAACCTGTCTACTACAGTCCAAATCATGTCATGGTTAGCTTTAGTATTAGGTAAACCAGTAATAAAATCCATAGAAATTTGTTCCCATGGTCTTGATGGAATAGATAAAGGCATAAGTAATCCATACTATTTACCATGATGTCTCTTAACTCTTTGACAAATCAAACATTCAGAAACAAAGTTAGATACATAGTGTCCATATGTGGCCAATAAAAAACTTTAGTTAATGTACGTAAAGTAGATATGATACCTCTATGACCTTGATATGGAGGACAATGAATCTCATTCAAAACAAAAGATCTAAATGGAACTGTAACACATAATCTCTTTTCATAAAACATGAATCCATCATTATAAGACAGTGAATCAATAGGAATCCAGTTATTTCCAACTAATTTATTCCAATCAGCTTGAAAAGTAATGTCCTAATGATAAGTATCTTTCATAGGAGTTAGAGAATCAAATGATATAACAGAGATATTATGAATGGTGCGTCTTCTACTTAATGCATCGGACACTACATTTTCTTTACCTGGTTGATATTGGATAATCGGATGAAAACTCTGAATAAAGGCTGCCCATTTGATATGTTGGTCAGATATTTGGGGTTGGCTAAGTAGATGTCTAATACTTTGTTGATCAGTCTTAATCATAAACTCAGAACCCATTAAGTAATGTTTCCATTTTTTTAAAGCTTGTACCACAGCTAATAATTCTTTATCATATGTGGAATATTTAAGTTTGGTGGGTTTTAGTTTACAACTAGAATAGGCTATGGGATGATTATCTTGCATAAGTACGGCTCTTATTCCAGATCCGCTAGCATCAGTAAGTACTAAAAAGAATGGTCTATTAAAATCAGGTAGTTGTAATACAGGAGCATGGGTTAATGCATGTTTCAATAAGTCAAAGGATTTCTATTGATTATCAGACCAATGATAAACAATACCTTTCTTTAAAAGTTTAGTCAGAGGCAAAGCAAGTAATGAAAAATTTCACACAAATTTCCTGTAAAAACTAGCAAGACCTAGGAAAGATCGTAACTCATGCACATTTTTAGGTATAGGCCAGTTCAATATTGCTTCTATCTTCTTAGGGTCAATCTTAATACCATCTGATGATACAATATGACCTAAATATTCAATTTCTGTTTTAAACAACTCACTCTTTTTCGGATTAGCATACAATTGATTATCATTCAACAACTTGAAAACCAAGGACAGATGTTCATAATGTTCTTTCTCATTTTTACTAAACACCAAGATATCATCAAAGAATACAATAACAAAATGCTGATATTTCAAAAATGTACGGTTCATCATTCTACTAAATGTAGCAGGTACATTAGTCAATCCAAAAGGCATCACTAAAAATTCATAATGACCAAATTGTGTTCTAAATGCAGTCTTGAATATGTCAGACTTATCTAATCTCACCTGATGATAACCAGATTTAAGATCTATTTTACTAAATATGGAAGAACCTTGCAATTTATCCATAAGGTCATCGACTCTAGGAATTGGATATCTATTCTTTACTGTGATCTTATTTAAAGCATGATAGTCAATGCACATACGATAAGTATTATTATTCTTCTTTACCAACAAAACAGGTTCACCAAATGGAGAACTACTAGGTCTAATCAATCCTGTATTTAGTAATTCCTCAACTTGATTTTGAATTTCTTTTTGCTCTATCTGGTTATGCATATATGGTGCTTTACAAGGTGGTTGTGTACCAGGAATTAAATCTATTTTGTGATCTTCTGGACGTGAAGGAGGTAAACCAGGTGGTAGATCTTCTACAAAACAGTCTTTAAATTGTGCAAGGAATTCTTTATGCCTAGGGTGCATATGTTTTTCTTTAACTTGCAGTTCATTCACCCAAATTAGATAAGATTTACTACTTTTGCGTAATGCACGTTTAGCTTGAGTATGAGAAAGCAGTGGAAAAGCATTAGATGCATGCATACCATATAATGTAATATGTTTTCCTTGAAAATGAATATTAATTGAATGCGTGGAATAATCTATATCAGGGTTATGCTGATGACGCCAAGGCATACCTAAAATAATATCACTGGACTGTAATGGTACAACTAGAAAATTCCTTCTTTCAGTATATTCACCAATTTAAATTTCTAAATCATGCACCTCTTGTGTTCCATTATACCTTGTGCCTAAAAATGCTGCTTTAATGCGATAATGCGTAGGAACAGTCTGTAATTTCAATTCTTTCACTAACTTTGCAAAAATAAAATCATGAGTACTACCATCATCATGCAAAATAATCTTTTCTTTTCCATGCACTAAACATTTCATTGTCAATAAAGAATGTGGAGCTGGCATACCTGGTAAAGTATCCGAAGGAGTAGTAATGTTGTCTTCATCTTCCGTAAAGTCAGGCATTTCTTCGTGTTCTTCATCTTCCATTGCTCCAAGATAGTTGATATGGACAGGTGGCTTCTTTGATTGGCAATTGGCTACTAGATGTCCAGGTTGGTGGCATTTGTAACACACTATAGGTTTGGCTTTAGATACATTGTTTGCAATGGCAGGAAGTCTAGTAATATCAGGATTTGGCTGTAAAATTGGCTTAGGGTTTTGATTGGTATTTGATGGTAAAGCAGGTGGTTTTGCCCAAGACTTACGGAAATATGATGAAGGAAATCGACCTTGATTAAATCTTCTAAAATTTGAATTGAATTGCTTAGATCCATAGTTACCATTGGCTTGAAATTGCTGTGGATGCTTGTCTCTTCCTGGAAGCTTGTCTTCAGTGTCATGAGCTAAAGAAATTGCGTCTTCAAGAGTTGCACGCTTGAACATATTGACTTTAGCGTAGTAACTCCCAAGTAATCCAGACATATACTTGCGCTTGTGAGTCGCTTCAGGTATGTCTTCAAGCATGCGTAACTGGAGTAATGCATTCCAAAAGCATTCAGTGTACAGAGGAATAGACTCACGATCTCTTTGCTGAAGAAGGTCCCATTGCTTTATGGGTTTTTCATGGAATTATGGAGGAAGGAAATTCTGCATAAACTTCTTCTTGAAATTCTCCCAGGTAATGGGACAATCTATGCTCTTACGAACCACGGTCCACCAAAGAGATGCTCTATCCACTAAATGATTAGTGACACACTTGATTTTATCTTTTTCCGCGTATTTTTCCTCATGAAAATAATCATCAAACTGATTGATGAATGCAAGAAAAGTTTTTCCATCTCGAGTGCCATTGAAAGTACGGAATTTGAAATTTCTTTTACTTATCTTTGTTTCTTTGCGGATAGATTGAGCTTTGAGAGTCGCTTTGATGGTACGTTAGATAAGATCTTCTGATTGTGGTTCCTCTTTGTCGGTGGGCTCTTCGTTCTTCGTCCAACTGCATCATAATTAAATCCAGCTTTTGCTCCATCGTAGGTTCAGGAAGATCGCCTTCAGCCATTAAATCATCCATATGTGGTTCCGTCATCCTGCAAAACTTCAAAAGACCTCACACTCTCAAAATCCAATTAGCGGAATGAGCGTATCTCAAGATCGGGTGTACAAGGCTTATATATTTTTGTGTGTGGCTTTCACAATCTTCATCTTTGGCTATTGCGGAATTTGTAATCTTTGAAAAATCTGTGTTTTGACTTTCTGCATGTGCTGAAACTAGTTCAGCAAGTCTGCCTATGCGAATAGTACCTTCCAAGGAACAACTTTGCAGTTCGGTATTTTTGCGCAGGAACAGTGCTTCTAGGAGTTTTGAACACAAGTCAGTTTTAACTTCAAATTACTTGACTGACTTCGAAAGTTGCAGAACTTATGAGACTTGCTATACTTGATGTAGGAGTTGTCCTCCATCGTTGCAGGCCGGTCCTTCGCGATCAAAGGTTGGAAACAGAGGTTCTTGACCGCCAGGAATCCACCCTTATCGACCGTTCGTGATGAGATTGACCATAGAGCTCGATCGTTCTAGGAGCTCCACCTTCGCACAAGATGGGTAGCGATTGGAAGCTCTTGATCTTAGCTTCGCTCTGATACCACTGGTGCCCAGATCGAATGTCGTATGCTTGCGTGGTGAATGCCGGAAGGTCCCCAAGAACAAAAGAACTCTACTTTTTGCACAAAACTCAAGGTAAAAAAACATGCACGACATGAACAAGAGACCAATTGGGTGCAATCTCCCCCCATGCCTTGTGTGAGCGCTCCACAAAGCATGTATTTTATATATTAATCATCTTCAAGCTCAAATAATAGCCCAAATTACAAAATAGCACGCTTTTGGCTTTTGAGTTTGCTTTAGCACAAAATAGAAATAAAGCTAATGGGCGGCGCCCAAAGAGTCAGGCGTACCCAATACAATGTCCAAATACAAATATCATAATCGCGCGCCCATGCGCATACAAAATAATAAATAAATATCCAACGTCTCAATAAATAGGCGCGACAAAATATAGGCGCCATGCCTAAGGTATGCGCCCATCAAAATATAAGTGATAACTCGAATACTCGCTATCCTCCAATGCTTTCCTCTGCCACCACTACTGCTATCTCTACACATCAACTGAAGCATTCACAATCGTTAGTAAAATAATACAATTAAACCGACAAAAGTGAATACCTAGCAATCTTCAGCTACATAAATAAATCAACTGGTTAGAAATCAATCCTAACCTTAATTTATTACGAGTGCGCACTCTAAACTCATAAACGTTTATTAATTTAATATGTATTTTACGGAATCACCTGCTATGGAATCGCCCATGTACACACTAAATTAATGAAACGCCCGAAAAGGATAGGCGTCCCCATCAACTTCTCACACAAAGAATCCACTTTGTGTATGAGCCCCGGTCAACAAAGTTTACGGAATCCACCGTAAAACCTCACGGAATCTACCGTGGCATGGAATCCACTGTGAAATATGCCTCCTGGCATTAGACCATGATTAAGTTCCTTTGGGAGCAAGTGGTCTCACGATTTGGCTACCCCATCGAGCTAGTTAGTGATCAAGGCACACACCATTAATAAAGTTATTGCCCATTTACAATCCACATTCTTGATCATTTATAGAAAATCATCACTATACTACCCTCAAGCTAACAGTCAAGTGGAATTCACAAATAAGATCCTATTGAATGTCCTGACTAAGGTAGACTTTGCCTCATGCAATGAGACTGGGACAAGAAACTCATGGCAGTGCTATGGGTCTATAGGACAACCTACAACATGGTCATAGGGCAAACACCATTCAAGCTGACCTATGGGACCAAAGTGATCCTGCCAATGGAGTTTTTTTTCCAAGCTTGAGAGTGGCAGTGCAAGAGAGATGGGATGGAAAGAAGGTATGGAGAGAATATGTGGTAGAGCTAGAGTGCCTTTTTGAGACTTGATTCCTAGCTACCTATACGCTAATATCTGAAAAGGCAAGAGGCAGAAGCTAGTTTGACAAACATGTCAAACAACATGAATTTGAGCAAGGTGACCTAGTGCTACTGTACTTTGTAAAGGGCCAGAAGCAGAAGATGAAGTTCAGAGGATTGGGGCCTTTCAAAGTCCGCAACATTAGTCAAACTGGAAATGTAGAGATCAAGACCCTCAAGAGAGAGTTTAGGCTTCTTCAATGGTAGTCGTGTCAAGAAGTACTACCCCCCAATGTATCCACTGCATGAGCCTCCAATGCTAGAACCACTTGTGAATGTGAGAGTAGCCACCATCACTAAGATAGAGGGTGAGGATGAGGATGAGGAAGTAGTAGCACCTGCCTACCTATGCATATAAGTGACTACCCAAAAGACAAATGCCTTTGACATGTTGAGATATCGAGCTCCACTCGTGATATGCCAGGGTGACTGTTGTGCATTTATGTCACCGACGTGTCAGTTTACAGATGCGGTTGGTACACCGCCCATGAATAATAGCTACATGACAGCTATCCTTATCTACTCTAGTTCGTGGCTCAGTTAGTATGCCACCTTAGTTAGTTGAGTTTGGTTTGAGACCTATATATAGGGTTCTTCTATTTCTTTGTATTTGAGTTCTTTTGGCTTACACAACTAAGAAGAGGAATACTGTTTTCAGCCTCCACCTTTGTGTGTATTCCCCCATTGTGCAAGCAAGAAAGCTACAAGTGAGACTCCTTCCTTCTCTCCCACAATCTTGACATGGTATCAGAGCCTTGTTCGTGGTAAGGAGCTCAAGAAAGCAAGCCAAGCTCGCGGTGTTCTGGTAAGAGGAGCAGTGTTGCTTTCATTTTCTGTTTTGGGAGCAGATCTCTGTAGTAGGTAGCACAGCCGGAAATTGCAAGAGTGCATTGTCTCAGGTTGAGACGCCCTTCGCGGTGAAGCAAGAGTGCAGTATATGCTACGGGAAAGGGCTTTAGCCCTTGGTGACCCTGTTTTTTTTATTTGACCCTGTTTTGGAGGCGGAAGTTTTCTGTACGCACTCAGAAAAAAGCCCTGTTTTATGCTGCGCGACTAATGTTCTACAGGTCGGTGAAAAGTTACCACAGAAATTGCATCATATGCTTGTGTGCAGAAACATTGGGAGTCACAGAATCATCCTTGGTTCCTGTATATGCAAAATCGTCACTAGGAAGTGACTGTGTGGTCAAATACCACTTTCGCCAGTTTTGCAGATTTGCCCTTGTGAGGCTGAAGCTGTGTTCTTTGCAGTGATAGAATTTTTTGCAGTGTTCTGTAATGGCATCTGATTCTCTTTCACAGATTGTCACTGAAAAGCTTGACAAGAACAACTTCCAAGAGTGGAAGTTCAGAATGACAAATTTCCTTATGGGAAAAGGATATTGGAAATTTGTTGCAAGAAATGAAGAAGAACCAGTTCTTCCTGATGTTCCCAATCAACAGCAAATGCAAGCATTTAAAGCATGGCATGAGAGAGCCAGGAAAGTTATGTACTGGCTGTCTATCAGCATTTCAGACTCTATGATTGTGCATATTCAAGCTGCAAGTACGCCAAAGGAGGCATGGGATAATCTGTCAAAAATATATAGCACAAATACGCAAGCCAGGAAAATGTAGCTCAAGCAAGAGTTGCACAATGTGCAAAGAGAAAGTATGAGCATCAATGACTACCACATGAAGGTGAAGAAGATTGCAGATGCACTTGCTTCCATTGGGTCGCCAGTGGAAGATGATGATTTAGTTTCTGTGACCTTGAATGGTCTAGGAAAGGATTATGCACAGTTCCGAACATCCATTTCCGTCCGTGAAAGATTTCTTGATTTTGAGGAGTTGATTGCTCTTCTAATTTCTGAGGAGCAGAGAAATGGTGGTGCATCTTCTTCAGGAGGAACTTCAAAAGAAGCTGTCTTCTACTCAAATACTGGAAGAGGTAGAGGCAGAGGTAGAGGAGGCCAATCTGGAGGCTGTGGTAGAAATCAGAATATGCAGCAAACTCAAGAAAACCAGTCCTATGGAGGAGGACGTGGTAACTCTAGAGGCAGGGGGAGCCAAAGAGGTCGTGGTGGATGGCAAAGAGGCCAAAATGCAAACAGTAATGTTGAATGCTACTACTGTAGTAAAATGGGTCATATGGCTAAAGACTGCTATAAAAAGCAGAATGACATCATGAATGGAAAATTGCAACAAGGGAATTATGCATATTCTAGTAGACAGGGTGATGACAGAAATGAGCATTTGTTCATGGTGCAGCACATGAACAATTCTGTGACAAGTGCAGAAGAAAGCAATGATGTATGGTATGTTGACTTAGGTGCATCAAACCACATGACAGGTCATGCAGAATGGATGGAGGATGCAAGAAAAATGGAAAAACCAGGATTTGTGGAGACTGGTGATGATACTGCACATCCTATTGTGCAGATTGGAAAAATTCCTTTGTCTATGCAGGATGGGAAAAAGAAATACTTGTCCGATGTATTTCATGTCCCGAATATCACCAAGAATCTGTTTTCTGTTGGTCAGGAGCAGAATGTAAAGTTGAGTGCTGATGTTGGGGATGAGATAGAAGACCCTACTATGTTCAGGAGGATAGTGGGGAGTTTGATCTACATGACCATTACAAGGCCAGACTTGAGCTACGCTGTTGGTCTTGTGAGTCAGTTTATGGAAGTATCTAGAAAGCCACATTTGGATGCAGTCAGACGCATATTGAGATATGTAAAGTCCACATTACATTATGGACTTTTCTATGAGGCAGGTAAAAATGTACACGTGTTTGGATACAAAGATGCAAATTGGGCTGGTAGTATGTCTGATAGAAGATCTACCAGCGGATACATGTTCTCTCTTGGTAGTGCAACAGTTGCTTGGAGCAACAAAAAGCAATCTACAGTTGCTTTGTCAAGTACAGAGGCTGAGTATAGAGGTGCTACTGTTGTAGCATGTGAGGTAGTATGGCTACAAAATTTAATGGCTGATTTGGATGTGCAAGTGGAAGGTCCAGTTGTCATTTATTGTGACAACATGAGCAGTATACAGTTGGCTAGGAACCCTGTGTTCCATGCTATGATAAAACATATTGAGGTACACTACCACTTTGTGAGAGAGAAGGTACTAGCAAGTGAGATTGACTTGGTGTATGTCAGCACACAGAATCAGATAGCTGACATCTTCATGAAGGCATTGGGTACAGAGAAGCTTCAAAAGTTTGGAAGCTTACTTGGAGTTGTAGAGATGCAGTTGAGCTTGAGGGGGAGTGTTGAGATGACAAGCTCAACACATGCGAGCATTGATGATGGACCGCCTGGTTAGATGGATCCACACATCTACACTTAGCATGTTTGTGGTCATTATGACTCTCACATGGCCACTGACTCATTACTTATTATATTCAGGTTGCTACACCTATTTACAGCTAGCATAGTTATAGCGCCAGTCGACTAGTGTAGTCGGCTATGCATTGTTTGACTTAGTAGGCCACTTTCCTTTATGTTGTATCTTATCTATACTTTGTGTACATTGTAAAGAGTGTGGAAGAAGAAGAAGAAACCAGAAAGAAAATGTTTTGTCCTCCATCTCTCTTCTTGTCTCTCTTGAGTGAGCTTCTCCTTGTGCATTCTGTGTGTGTTCGGCACAGCATCTTGAGCAAGTTCCCCCACCACGCGATTCTTGACACCATAGAATTGTTTGCACCCAGAAAAAGAAGGAACATCAACCTAGCACTCCGTGGGGAATCAAAATACCTGACCTTTGGCCACTACTAACTAATTAGAGACCCAAGCTGACTCACTAGGCTAGACATAGACCATCTGTCATGACTTGTAGAGAACTCGGGCTCAATTGGTCAGGAGTAATCAAAACTCCTTCTTCTAATCACATCAAGAGTAGGAAATAGATTGAAGCAATTGGCTCCATCAAAGGTCACACTCGACAGGGTAGGCACATAAGCATGTATGGAAACTAGAAAGCCTGATTTTGCATAGTGCACATCAAGAGTGTATGAGTGTTGCATAATTGTAAACAAGTAGATTAACAAGGAACACACTAAGGGGACCTAAAAAGAACCCACCAATGGGAGTACAACCCGAGGAATCAGACAAGAGAACCAAAAAACCAATGACAAAGACATAGAGGGGAGTGAACCATCACATCTAGTTGACCTCATAGACACACTAGTGGGTGAGGGGGTAACTACTGTAGCTAGCACTAGCTCGAATGAGAATAGTATACACCTTGACCTTGACCTTAGCATGGCTAAGCACCCTGATGACATTCGATGACTTGTCACATAGTACAACCAACAAATAAGAATAGCGCACCATGGAGGATCAGTAGCACACATTGTAGCTAACCTTGAGGAAGAGAGAAGACCATCAAGGATGGCATTGCAACACATGGCAAGTTATAGTCAAGAGTAAAGGGCTTAGAGACTGTGTCATGAGAGGGAGCTCAATGAGCTTCATAGGATCCTAGCCATATCAGGTAGAAATAGAACGGGAGGCAATGCCGATAGGGAGAGAGTTATAAAAGGTGATCTTACATTAAGTGAGATACTCACCTAGAGATTTCTAGATACTACTAGTGCTGAGAAAAGTGGGGTAGCCTTGGTGGCATCATTTCTAGCCATGCTAGGAGTTACCCCAAATGCCAGGAGCCAAATGAAAATACCCATAGTCACGAAGCAACTTGATAAATACAAGGTAGGGAATGATCCCTACGGCTTTGTCAAACAGTTTGAGCAGGTGTGTGAGGCTAATAACCTCATGGACCCTGCTCAACCAATGAGCACAAGTATTTGGTCTGTGCCTAAGAGACAACAGACGCACTTGGTTCACCAATCTAGACAATGCTGAATGTAATGACTTTACCTAGCTGAAGGATCTTTTCATTAAGAGATTTTCGGAGGCAAGATACTTCGATAACCTAATTATTAAGCTGATGAATGTTAGTCAGAAAGACAAAGAGGACATACGAGACTACATTACCCATGTAAGAAGTCTCTATAAGAGGATACCTGCAACTGAGCAACCTAATGAGAGAGCGGTCTCTACTATGTTTGTTAATAGGATCCACAAAACGAAGAACTATATAAGACCCTAGCAAGTAACTTGAACATGTACAGGGATGTGCTTGCAAGAGTCTTTGAGAAAACCATATGGGTAGATGACTTGCTTAGGGAGAGAAGCTCTTAGATGGGGTAGCAAGGTAGCAATGCAATTAGGAACACTGAGAGAGTTGCAACAACTAGTAAATGAGCAGTCTCCAATGAATAGGAAAAAGGGAAGAGTATTGACCACACCCAAGCTAAATCCAACCTAAAACCAGATTTGGGTAGACTGCAAGAGTCAATACAAAGACCGATGTGACTCCACATGCAATTTGTGTACACTGTGGATGAAATCACCTACCATCTGAATGCCCCAATCCCAGATCATGGCTTTATGCCAATTGTGAAAGATTTGGGCATGACACCATGCAATGTCGGTTGCCAAGATGGTTGCCTTACACAACAGCCTTACACACATCCATACTATCCAGGGGTTAGACAACTATATTTTGGAAGGAGATCCCCTTTGGCCCTCCCT
This sequence comes from Lygodium microphyllum, assembly GCF_053477565.2. NCBI lineage: Eukaryota > Viridiplantae > Streptophyta > Polypodiopsida > Schizaeales > Lygodiaceae > Lygodium > Lygodium microphyllum. Next base: position 31,635,386 of record NC_141163.1, on the reverse strand, counting down.
ATAGCTAACAATTCAAAGCTAGCCATGCCAAGGACAGATATCAACCCTATAGGGATCCCTAGACCCCCTACACCTATCGTTACCCATCCACCGAGCGAAGCTCCACAAGTGCACTTTGTGGAAGATTATTATTTGAATTCTTATATCTCTTACGATGAAGAAGGCAATCCAATATTCATGGACTATAGACCCATACTGGTCATGGCCTTAGGTAGGGGAAGAGATAGAGACCTATGAGGAACTTAGAACTAGGGACCCATAGCATGTTGGGTATGTGGTCATCCAGGGCACATCTGTAATATTTCCACACAATAAAATTAAGTTGGTTATTTCGAAAGTTAGTTAGTTGATTAATAAGTCAGTAAGATTACTAACTAAAGACTAACTAAAGAAAAAACAACTAACTAACATTAATAATTAAGTATTTTATTTTATTAAAAATATATTTTTAAAAAATCGAGAGTCGTAAATCCGATATTTTTCTTGGATTGACAAGGACCGTAGCCACCCTTTACGGAAGTTACAACGTGAATGAGACTTATGAGCTATATTAATCACTAGTATTAATGTGTATAGTTTGGATGGTCCAAAATAATTAGATTTTGGAAAAACTAGCATATTCTAGATATTTTAAATATTATCCTAAAAAGATATGGAGATTTCTAGAACTGGATGTCATTTAAAAGAAAAGACAAGTGATGTTTTAGTTAGTTTTTGAGATTTTATAAAAAGAAAACAATAAAGAGAGGGATTTGCAAAATTGCACGCACCGTGATCGCAGTCTAAAGACAGAAAACAACACTTTGAATATAGAAAAGAAGAAGGAGTGAACTGAGAGCTTTCTAAGCAATTGTCTTGGGGATTTACCCCCCTTTTGGAGCCAATGGAACCATCAAATTTATGATATGAGTATCAGATCACTAATCTTTCCAAGATCCCCCTCCAGAAAGAGCTCCACTTCTCAGCCACAAGCCCTCTTCTCTAATTCACTATAATTATGAGGCATGGGGAGGCACAAGGGAGCATAAGGAGACCCCAAGAGGCCGCGAGAGAGAGGTAGAGAGAAGGATACCCCTCCAAGAGATTGTGAGAGAGAGCTTGAAAGAGAGAGAGAGAGAGAGAGAGAGAGAGAGAGAGAGAGAGAGAGAGAGAGAGAGAGAGAGAGAGAGAAGCTACCTCGAGAGGCTACGAGAGAGAGAGTTAGCTCAATATTTCCCTATCTCGATTCTCGACTAGGCCATCTTCTCTTACACTCCATCTCAAAAATACATTCCTCATTCTTATCTCTCGAATGTATTTGCGAATGATGGCCTCCAAGCAAAGAATTTCATGTGCGGATGGCAATCCCATTACCAACAACGAAGCTTCAAGTGAAGGCATCAATGTCAATCCGACTGCAGTACACCGGTTCTAAGTAATGTATTTCTAAATTGATAGATGTTGTTTTGATTCTTGTATGAGAGACATTAGGCTCCATACTATGATACACGAGTATAGGCCATCGGAAAGGATAAATTTCATCTCACTTACTCGAAAGATGGAGTTTGTGAAGTGCATGTATCAAGGGAAGTTAATTCCACATAGTTGCATATGGCTTATTTGCTAGTAGAGCAATTACAAGGAAGAATTCATGTTAAGCAAGGCATGAATTTCTTGTTTGGACTATCTTACCCAACATAAGAAAAATTCCTTAAAGAAATATATTGTGTCAATAACTCAACGAGATGACTTATAGGATTCTTAAATAGACATTTACTTTTCATAACAAGCGTTAGTCAACACTTAACCTTATCGCATTTGACCATAACTATATCAATGCGCATAAGGACATATGTACATTAGCCTTCATCAATTATTTCTAACATGATTCTATGATTTAGAATCTCAATTAATCTAGCTGAAATTCATAATGAATAATCATTTATGTTTGTACTAATATGTTTTCTAGATGAGTTATTATTAACCCTCAGACAAACAAGGTGGAAAATCTGGAAAAGCTAAAGCAGAAGACAAAGGCCAAGGCAAAGTGAAACGGAAGACAAAGACGCACAAGGAGAAGAGTCCTAAATAAGGGAGAAAGGTGCACAAGGAAAAGCGCAAGTCACTACTTTTGTAAAAGAGCACAAGCGCATCATGATTTAATTTAAGGAGCGTCGGGCTCTCACCCGTGCAATTTGTAAATGTAGATGGGCGATGGAAAGGAAGCTAGGAAGATAAAAGGACAATGGGAAAAAGGACCTAGGCCACGACCGGCCATGTAAAAAAGGGGATAAGGGGATGACCGCCCAAAATGGATTTAGGGTTTTGTATATAAAGTTGAAAAGTGAATGAGAAGCTCATTCTTGTGGGTGGCCAAAAGTGGTTCTCCTCCTCTTCTTCTTCTTCTTCTTCTTCTTCTTCTTCTTCTTCTTCTTCTTCTTCTTCTTCTTCTTCTTCTTCTTGCTTGCTTGATCTTGTGCTTGAGAGAGGGAGTGAGTGTGTGAGGGTGAGGGACCGGGGAGGAGAAGCTCTCCATCTTCTCATCTCTTCTTCTCTTCTCTTCTCTTCTCTTCTCTTGCTCGCAGCAATGGAGCTTGGAGCATGGAGCTTGAGGATGGAGATTGCTTGAAGCTTGCACTTGGATCGTGGAGCTACCGAAGTGCGTGGAAGAGGAGATAACTCGATTGGCATGGAGGTAAGCTCACTATACCCGTAGATATGGATGGCGCATCGGCTATGTAAGAGGTAGCCATTAGTGCTCGGCTTGGAACGCTTGAACAATAAGCGCTCCGTGGGTCCTGACGGTTGAGCGAAAGCTCCCACAATTATCAATCCATGTAAGTGAAAAATATGAAAGCTAATATTTTTATGTAATTATTCTATATAGCAAAATAATGATATAGTAATGAATAACCTGATTTGGCAGCATGACGACATTAGGAACTTTGTCTTTACTCGTGCTTGCATTAGCCACTCTCGATATTCCGTTGTTGGTAGTGGCAACTTCGGAAACCTTGGGCACTCCCGTGTCATTGGAAATTTCCATTTCTCACTTGTAATGGGTCGCAAATTAGAAGCTTTAATGTTGTTGACACTCATAGCTTCAATAAGGCTGACACCACTACCACTAGGTAGCTCTTCTACAGTAGCTTTTCCTCTTTGCAATATTTTCTTTGGTTTATCATTCCTATTGGAGATTATGTGCTCGATGATTGACTAGACTTGGTTGCCTACTTACTTGCTGGAGAGAACTAATCTTACTCCAACAAGTAATAGCTAGATGGCCGGACTTTCCACATATGTCACATTTAACATTAGGACAATTCCTAGGGAAATGTTGGCCACCACACCACTTATAGCTTAATCTTCAGGGGAACCCTCTTCAAGGTATCAACTTCCAATCAAATTCTTCTATTTTTTAAGAAAATTGACATCAATAGCTATTTGCCTATATTGTTCGATGATCATGTCAGTATACTACTTCATCATATCCTTAACTTTGCTAAGGATATTTGATCCACTAGACTCATAGCCATGATCATCTACTTGCTATTCAATCAGCCTAACCACCTGATTAGGGGTTGGCTGTTGGTGTTGATTAATTGGAACCACATTAGGGTTTATCATTTGACTTCCATTATTTAGTGGGACCATTTGACTAGCCATTGGCATTATTTAGTGGTGCGCAGATCGGATGCCGTATGCTTGCGTAGTGAATGCCGGAAGGTCCCTAAGAACAAAAGAACTCTACTTTTTGCACAAAACTCAAGGTTAAAAACATGCACGACATGAACAAGAGACCAATTGGGTGCAATCTCCCCCAATGCCTTGTGTGAGCGCTCCACAAAGCATGTATTTTTATGTATTAATCATCTTCAAGCTCAAATAATAGCCCCAATTACAAAATAGCACACTTTTGGCTTTTGAGTTTGCTTTAGCACAAAATAGAAATAAAGCTAATAGGCGGCGCCCAAAGAGTCAGGCGTACCCAATACAATGTCCAAATACAAATATCATAATCGTGCGCCCATGCGCATACAAAATAATAAACAAATATCCAACGTCTCAATAAATAGGCGCGACAAAATATAGGCGCCATGCCTAAGGTATGCGCCCATCAAAATATAAGTGATAACTCGAATACTCGCTAACCTCCAATGCTTGCCTCCGCCACTGCTGCTATCTCTACACATCAACTGAAGCATTCACAATCGCTAGTAAAATAATACAATTAAACCAACAAAAGTGAATACCTAGCAGTCTTCAGCTACATAAATAAATCAACTGGTTAGAAATCAATCCTAACCTTAATTTATTACGAGTGCACACTCTAAACTCATAAACGTTTATTAATTTAATATGTATTTTACGGAATCACCCATGTACACACTAAATTAATGCAATGCCCGAAAAGGATAGGTGTCCCCATCAACTTCTCGCACAAAGAATCCTCTTTATGTATGAGCCCCGATCAACAAAGTTTACGGAATCCACCGTAAAACCTCACGGAATCCACCGTGAAATATGCCTCCTGGCATCATACCCCTGGGGTGGGATAGCAATTGAACTCAATTTCTATTAGCTCAATGTGGAGCTAGCAGAGTGGGGAAAGCATTTAAGTCTCTAGCGTGAATCCATTGGGCTTCTTCTACAGGATGGTTCTTAAATTTGACTAGATATCTAGAATATCTTCGGCCATTTCTAGTGGTCATAAAGTCAGTATCTATGATAGCTTCAGGTTCAAGTATTTCAGTCTCTTCATCTAACAAAGGTGGGTTTTCATAAACAGGGTGTACAGGTAATTGGCCTCTAAAGGGTCGTAATAAACTAATATGAAATGTGTTGTGAATTTTCCAGTGAGGTGGTAATTCTAACTTGAATGCATTGTCATTGATTTTGTGAATGATCTTAAATGGTCCATAGAATCTAGGTGCTAATTTAACAATTGGGTGTCTATCTACACTTTGTAATGTACGTTTTTCTATTCTCAACCAAACATAGTCATCAACTTTGAAATTCATTGCTTGTCTTTTCTTATTGGCTTGTTTGATATATGATTGATGGGCTTTGGCAATCATGTCTTTAACCTCATCAAAAATAGTAGCATACATAGTAGCAATATCATCAGCACTCTGAATTCTATTTGATAAAGATGCAACAGGTGTAGACAATCTATAACCATAAATCACTTCAAACAGGGCTTTCTTTGTAGATGTGTGTGGTGTATTGTTATATGCAAACTGCAGTAAATGCAAATGTGTGTCCCATGTCTGTTGTTTAGAAATAGTGTAAGCATGTAAAAGATCTAGAATAGTACTGTTAGTGGCTTTTGTTTGTCCATTAGTTTCATGATGAATTGCAGATGAGAAATCAATTTTTATTCTTAGGTTAGCAAACAAAGTAATCCTAAAGTTGTTACAAAATCTAGAATCACGATCAGAAATAATAACTTTTGGTAATCCATGATTAGTGAAAACAGTTTTCAAAAACAATTGTCCTGCTTGAGATGCTATTAAAGTTTTCTTACATGGAATGAAATATGCTTGTTTACTAAACCTGTCTACTACAGTCCAAATCATGTTATGGTTAGCTTTAGTATTAGGTAAACCAGTAATAAAATCCATAGAAATTTGTTCCCATGGTCTTGATGGAATAGATAAAGGCATAAGTAATCCATACTGTTTACCATGATGTCTCTTAACTCTTTGACAAACCAAACATTCAGAAATAAAGTTAGATACATCAGTGTCCATATGTGGCCAATAAAAATCTTCAGTTAATGTACGTAAAGTAGATATGATACCTCTATGACCTTGGTATGGAGGACAATGAATCTCATTCAAAACAAAAGATCTGAATGGAACTATAACACATAATCTCTTTTCATAAAACATGAATCCATCATTATAAGACAGTGAATCAATAGGAATCCAATTATTTCCAACTAATTTATTCCAATCAGCATGAAAAGTAATGTCCTGATTATAAGTATCTTTCATAGGAGTTAAAGAATCAAATGATATAACAGAAAAAATATGAATGGTAGGTCTTCTACTTAATGCATCGGCCACTACATTTTCTTTTCTTGGTTGATATTGAATGATGGGATGAAAACTCTGAATTAAGGCTGCCCATTTGATATGTCGGTCAGATATTTGGGGTTGGCTAAGTAAATGTCTAATACTTTGTTGATCGATCTTAATCATAAACTCAGAACCCATTAAATAATGTTTCCATTGTCTTAAAGCTTGTACTACAGCTAATAATTCTTTATCATATATGGAATATTTAAGTTTGGAGGGTTTCAGTTTACAACTAGAATAGGCTATGGGATGATTATCTTGCATAAGTACGGCTCCTATTCCAGATCCGCTAGCATCAGTAACTACTAAAAAGAATGGTCTATTAAAATCAGGCAGTTGTAATACAGGAGCATGGGTTAATGCATGTTTCAATAAGTCAAAAGATTTTTGTTGATTATCAGACCAATGATAAACAATACCTTTCTTTAAAAGTTTAGTCAAAGGCAAAGCAAGTAATGAAAAATTTCGCACAAATTTCCTGTAAAAACTAGCAAGACCTAGGAAAGATCATAACTCATGCACATTTTTAGGTATAGGCCAGTTCAATATTGCTTCTATTTTCTTAGGGTCAACCTTAATACCATCTGATGATACAATATGACCTAAATATTCAATTTATGTTTTAAAGAACTCACTCTTTTCCGGATTAGCATACAGTTGATTATCTTTCAACAACTTGAAAACCAAGGATAGATGTTCATAATGTTCTTTCTCATTTTGACTAAACACCAAAATATCATCAAAGAAGACAATAACACAATGCTGATATTTCAAAAATATACAGTTCATCATTCTACTAAATGTAGTAGGTGCATTAGTCAATCCAAAAGGCATCATTAAAAATTCATAATGACCAAATTTTGTTCTAAATGCAGTCTTGAATATGTCAGTCTTATCTAATCATTAGGGCCAAAAACGTTTCAAAAATGGCACTTGTAAGAAAATGATTAAGTTACTTATTAGTTGAGGTTTTAAAATAATGAACCCTCCAAATTTGGCCATTCAGACGTGATTAATGAGAGAATTTATTATTCATTTAAGAGGTTAGCCATTAAATGCCTAAGGACGTTAACTCATGTTAGAGGTCACTTTTCGGCCATTATTCTTTCATTTTGAATATTTTACTATCACGTTTCCCACCAAAATCACGCTTCTTTTTTCGCCTGCATTCATTTGAATCATTGTTCTCTCCTCTTCACTTTGTTTCTTAGTTCTTAAAGTAGATTTTACTATGTCGTAAAATTTCTCACCAAAATCACGTCCGGTTCTTACCAGCAGCGTGCATTGGTCTCCCTTCGTCTCCCTTCGTCTCCTTTCACAAAATCTTGAGAAGGTGATCAACAATCAAAAGAGTCTCTACACAGAGGATCAATACCACTTACTTGCCGATTGAGCTATAGAGATATGGTCCTCCATGGACCTGAGACGAGATCATCTTGTTAGTTTTCAGCAGACCCAACTAGGTTGGGACATCCAAGCCGCATCTTTACTTCAACCCCTAAGATATCCATTCTGTAAGATTTTGTTTCAACTAAATCCAAGCTTTTTCTTCAATCTCTTCAATTTGATTCATAAGAAAATGGGTAAAAGAGTCCCATGGTGTTGATGCAAATTGGTAGGGATAGATATACTAAGGATAATCCTTAAGCTAATAGAATAGAAAGTGAAAATTTTCACTTTGAACTTGACACTTGAAAATAGAATATCTTCATTATACAGTGTTGTAATATCAACTTTTTAGCAAGGACTAATTGATAAGACAAGGATAATATATTATAATTAGAAGAAAGGAAATACTTTGATTTCTGGGAGATAAAAATATTTACCTAGTAATAGATTAAAAATATTTATTATTCAATTTTGTCTCTTAAAATATAAAAAAATTAAACAAGTAATAGATAGAAGTATTAGTGATATTGTGTATCATATCAACTTTAGGACTAAGATGATTTTATGTGTGCAGGATGCTTCGAAGAATATGAAGGATACAACTTCTTACTTAATATTAGCTCTTGGGAGTATTTTTCTCATCATACCCTCAACTATGATTAGCACTATGGGGTTTCAAGTTTCAATATCTTCAATTGTGATTCTTATTAGCACTATCAGATTTCAATACCTAAATGGTGGCTTGATGTCATGGGATGATACTACTCATGATATCATATCCTAGCAAATCTCTTAAGATCTATTCCCTTGATTTGTAAGAAGAAATAGAAAGGACTTGAATCTATTTCTTTCTCTCAGAACTCTGATTCTAATGCAGACTGATTTTATAATTGAAAGCATCACTACATTATTGATGCTTTATCCTTGTATATCTTTTTTCAAATGTAATATATCTCAATTTCACAAAAAAAAGACCATCAAAATAATCAGTCTACATTAGGCTCTGAAAAAAATTTAGAAAATTTTAAAGATTTTTTTGATTTTAAAAATATTTTTAAGCAAAAAAGGGCCTAAAAGAGACCCAAAAAATCACAAAAAAACCACCCAAAAATAGCATAGCCGATACGGTGCGGTAATGGGTATCCGAGCCAGCTCGAATACCCATTACCGCACCGTATCGGCTATGCTATTTTAAAAAAATTTTAAGCAAAAAATGGCCTAAAAAAGACAAAAAAAAAGACCCAAAAAATCACAAAAATAGCATAGCCGATACGGCGCGATACGGCGCGAAAACGGATACCCATTTTCGCGCCGTATCGGCTATGCTATTTTTGGGTGGTTTTTTTGTGATTTTTTGGGTCTTTTTTAGGCCTCTTTTTGCTTAAAAATATTTTTAAAATAGCAAACGAGCTCAAAAAATTCAAAAAAATTTCCATGAGTTTATTAGCTTTGAAAAAAAATTTAAAAAATTTTAAGATTTTTTTGAGCTCATTTGCTATTTTTAAAAATATTTTTAAGCAAAAAATAGCTTGAAAAAGACCCAAAAAATCACAAAAAAACCACCCAAATTTTTTTTTCAAAGCCTAATAAACTCATGGAATTTTTTTTGAATTTTTTTGATAGGTTTAAGATCTCACAAAAAATAAGTCATTACAAGGGAGGTGTACTTTGCACGCGCATGTTTACTCCTTCACGATACTGAGGGAGGAGGACCCCTACGGAGATTTTGTTGTGCCCCTCTCGCACCATATCAAGTCATCCATGATATGGAGCGAAAAGTATAGTACCAAACATTATGATTTTTGCCACGCTCGCGCCGTATGAACTGCTCCACGATACGGTGCGAGTATGACCCTGCGAAAATTTGGCTTTGCTGCTCTCGTGTCATATCAACTTATCCTCACATGGTTGACTTTATGAATTTATGAATTATCCTTACATTGTTGCTGCTCATGCTCATAAGATCACCCTAATGAATAAAGATTTTAATATGATTAGCAAAATAAGGTACCGAGAATGATGTTTGCAAGAGAAAAATCGATATACTTGGACCTGTTAATTATAAGAGAATGGGTGAGGTGTATGGGCAAATGGTTATTAATGTTTCTTGCACTTCTGAGGAAGAGGACTATCTTAGCATATCTCATGAGGACAAGTCCATGCTAGTTGTAAAAAGGATATTTAATTGTTAGATTCTGTAGTTTATTATTGCATAAGGTAAGGCATTTTGACTCTAAAAAAATTTAGTATATAGAATAATTGTGCTATTGATTGCAAATAACACTCCTTTATTTTTGCTATTAGCTTTAGGACATTGATTGCATCTCTTAGCCAATAAATCTCTAAAATTATGTGTATTGTTGATCCACTGTTATCAATGGAATTTTTTTTTAGATTTGGTTCAAATATAACAATGTCTTTCAAAGCTTTTAATTCCATCACAACTACCATAAATTTTTTTATTACATCGAATACACTCACCAGAGAAATTATCCTCATGAACTCTCTAAGTGGTATCCATGGCCAAGGAAGAATGTGGGTTGAATGGAATACTGCTTGCTTTTTGGTTAATTATTTATTTTATTTGATTATCTATTTTAGTTACATGTTTCCATTTGCAGTGCTGGCAGGCTCATGACTACCTTCTTGGACACCACATATGAGGATATTGTTGATCCTAGAAAACCATATAACTCTCTCTAACAAGAAGTACCATTGCAAAGTCACAAAGTCATACATATACTTGTGGAAAAAGAGTGCTTTTCAAATGTCTGCAGGACAATAGATTCAAAGATACTCAAGATAGATGGAGTGAATGTAACTCTCTTTCATATTGTTGGTTTTTTTAGGGACCCTTTTTTACCAACTTGTTACATTTTTTCTCGTAGTGCTAAGATTACCCTAACTCATATATGCGATGGATAAGGGAGCAATGTATTGAGTTGATTTTGGATAGGGTAATCACACTAGTTGATTCCGATTCCCCTCCACAAAGCCACGAAACATGCATAATAAAAGAACCCACAATCTAATCAGCATAGATAATGTTTGTGAACACCTTATGAATCGCATGGAAGGTTCCACTTAAGCTTTCCATAGGTTGCCATTCCATACTTGTTGATAGAAATATATCTACAACCAAGAATTCGTTATTAGTACTTGCTTAAATGAAAAAAAAAACGTTATAAACTCAAGTCTTACAATGTGTTTGCTGCGAAACATACTCGTTTGGAGGCAAATGGATATCCTTCGCCATGTAAACATGTTGCAGTTTGATAAACCACCCTTCATGCATAATTTTGAAAGAAATGATACGTCCCTTCCAGTGATGTTTAATATCCTCTCTTTTTTTCTTTTCACCTTGTGAGAGCCCTTGCAAGAGGGCAGCATGGCAACCTAATCGTTTATACTAAAGATCTTTGGCTCCCAATTTTCATCAACTCTGTGGCTATAGACAGTGCAAGAGTTTACTAAATGAGAAGAGCGCCTTCTGGATGCCATACTTAAATTAAATTCGCAGAGAAAGAAGCTCATCGAGAAAGATGAATGAACTAAAAAGTAGAGAAAGAAGCTCACTGAGAAAGGTGAATGAACTAAAAACGAATATTAAGAAGACTAATGAAAATATATTGGGCACCAAAAAGTTTTCGACTTTCAAAAAAATCATAATTAACTTCACAGCAACTTTATTCTGTCATTTGTCAGATTTTATGAGTAAATAAGGACTTCGGGACTACCAAAACATGTCAGACATTGGAGATTTTGGCTAAAAAGGAGGAGAGAATCACGAAGTGGACTCTACTATCTCCAAAAAAGAGGAGACAACAATACCATATTCTTGCACACGTGGCAAACTCTCTTTGGCCCTTTTCTTAATCCCGTGATTAACAAAAGTGCATTTTTTGAAGCGTTTTCGGCCCTAATGCTCACCTGATGATAACCAGATTTAAGATCTATTTTACTAAATATGGCAAAACCTTGCAGTTTATCCATAAGGTCATCGACTCTAGGAATTGGATATCTATTCTTTACAGTGATCTTATTTAAAGCACGATAGTCAATGCACATACGATAAGTATTATTCTTCTTCTTTACCAACAAAACAGGTGCACCAAATGGAGAACTACTAGGTCTAATCAATCCTGTATTTAGTAATTCCTCAACTTGATTTTGAATTTCTTTTTGCTCTATCTGGTTATGCCAATATGGTGCTTTACAAGGTGGTTGTGTACCAGGAATCAAATCTATTTTGTGGTCTTCAGGACATGAAGGAGGTAAACCAGGTGGTAGATCTTCTGCAGAACAGTCTTTAAATTGTGCAAGAAATTCTTTATGGCTAGGGTGCATATGTTTTTCTTTAACTTGCAGTTCATTCACCCAAATGAGATAAGATTTACTACTTTTGTGTAATGCACGTTTAGCTTGAGTATGCGAAAGCAGTGGAAAAGCATTAGATGCATGCATACCATACAATGCAATATGTTTTCCTTGAAATTGAATATTAATTGAATGCGTGGAATAATCTATATCAGGGTTATGCTGATGACGCCAAGGCATACCTAAAATAATATCACTGGACTATAATGGTACAACTAGGAAATTCCTTCTTTCAGTGTATTCACCAATTTGAATTTATAAGTCATGCACCTCTTGTGTTCCATTATACCTTGTGCCTAAGAATGCTGCTTTAATGCGATAATGCGTAGGAACAGTTTGTAACTTCAATTCTTTCACTAGCTTTGCAGAAATAAAATCATGAGTACTACCATCATCATGCAAAATAATCTTTTCTTTTCCATGCACTAGACATTTCATTGTCAATAAAGAATGTGGAGTTGGCATACCTGGTAAAGTATCCGAAGGAGTAGTAATATCATCTTCATCTTCCGTGAAATCAGGCATTTCTTCATGTTCTTCATCTTCCATTGCTCCAAGATAGTTGATATGGACAGGTGGCTTCTTCGATTGGCAATTGGCTGCTAGATGTCCAGGTTGGTGGCATTTGTAACACACTATAGGTTTGGCTTTAGTTACATTGTTTGCAATGGTAGGAAGTCTAGGAATATTAGGATTTGGCTATGAAGTTGGCTTGTTGTGTTGATTGGTATTGGATGGTAAAGTAGGTGGTTTTGCCCAAGTCTTACGGAAAGATGATGAAGGAAAACAACCTTGATTAAATCTTCTAAAATTTGAGTTGAATTGCTTAGATCCATAGTTACCATTGGCTTGAAATTGCTGTGGACGCTTGTCTCTTCCTCGAAGTTTGTCTTCAGTGTCATGAGCTAAAGAAATTGCGTCTTCAAGAGTTGCAGGCTTGAACATATTGACTTCAGCGTAGTAATGCCCAAGTAATCCAGACATATACTTGCGCTTGTGAGTCACTTCAGGTACGTCTTCAAGCATGCGTAACTAGAGTAATGCATTCCAAAAACGTTCGGTGTACTGAGGAATAGGCTCACGATCTCTTTGCTGAAGAATGTCCCATTGCTTTATGGCTTTTTCATGGAATTGTGGAGGAAGGAAATACTGCATAAACTTCTTCTTGAAATTCTCCCAGGTAGTGGGACAATCTATACTCTTACAAACCGTGGTCCACCAAAGAGATGCTCTATCCACTAAATTATTAGTGATACACTTGATTTTATCTTTTTCAGCGTATATTTCCTCATGAAAGTAATCATCAAACTAACTGATGAATGCAAGAACGGTTTTTCCATCTCCAGTGCCATTGAAAGTACAGAATTTGAAATTTCTTTTACTTATTTTTATTTCTTTGCGGATAGATTGAGCTTCGAGAGTCGTATCGATGGTACGTCGGATAAGATCTTCAAATTGTGGTTCCTCTTTGTCAGTAGTCGTTCTTTGTAAATTAGCCAATTGAACTTGCAATGCTTGCCGAGCTCGTCGTTCTTCATCCAACTGCATCATAATTAAATCCAACTTTTGCTTCATCGTAGGTTCAGGAATATCGCCTTCAGCCATTAAATCATCCATATGTGGTTCCGTCATCCTGCTAAACTTCAAAAGACCTCACACTCTCAAAATCCAATTAGCGGGATGAGCATAGCTCAAGATCGGGTGTACAAGGCTTATATATTTTTGTGTGTGGCTTTCACAATCTTCATCTTTGGCTATTAGAGATTTGTAATATTTGAAAAATTTTCGTTTTGACCTTCTGCGTGTGCTGAAACTGGTTTAGCAAACAACTTTGCAGTTCGAAGTTTCTGCGCAGGAACAGTCCTTCTAGGAGTTTTGAACAGAAGTCAGTTTTGACTTCAAGTGACTTGTCTGACTTGCAGAGTTGCAGACTTATGAGACTTGCAGAGTACCAGAACTTGCAGAACTTGAGTGACTTAGAAGACTTGCAGAATTTAAACTTGTTGACTTTGTAAATTCTGTGTGACTTGACTTAGTGTAGTAGGCTTGAGTCTTAGGCAGCAAACGACGTCGATTTTTTGGGGGGGGCATTTTTTTCACGGCGCGAAAATCACGCGGACCTCCTCTAATGCCGTCGATTCAAAATTATGAAGCTTTAAAGCTTCTTTAAGCTTTATAAGCTTTGTATTAAGCTTTTAAGCTTATGAAGTTTTGATACTTATCTCTGTATCTCCACGACTTGTATAAGAGGATGTAGAAGTGGTCCTCCGTCGTTGCAGGCCTGTCCTTCGCGATCAGAGGATGGAAACAGAGGTTCTTGACCGCCAGGAATCCACCCGTATTGACCATTCGCTATGAGATTGACCGTAGAGCTTGATCCTTCTAGGAGCTCTGCCTTCGCACAAGATGGGTAGCGATTGGAAGCTCTCGATCTCAGCTTCGCTCTGATACCACTGATGCGCAGATCGGATGCCGTATGCTTGCGTGGTGAATGCCGGAAGGTCCCCAAGAACAAAAGAACTCTACTTTTTGCACAAAACTCAAGGTAAAAAACATGCACGACATGAACAAGAGACCAATTGGGTGCAATCTCCCCCCATGCCTTGTGTGAGCACTCCACAAAGCATGTATTTTTATGTATTATTCATCTTCAAGCTCAAATAATAGCCCCAATTACAAAATAGCACGCTTTTGGCTTTTGAGTTTGCTTTAGTACAAAATAGAAATAAAGCTAATGGGCGGTGCCCAAAGAGTCAGGCGTACCCAATACAATGTCCAAAAACAAATATCATAATCGTGCGCCCATGCACATACAAAATAATAAACAAATATCCAACGCCTCAATAAATAGGTTTGCAACTTATATGAATATAGGTTTGCAACTTATGGAATACTTCCTTCAATTTCTTGGCATACCCACGGACATTCTTGTGAGGTTCTTGACATGTAACATTGAGGACACGTAGCCAATACTGACCTCCCCTTTCAAGGGCAAATTCTCTTCGAAAGGCTGCAAATAATAAGTCAATCGTAGTTATGGTTCCAGCCTCTAGGCTATGATACCACACTACAGCTCGTCCTTTTAGAGTCATATTAAAGAACATCATCAAGTGTCTCTCATATTGAATTCCACAGTTAAACATTAACTTTTGGAACTCATTGATATGTAGGTCCGCATCTTCTTCTGCTAACCCATTAAAAATGGGTAGAGGAAACCCTAAGGCTTGCAAGTCCAGCGTTCCTACTAGGATTGCAATGGATTGCACCATGGTAACAACCAGATCTGCTAAAGGATTTTGAACAATTGCAACTACCACTCCACTCGAAGTGGACAAACTAATTGGAAGGGGGGAAGTACTAGAGCTTCCTCTCCCTAACGGGCTATGCGTCAAGCTAGGGTTACTAAGACCCCACCCTTGTAAGGATATTGGACCACTCCTTTATGGAGAATATCTTCTATTCATTTCGGCCTACTGTCTAGCTCATTCAGCTCTTTCTTACTTCTGAAGCTTGGCTTGATGATCTTTTGAGTCTATCTCACTACCTTTTGGCATACACTAACGAATTGGTCCCTATTGACCAAGATTCAGAAACCGCCACTTATTAGCAACTCCCAAAAAATGCACCACCTATCCAGACCCAAAATGGGCTCAACACTGACTCTCTAGGCACTAGCCAGGCCTCTCTACACTCAAAGAACCCACTTCTCAGCCTCGTGGCCAAGAGCATCTAAGGGACACACTGCCCTAACTTCTATCATAAATTTCACATTTTTTTTGGATTGTAATCCAATGGTTAAGCCTTCCCTACACTCCTTAGATGGAGTCCCTACACATATGAGTGTAAAACACTATGTAATCATAGACAGAGGAGGCACCCCTCGGTTGAATGCCCCAGCTCCACTCCGGCTCTCCTACACCTTGGGGATTGGCCCCTCGATGCACTACTAACACAAATAGCACGTACGTCACAAACTCCACTCTTGTTTTCAAATGTTCCAGGAGATATAGATATTTTCCTCACTAAATAGTCCCCAAGGAAACTGATCGTCTAAACCTATAGCTTAGGATATCTCACATACTCAACGTAGGTCATATTCATGAATACAATTGCAATGCATCCAGTAATGATACCATGAGTTTCATGCAATGCAATTGTATATGAACCATAGTTCTCAATCATTTTATCATTTAGAAATCAGCATTGTGAGGTACAAAAATATTTCTTTCAATGATTTTAATCTACATGTAATGCTGCGTTGTTGAGGGTCAACACTGAGCATTCTTGTGCTGCTAGACCCTCTTAAACTTAAACCATAAACATCCTATATGACATGCATCAGCAAAAGATCTAAATTTAGAATCTTATCAACAATTAGTCATCCTCAAAACCCCTCCTTCTCCCTACCGCTTAGGTTATGCATGCGTTGATAGGTGTAGGAAGTGTTTTTTATGTGTTTTTCCTTATAAAAGCAATAAAGACTCCACTTTAACACAAAGACAAGGCTGAACTTAGGCTCATCCCTCATGCTCCAGCCATGTCACACATCCACACACATAAGTCTTATTTTTTGAATGCAAAAAACTTATTTTTGTTTATTTTTTCTATTTATTTATGCATAAAATATGATATTTTTTTATTTTCTGGTTTGGTTTGATCATGTGTACTGAGAATTAACTTTATATCATTTTTTATTCCACATGAATCCCATAAACACCACAAAAACCCCAAAATTGACCATTTTTCTTAAAATCGAGTAGTCGCGGGTTTTGCGGGTTTATATATAAATTTTGTTGTGACTCAATTTTCTTATTTTCTTTAGCATCTCTAATATATTACAACATTAACAACCAAAGACAACCATTTTCAAACAATTTCATCCAAAATCTATCATAAAACAAGTAGAACAATCGCTTATGCATAAAAACACACTTTTTGAGGCTCATATTTCAAGGTTGGGGGGCCGTTGATGCTCTTTCTTTGCCGATGACGCTCTTCCATAGTGTGATCTATGATCCTTTGTACTCCCGCACCATCACTCCATCAACATCTTTCATCAAACCCCACCCCCCTCTCTCATAGAATCAAGCATATGAACGGACAACAATAAGAGGAGAGAGGAGAGAGGAGAGAGAAAGACTAAGAAATCAGAATGTCATTTCCTTGATGATATTTCTAATGCTTACAATCAAAATCTTACTCTTGGCATGTAGATCAGGGATTCCATCTCTCTCTCTCTCTCTTGATCGGGGTGTATTGAAGAGGCACAAATCCATCCAAAAATGGGGCACAAAACAAAAAATGCCTCCTTCTCTTGTCAAGCAAGAATTTGCATGTTTTTTTTCATTTAAATTTCATTTCATGTCATTTATTAAATGTCCAAAGCACTTTCACACTGCTCTGTGAGGGTTTTCGGCCTATTTGAAGGGGCAAATGGACTCGGAATTACGATCCGACTAGATGGCCGACTCCATGACATCGAAATCTACAAATAGTGACCCTGCCGTGCAATTTTTGGCTCCCGAATCACATAGTTTGTTTGGAGTGCTAAACCTTGCGGGAATTAAATGGGGGGTCAAATGATCTCCGATTGATGAATGAAGACTTGCATTAGATTCCTGTCATCGAAATCCACTTAGGAAAACTCTAGCTCAACCATCCACCACTGTTCAATTTTGCATAAAAATTTATTCTTTAACACCTCTTGACCACTTTTCTGCTCCAAAAATGGGCTCAAATGCTTCAAAAATGGTTCCCAAAATCCAACTCTCATTAGCCCTTCGATGGTGTCCTGATCTCTAGCCTAAGTTACATGAAGCACTATGTTCAGGAAGGCATGTTGCTGGACTTCCAGCCTTTGCTTCGGCCCTTTCTTCTGCCATGATTCTCCCACTCTCTACTAGGGCAAGGCATTCATTGGCCAAGTCTCTACTAACCCTTTCAAGATTCCTCTCTTTCCAAGCCTCCTCCACATCTTTCCTTGACTCTAGCTTAGCTCTTATGATAGCATTGTCACAACATCCTTTTGTTCTCTCTAGATTGCTAACATATTCTCCTTATCTTGTTGTGATGGTTCAGCTCATCTTTCACTCGTTTCCACTCTTGGAGTGTCCCAAGGAGTCGCGGTTTTCCACCTCTAGCAGCCTTTTAGTTGACTACTCATCTTTCTGTGTCCTAGACTCTTGTAGTTCCTTCAGTAGCTATTTCTTTTGCCATCTCTCCTATGGAACTCTGCATGGGCATGTGTCTTCACTCTTTTTAGCTGCTTGATGAGCTCATCCATGAGTTCCTTTAGCTATTAACAGTGCTTTTCCATGCCTTTTTACCCTATAGGAGGCTTAAAAAGTCCATGTATATCCCCATTTTGCCCTCTACCTTCTCCATTTGGAGTCCCTTTGCACTCTCTTCTTCCTTCTCCACCTCCACTTTCTTCCTTGCTTCTCATTCCTTATTTAGATCATTCACCTACCTCTGATAAATGGTTATTTGCTTCATCTTCTCTAGCTCTGGTAGGTGGCAAATGCATTCTTCTCAATCTTTGATTCTGCCATAGCAACCTTCATGTCTTCCTTCATCTTTTTGAGTTGGCCTAGGAGCTCCTACACATATTCATCGTAGGTGGTTGCTACTAGTATGGCTAATGGCATGGATGTTGTTGATGCCTTGACCTTGGACTTCTTTGGGTCTTTTCTAGATTCTACATCCACAATAGCAGGTCTCTTTGTCCCTATCAATGGGGCTCCACCACTTGGGGCTAGGCCAAGCTACTTCACCGAGTTTAGCAAATACTATACCCACACCACCACATTGCTTTGGTCCACTCCCACTTCTAAGGTTTCTTGGGTGGTGGCAAGAATGGCAATTAGGGCTAGTAGTGGTGGATACATGGGGGCTTTTCCTTTGCTTGGCACAGTGGGCCCTTGAGCTCTTTCCTCTATTGAAGCGTTGGAGCCTAATTCATAACTTGGGCTTCTCCTTGTCAAATCTTCAAGGCACGAGGCTTGCTCTATTGCCCTTCTAGACTCCTCTTCCACCTTTCTTAGTCTCTCCTCTTCTTCTTCCTACTTCTTTTTCCATTCATCTTCTAGCACTTTTGACTCTTTTTGTGCAGCTTCTAATTCTTTGTCTCCTCTGTCATGGTTTTCTTCTTCTTCCCTGGGATGTTCAACTTGAATTTTCTTTTTTCTCCTTGGCTCAAGGTACTAAGCCCTCCTTCCCTTCCCCACTAATAGTTATCTCACTCGAAGACTCTTGTTGCTACTGTAGTTGGAGTAGAGCTTCCTTCTTTTTTGCAGCTTGCTTTGCTTCATCCTTTTGCACTCTCACAACCTCGTCATCCCCCAAGTTTCTAGTGGACAAAGAGACTAGGATGCTCATCTTTATGGGTGATTGCACAGGTGATTTGTGGGCTGGTGAGCGCTTAGGGATTTCTTCCACCACTTCTTGTCTTTCTAAGTCTCCAACAGTCTTGTGGATGGTGGCAGTGTTGAGCATGCCTCCAAACTCTACGTTGGAGGCCTTGGGGAGGCCTTGGCTGCTCGTTTTTCCCTTGCTATCTCCATTGTGGAAGCAAGAGACTCCCCACTTACTGCTCTAGCTCTTGTGGCTAGCGCTTTTGATGAAGATTCAATAGACTTATGCACATAGCCATTCCAATTGATTTCATCCAAAGACTTAGTCGCAAGGCTCTTGAGCAGTGGCACTGAAATCCTACTCATCAAGGCATTATACCTTTGACTAGAGAATAGAGCATGGACTATCTTCACTTGCAGCCTGATGTCTATGTCAAGGATGTTGGCTAAGCTGACTCCATCATTCTTATATACTTGGGCCTTGTCCATCCCTAGTATGTCGTAAACATCTCTCTTGAGCTACCTCTCGAGCTTGTTGACCAGCCCTAGAGCTCTTTCCACCATTTCGGGGCTCAACTCTACTACTCTACAAGTCTCTTCTCCTTGCCTTATTATCACACGGTGCCACAGTTCCTCTTACCATTGAAAGTTTTCAGTAACTCCGTGCACTTGCTACGGTGGCTTGGCCGACCTTCTCTATATATTTACTAGCATGCCTTCTAAGTTTTAGATGCTTTTGAACTTAAGCTTATTAAAGGCCCTTATTTCTATAGTTAGGCCATATTTGGCCTGCACTTCTTCGGTGAATGAAAGCTTGCTACCTTTGTCATGCCCTACCACCTTGGGTTTCTCACATGATACAATAGCTCACCATTAGTTCACTTTTGCAAAAAGATAAGGGGAACAAGAATATATGCTATGGATGAAATGCTCAAGTACATAATGAGATTTTTTGCTTCGATAAATCCACACAGTCCAAACGAGAATTTAATGAAATTTCCTTAAGCACAAATTGAATGTTATCCATCCTTTTTGCTTTTAAAATTTAGTTTAAGGTTCAAGTCATATCTTCTTTTCCACCTTACCCCCTCCCCCCAGGGAGTGATGAAAAATACTTCCTAGGATTGGAGGATGAAGGGTTAAGGGCATTAAGTGCATGTTTGCTATGCTTTACTTTGTCATGAGCCAATTGTAGAAGTTTGGGTTATACTCCAAGTGGGCATGATGGTAGGAGCCACATAGGTTGGATCATACTCAAAGGTTTTGATTACCCATATTTGCTTGGAATTGGTCATAATTTGGCAGTTCTTTGTTCCCATTGGAGACAAAGAGCGTACCATTTACACACAAAAAAAAGAGTCAGAGCACGATAGATTTTCTAGCTCGTCTATCTCCTTGGTTATTGCAAAGTCTTTGCTCCTACTATGGGATGTGATCAACCATTGTTTGCGAGCTTGCTCACAAGAGATCTCATCGGCAATCAATTCCTTGACTACCATGGGAATCTTGACAAACATGAATTCGGATTCTTCCCAACTGCATAGCAAGAAGGAGCACACATCTATTGCTACCTAATGGCTCATCTAGGAGGCCTAAGTATAGCCATTCATAGGTTTTAGCTAGTTTGGTGAAGGTGGCATCCAATCGTCTAATGCAAGTGACTAAGTCATCCCCCGTATTCATGGCTAGGTTCGAGGCCAAGGTAAGGATAGATCTATGCTCATAGGGGGGTTTGAGGTCTGCGGAGGTTGGGGTTTGGCTGGACTAGATAATATAGGAACTAATGCTTGCTTCCTAGATTGGTCAGTAGGGTATTTAATAGCCACTTATGCAATGGGTTGTCTTGGGACTTAGGTGATACGCTACTTTATACGTGTGGTGCAGTTGGGACACTAGGAGTGTCAGGTTGAGTTGGTCTAGGGGTAGCTGGTTATGGTTTTGGTCGATAGACTTGTTGAGAGTCTATGGGTTTGGTGCTTTTTAAGTCAATTGGTTTCTCCTTTTGAGCTGGCTTACCATTTTGTGGAGATGGGTTGGAGGGCCTGGATTGAGGGGCATGCGTGCCGCTCGTAGTCTTAGGCAACCAAATCTAGTTGTTGCCTTTGTAGTAGTCTTGAGCACACAATAAGTCTTTGGGCACTCATTGTGGCTTGACTATTCATCTTTTCTGTAGTGCCAGCTTTGTGTTCTAGGCCTAGGACATGAGGTTTTGTGATTACATGTTTGTGTGGTTTGGCTTCTATGCGGTTGCAATTGCTATTTGAGCACCCATTTGAGTTACTGCTCAGTGGTCATGGGTATGTCTCTTTTGTCTTGCGGCCAATTTGTCTTGGCAGGGTGGGATAAGTCATGACCCCCCTCCTTAGACCTTGCATTAGGTTCCTCTACCGGTGGCATTGCAAGCTTTGATGGAGTCGTGTTGCCCTTGCTGAAATCTGTCACTATTTAAACATTGCCAATGGTGAGGTGAATGCACTAGGAGTCATAGTCCACATTGCAATGTGCTTGTTTCTTGAATGTGAGACCTATAGCAGCAACTCCTTACCAACGGCCTCTCCTTAGTGTTAGACAATACATAGAAGATCAAAGGTAGGCTTTCAGTCTCCATAGAGACCGCTAGTTTGCACTTTCCCAACAATGAGTAAGACTGTCCACCAAATGGGTTGAGTTTAGCATTAGTAGACTACAGTTGGGGTTGACCAATTAGGGTCCAATGATCATGTCTAAGGATACTAAAGTTAGATCCCTTATCAATAAGTATGTCATGTCAAGATTGTGGGAGAGAAGGAAGGAGTCTCACTTGTAGCTTTCTTGCTTGCACAATGGGGGAATACACACAAAGGTGTAGGCTGAAAACAGTTTTCCTCTTCTTAGTTGTGTAAGCCAAAAGAACTCAAATACAAAGAAATAGAAGAACCCTATATATGGGTCTCAAACCAAACTCAACTAACTAAGGTGGCATACTAACTGAGCCACGAACTAGAGTAGATAAGGATAGCTGTCATGTAGCTATTATTCATGGGCGGTGTACCAACCGCATCTGTACAAACTGACACGTCGGTGACATAAATGCACAACGGTCACCCTACCATATCACGAGTGGAGCTCAATATCTCAACACTCCCCCTCGAGCTCAATCCCAATTCCTGCACACCAAGCAGGTCTCTGAACTTACGCAGCTTCTCTGTGCCCAATGCCTTCGTGAATATGTCAGCTACCTGATCCTCTGTGCTGACATAAACTAGATCAATAAGACCTAGTAAAACCCTCTCCCGCACATAGTTATAATGCACCTCAATGTGCTTTGTTCTAGCATGATAGACTGGGTTATTTGCCAAGTGTATACTACTCATGTTCTCACAATAAATGACAACTGGCCCATCTGTAGGCTGATGCATATCATAAAGTAGCTTATGCAACCAAGCTACCTCACATGCAGCCATTGCTGCGCCCCTGTACTCAGCCTCTGTGCTCGACAAGGCAACTGTAGGCTGTTTCTTGCTGCTCCAAGTGACTCCAGCACTCCCAAAAGAGAACACATATCCACTGGTAGATCGTCTATCAGAAATACTACCAGCCCAATCAGCATCAGTGTATCCATGCAGCTATATCTGAACCCCAGTCTCATAAAGTAGTCCATACTGCAATGTGGACTTCACATACCTGAGTATACGTCTAGCCGCATCCAAATACAGTTTCCTTGGAGCCTGCATAAACTGACTTACCAATCCAACAGCATAGCTCAAATCTGGCATGGTAATAGTCATATAAATCAAGCTTCCTACTATGCGTCTGTACATAGTAGGGTCTTCCAGAAGCTCACCTGCATCTGCGCTCAGCTTCACATTCTGCTCCAAAGGAACTGAAATAAGCTTACAGCCTGTCATCCCATATTTGGACAGCATGTCCAATCCATACTGCCTCTGCAAGAGCTGTATCCCACTTGGTGATCTAATCACCTCAATGCCCAAGAAATAACGCAGCTCTCCCAAATCCTTCATCTCAAACTTCTGCTTTAATAGCATTTTCACATGAAGGATATCTTCATCACTGTCACCTGTCATAATCAAATCATCAACATAAATGACAAGTAGCATAATACATTTCTCTATTTTTCTCACATAAAGTGAGAAATCTGCCTTGGAAATCTAAAAGCCAATAGTGACAAGATACTGTCCTATCTTATCAGACCATGCTCTAGGTGCTTGCTTCAAGCCATACAATGCTTTCTTCAACCTGCAAACAAACTCAGGATGAACAGCATGCATATAACCTGGTGGCTGATCCATATATACCTCTTCGTGCAAATCACCATGCAAGAAGGCATTCTTTACATCTATCTAATGTAAAGACCATTCCTTTGATGCAGCCATAGCAATGACTGCTCTTACGGTTGCCATCCTTGCAACCGGACTGAATGTTTCTTTATAATCAATGCCATATGTTTGTGCATACCCCTTGACTACTAATCTTGCCTTGTATCTATTCACGGAACCATCTGCATTGTGTTTCACCTTATAAACCCACTTACAGCCAATTGCATTCTTACCTTTAGGCAAAGGTACCAATTCCCATGTAGCTTTTGCTTCCAAGGCATCCATTTCTTCATCCATGGCTTTCTCCCATTTTTCTTTTCCCATGGCTTGCTCAAAAGAAGTGGGTTCTGGTTCCTGTATCACTTTGACCATATAAGCATAGTGAATGGCTGTAAATCCATCATATTTCAGCCTATCCACAGGATACCTAGCTCTGGTAGACTTGCGCAAAGTAGGTTCACTCCCAGGTGCTCTCAAAACATCCCTGGTCTTCCTTACTCCAGGTGTAACAATAGAAGGAATACCCAACTCATCATCAGTGCTCTGTTCTGAGCCACTGGATTCACCATCCACATAAGAGTGACCTGCATTCACATCAAACATGGGATGATCTACCTTCTCTTTTTCTTTTCGTGATACCTGAATACCACTATCTACAATGCTTTGAGAAGATTCTCCTGATCTCAATCTGCTTGTCCATGGCAAAGAATGTGAACCACTGCTAGAGGACGCTCCAGGTCCACTAATATTTTGTGACTGCTGTTGTGAATTCTGTGCAGCATTACCATTTTGTGCATCTACATCATCAATCACATTTACTGGTTTATACTAGCTACTCATCTCATCAAAAACAACATCTCTGCTCACTGTAAACTTACGAGTAGAAGGGTTATAGCATCTATACCCTTTTTGCTGCAGAGAGTAACCAATAAAGATGCACTTCTCAGCTTTTGGATCCAACTTGGATCTCAACTCATCTGGCACATGTACATAGGCAATGCAACCAAAAATTTTCAAATGAGAAATATATGGTTTCCTACCAGTATACCTCTCCTCTGGAGTCATCCCATGTATTGCTGCAGTGGGAGTCCTGTTCATTATATAGACTGCCGTAGCAATTGCTTCAGCCCAGTAAAAATCTGGCAAGTCTTTTTCGTTGAGCATGGCACGAGATACCTCTCCAATATGCCTGTTTTTCCTTTCTGCAATTCCATTTTGTTGTGGGGTATGACTGCATGAATATTGCTGCTTTATGCCATGCTCCTGCAGAAACCTTGCAAACTCATTTGAGAGGTACTCTCCCCCTCCATCTGACCTTAGGCATTTTATTTGCAGGCCTGTTTCTTTTTCAACCATAGCTTTAAGAGTTTTGAAATGCCCAAAAACTTCACTTTTCTTTTTCATAAAATACACCCAAACTTTTCTGCTATAGTCATCAATAAAAGTGACAAAATAATGACAACCTCCAAGAGATGTAGCTTTAGTAGTCCACACATCAGAGTGGATTAATTCCAATGGCTTCTTACTCTCTTGAACATGTCTAGGAAATGGTTTCCTTGCCTGTTTTCCGAATTGGCAGGCTTCACATACCTTATGCATTTCTGCAACCTTGAATTTAGGCAATCCTGCAACAATATTTTGGGCCTGCATTGATTTAAGTCGCTGTACATTAACATGACCAATGCGTTTATGGCAGATATCAATATCTGCAACTATATCGGTCCCATGTGCAAACATTGCTGCACTCAATTTAGACATGTCTGCATCCAACGTAAACATTCTTCCCTTCTTCTTTCCTTTTGCTATCAAGCGACCTTTATTTTTCATATCCTCAACAAAGCATCCATGAGGATTAAATCTGACCTACAAGCCCTGCTCAACCTAGACCTGTGTACCATTGGATCACTCAATGGAGTCTTTGCATTGATGCATGCTCTCTGCACACTTGGAGTCCTCACTGAAGGAATGCCAAGCTCATCATCCAAGCTCTCCGAGCCACTGGAGTCTCCATTAAGAACTGCATCAATGCCATCTGACACTTTATTCTTTCCTTTGTCTTTACCTATAGTGCTACTAGATGCACCTGAAGATGTATAGCTACTCCTTAGTCTCCCAGACCAAGGACTACCAGATGATGTCTCTAGTCCACTAAGAGTCCGTTATTCTTGCTTATCAGCCTACACATGAGTGTCATGATCATGATCATCATCCAATGCATCACCACTAGATGCATACCAACTGCTCATTTCATCAAAGATGACATCCATGCTCACTCTGAACTTACATGTGATATGGTTATAACAACGATATCCTTTTTGCTCTAAAGAGTATCCAATAAAGACACACATTTCAGCCTTTGGATCCAATTTCTTCCGCAACTCATCTAGCACATGAACATATGCAATGCAGCCAAACACTTTCAAGTGTGAGACATCAGGCTTCTTACCTATAAAGCATTCTTCAAGAATCATACCATGAACTGCAGCTGTGGGGGTTCTGTTCATAATATAAATAGCAGTATGAATAGCCTCAGACCAAAAATGCTTAGGCATATTCTTTTCAGCCATCAAGGAGAGCGTGCAACTTCTGCAATATGCCTGTTTTTCCTTTCTGCAACCCCATTTTGCTGTGGGGTATACTTGCATGTGAACTGTCTCTTTATCCCATGAGACCTTAGAAAATCACTGAACTCATTCGAGAGGTACTCTCCCCCTCCATCTGACCTCAAGCACTTTACTTTCAAGCCTGTTTCTCTTTCAACTGCAGCCTTGAAAGTTCTAAAGTGCTCAAACGCTTCACTCTTTTCCTTCATAAAATATACCCACAGCTTTCTAGAACAATCATCAATGAATGTACCAAAGTATGAACTTCCTCCAAGAGATACATTTTGTGTAGGCCCCCAAATGTCTGTATGCACAACATCAAGGATATGTCTGCTTACATCTGTGTCATGTGAAAAGGGTTGTCTTGCCTGCTTACCAAACTGACATGCTTCACATACCTTATGAAATTCTGCAACTCTAAATGTAGGCAAACTTGTAACCAACCCTTTGGACTGCATTAATTTCAGCTTTTGTACATTTGCATGTCCTATATGTTTGTGCCAAATTTCAATATCTGCTACAACACCTTTTCTTTTAATAAGCAATGTAACCTATAACTAGGGATCATCTTCCACTCCATGTAGGTCAATGAGTTTGCAAAGAATTGTTATTCATCCAATAGATTTGATTTATTATGATATCATGCTTATATGTATATGCAAGCTGGCCTACCACATGGCACACAAACAATTCTAACTAATAAAACAACCACATGATATGTGAAACCATTCTTTTCATGATTTATTCTAGCATAATGCGGTGTTGAAATGATGGAACCATGCTAACCCATGCATCCACCCCTTTAGATATTCACTAAAACCCTAAATGCCTTATTGTGATACACAAACATTTAGTTTTTCATTGAAAAGATGTATGATTTCAATATCCATTTCATATTTCTGCCTTATATATATTTATTTTCATATTTTATATGTCATTTTACATAGAGGCTACCCTTACCTAGCCACTTTAACACAAAAGCAAGTGTACACTAAGACTAAGACTCTAAGGCTAATACCGAAGCCCTACTATTCACTAGATATTCATAGATGTTGCCATGACAGACATAGAAATTCCATTGCAGAATATTCTGATCATTTTTTTGTCACAAAGGATAGCTTGTCTCAAATAGGAATTTTCCCCCTCTAATTTGAACCAAAAATCTCACCAATCGAAGTTTCCTACCAAAAGTTACACCCCATTTATTGACAACAGGTCCTGTGGACTGCATCCAGATGGTTGGCCAGAAAGGCAAAAGTAAGGCCCACGAGCAACTCCAGAGGGAGATTAGAGAGCCATCAACCATTGATAATTCAGCTCCTTTTGATGTTGATTATGACAGTCAGCGTATCATTATTGAGCCAGATACATCCATTTGCATTAAATCTGACTTGCAGCTCTTGCTCTACCATCTGACCCACTGACACCAAGTTCTTTGTAATAGATAGAACATGTAATATATCTGAAAGACTCTTTGTCTTACCATCATGCAAGGACAAGGGAACTTTTCCAATGTGTGAAATTGGGTGGCATGAATCATCACCCGTCTGCACATAACCTGCATTTTTCGAATTCTGCATCTCTCCAAACCATTCTGCATGGCTGGTCATATGATTGGTGTTAGAAGAGGACTGAGAGACATGGTTGAGCACTATCTGAACCATTTAGGTTCCACACTCTTCTTCTCATTATTCCATCATAGAGTGAAAACACACATACAAGAGTAACATAGAGTAAGTGACATGCTGACTAGACAGACTAACCATAGTCAGGTCACCGACTAGCTAACCGACTTATTTAATGTAGTCACATGCAGGAGACAGCTGTACACTAGCTGTCATGTCGGTAGTACATAAAGACAGTCACACACTACACGGGGAGCTTGACTTCTAACACTCCCCCTCAAGCTCAAGACAGCATCTGCACACCAAGTAGCTATCTAAAACCACAAAACTTATCTTTACCCAGAGACTTGGTAAAGATATCTGCTACCTGCTCATCAGTCCTCACATGCATAAGATTAACCTTTCCTGCAAGGACCATCTCACGAATAAAGTGATAGTGTACCTCTATGTGTTTTGTCCTGGCATGGTAAACTGGATTCATGGCCAGGAGTACACTACTCAGATTATCACATAACAGTTTCACTGGAGCATCAACCTGAATGTCCAAGTCAACCATAAGCTTGAGCAGCCAAGTAATCTCACATGCTGCCAATGCAACCCCCCTGTACTCTACCTCAGTACTAGATAAAGCAACCATAGGCTGCTTCTTGCTGCTCCAACTGATCATGCCGCTACCAAAGCCAAAGGCATAGCCACTCGTAGATCGTCTGTCAGTTGAGCATCCTGCCCAATCTGCATCTGTGTATCCAATCAGTGTCAAGGGCTTATCTCTGACATAGAACAGCCCATAGTCTACAATGGACTTAACATACCTCATGATGCGTCTAACTGCATCCAAGTGCGGCTTTCTCGGCTTCTGCATAAACTGGCTTATCAGCCCTACTGCATAGCTCAAGTCAGGCCTAGTGATGGTCAAGTAAATCAGACTGCCGACCATCTGCCTGTACATAGTCACATCTTCTACTTCAACCCCAGTGTTCATGTCTAGCTTTACATTCTGGTCCAGAGGTGTATCCAGTGGTTTGCATTCAGCCATGCCATACTTCTTAAGCATTTCCATGGCATAATACTTCTGCATCAGCCATAAGCCATTTTCAGCTGGTACAACCTCAATACCCAAGAAATACTTCAGATCTCCCAGATCTTTCATGTCAAATTCAGATTTCAGCATCTTCATAGCATGCTGAATTCCCATGTCATCATCTCCAGTGATTATTAGGTCATCAACATATATGACCAGCACTACCAAGCCACTGTCAGTCTTCTTTGTAAACAGGCTGTGATCAGCCCTGCCAACAACAAATCCAAGACTCTGCAAGTAACTGCTGATCCTACCATGCCAGGCTCTCGGAGCCTGTTTCAGCCCGTATAATGCCTTTTTCAGCCTGCATACATAATGCTGAAAATCAGGGTGCACATACCCTTCCGGCTGACCATATAGACATCCTCTGCTAGGTCACCGTTAAGAAATGCATTCTTAACATCCATCTGCTGTAATTTCCAGCCTTTAGCAGCAGCCAAGGCAATAACAGTTCGTATGGTTGCCATTTTTGCAACCGGGCTGAATGTTTCATCATAATCCAAGCCATACTGCTGAGCATATCCTTTAGCGACCAGCCTTGCTTTGTACCTTTCCACACTGCCATCAGACTTACATTTGATTTTATAAACCCATTTGCAGCCAACAGGATTTTTCCCTTCAGGCAGTGGTACCAAATCCCAAGTCTGATTTTCAGCCAAGGCTTTCATCTCTTCATCCATAGCCATGCACCAATTTTCATCCTTTGCTGCTTCAGCATAAGTACCTGGTTCTTTGATCTCCATCACTTTTGTCATGTACGCATAATGCTTTGCAGAGTAGCCACTGTATGTCAACCTGTCAACAGGGTATCTGACCCTCTGCGAGCGTCTAATCTGTGGTGCACTACTCGATTCACCTCTCTCATGAGGCGGAATGTACCTGTTCTGCCTCGTGCCAGGCGTATAAACAGTCGGAATACCAAGTTCACTGTGTAAAGTATCACTAGACTCATAGCCCGAAGTCATTCTGCCAGGTGTCATCATACCAGATGCATCCTCAATAACTTTCTCTTTTTCTTTGCTGTCCAAGACATCATGTCTCCCCCTCACTGACATACCCGTGTCAGTGGACGGTGAGCTCCTCAATCTCCCTGTCCATGGAGATACTGTCTGACTGATAGGTCCTGTCATAGCAGTGCTCTGCTGCAAATCAACTGTAGAGACATGAGTGGAAGGCATATCAGATGGCACTGCAACTGGTGATACATACCAAGAACCCATCTCATCAAAGATAACATCCCTGCTTACCAAAGTCTCCCTGGTAGAGGGATCATAGCATTTGTATGCCTTTTTCTCCTGCGAATATCCAATGAAAACACACTTATGTGCTTTGGGATCCAACTTCTTCCTTTTCTCTTCTGGAATATGCACATAAGAAAGACAGCCAAAGACCTTCATGTGTCGTACATCCGGCTTATAGCCATAGAGCCTCTCAAACGGTGTCATGTCATGAATGCCTGCAGTGGGAGTCCTGTTCAGAATATATGCGGCTGTCACAACAGCCTCTGCCCAATAGTAAAGCGGCATATGCTTCTCATTCATCATGGCCCTAGCAGCTTCCATCAGAACCCTGTTCTTCCTTTCAGCTATTCTGTTTTGCTGCGGAGTGTAGCTGCAGGTTAGCTACCTACGAATGCCATTTTCAGCCAAAAAATCAGCAAATTCATTGGAGACATACTCCCCACCGCTATTAGATCTCAAGCAAGAGATGTAACACTCAAATTCCTTCTCAACCTGTGCTTTAAATTTCTAAAAAACAGCAAAGACCTCATCTTTTGTTTTCAATATGTAAAGCCAGGTATATCGACTGTAGTCATCAATGAAAGATACATAGTATCTGGAACCCCCCATAGATGCATTATGAGCTGGTCCCCAAACATTAGAGTGCACTAACTGCAGTGGTCGTGTACTCAATCTTACATGCCTGACAAACGGCAATCGTGACTGCTTACCAAACTGGCAAGCCTCGCATACATGACCAATATCTGAATATTGGAATCTAGGTAACCCTGTTACCAGCTGCTTCTTCTGCATGGTCTGCAGCCTCTGCAAATTGACATGCCCCACTCTCTTGTGCAAGAGGTAGTGGCAACTTTCGAGGCAGGGGGAGATCTATTTTGCTGGCCTCCTCGGCCAGATCCATAGCCTCTACCACGGCTACCACGACCACGCTGCTTCGAATAAAAAACTGCATCCTTATTCTTTGAGCTGCTTGACCCTGTAGCTAAGCCAAGCTTCACCTCTTCATGAATCAATAATGCAACCAGCTCATTAAAATCAGGCATCTCAGCCCGCACAGATACTGAAGTGTCAAAAGA
The DNA here is from genome assembly GCF_053477565.2 of Lygodium microphyllum. Taxonomy (NCBI): domain Eukaryota; kingdom Viridiplantae; phylum Streptophyta; class Polypodiopsida; order Schizaeales; family Lygodiaceae; genus Lygodium; species Lygodium microphyllum. The sequence goes on along the minus strand of NC_141163.1, from coordinate 31,604,264 downwards.
CTTTTACTCCGGACCCAAGCCATTTAAGGTCACTGCAACCATATCCTCATCTTCTACCTGTGAGCCAACAGATGCCAGCTGATCGGCTATGGTCTTAACCTCTGTGACATAATCTTGTATGGATCTATTCTTCCTCTCCATGTTATTGAATTTCTGCTTCAGTTGTATCTTCCTTGCACTTGTAGTTGTGCCATAGTATTTGACCAATATATTCCATGCATCTGCTGGGGATTTACAGTTCATGATCTGCATCACCATAGCATCCGAGATACATAATGACAGCCAATGTAAGACTCTGTGAGCTCTTTCCGTCCAAGCTCGATCTGCTCGTCTTTGATCAGCTGTAGGATTCCTATCTGGAACTTCAGGTTCAGCCTCAACACTTGTCACTAAGTCCCAGTATCCTTTGCCTATCAGAAAGTTCTCCATGCGGAACTTCCATATTGCATAATTGTTGCTATCCAGCTTTTCTCCCACAATCTGGGTTACATTATCAATTCTATCAGCATTTGCCATGTTGTAGACCTTGCCTGACTACCTGCAAACCAAGATTTTCTTAACAATTCAACTTTAGCCCAGAACTGTTTATGACAGTTTTCTGCAATTAATTGCAGAAAAAAAACCAGTAAATTTCAGTCAAATATCAGCCCAAACAAAGTCACAGTCGGTTGATCCAACTCATAAAGACAACTGTCAATACATATGCCTGATGTTCAGTTCAGATTTAACTCCTGCAGATCCACTGCCAGGGTTCAAAAGTATGCAGTCCAAACCTGTAAACTGCAATTACAGCAGCCTTTCCAAAGTCAAACTCCACCTGGATACACGTAATGCATGTTCCAAAACTGCTTAGTTGATTGCTGGTACATATGCCACTTCAGACATAAGCATAGAGACATCAGCCAGTGTATTCTTAACAAGTGCCAATGCCAACAATTTATGTAAAGATTGCAGTGAATAAACCAGCATAACCCGCTTCAACTAGCTCAAAAGAGTCCTTAAATCAGACCATACATTTGCTTCAGTATGTCACCGTCAGTACATGACTATAGAGTGACAATACCCTGTCTACATCTGACAAGTAAGTCAAACAAAATGTCTGCAATTTATATTCATCCCAAGAAAACAAGACTTCTTTTACTTCAGCTGCAAACTTCCAGTATTCAGTGGCATTTGATGCTCCTCTCAACCCAAGACAATTCTAACATGCATATGACAACATATATGTCTTTCAGATGTCTGCATCTGTCACTCTGTGCTTCAGTAGAAAGCAAAATGCTTGCTGCCCACAATCCAAGACAGTTTTCAGCCACAAAAGAAGCTTCAGATATGTGTATTTCAGCCACCAAACTCAGCTTGCAATTGATCAAGACAAGTACATGTAGTCTCCAGCATATACCTATACTTCACAGGTGCTTCTGGGCATACTCTAGAGCTTCCAATGCTCTTCAAAGTATTATAGACTCCATGTATGCTGTGTATACAACAGTGCAAACAATTTACACAGTTCTGCCCACTCTATTTCAGCTCATATCAGAGCTCAACCACAAGTAGTTACTCCATGTACTTCACAAAGACCTTTTACAATAGACATACATGCTTCTCACGACCCATTTATGGTGACCATTGATTGCAATAGGCAGTGCAGCCCAACCAGGCGCAATCACGCTGATTGCAGACCCCTGTTTTCTGTTCCAGCAGATGGAGATGATGATGTGTTGATGCCACACCCAAATGCACTCTAAACAGCCTCCTCAAGGCTCTCAAGAAGCCACAAGCTCTGATCTTGACCCTGGAGTGTGTAGTGAACAAATGCCTACCTGCAGTCCACAATGGCAGCCTGTCTGCACAAAGGAAAAATGAGTCTTCACTTCCTGGAAGTAGATCTTCACTTTCTCCAGCTCTCAGAGATCCACCAAGTCCTGCTCTGATACCATGTTAGAAGAGGAGAGAGAGACAGGGTTGAGCACTATCTGAACCATTCAGGTTCCACACTCTTCTTCTCATTATTCCATCATAGAGTGAAAACACACATACAAGAGTAACATAGAGTAAGTGACATGCTGACTAGACAGACTAACCATAGTCAGGTCACCAACTAGCTAACTGACTTATTTAATGTAGTCACATGCAGGAGACAGCTGTACACTAGCTGTCATGTCGGTAGTACATAAAGACAGTCACATACTACACGGGGAGCTTGACTTCTAACAATTGGATGCACCTGAATCAACATACCAAACATCGTCATGTGTTCCCTTTCCTGTAACAGCATTCAACATATGTTGCATAACAAACAAACGTTTATTTTTGTCTTCATTCTATCGTGAAGACGATGCATAGTTTCCTTGCTTCAACTTACCACTATGGATATCATCTTTCTTAGCATAACATTGGGCTACAATATGACCTATTTTGCCACAGTAGTGACACATAATACCAGAGTTGTTAGAACCTCTGTTCTGCCATCCACCTCTTCCTCTAAAGCTCCCCCTGCCTCTAAAGTTACCACGACCTCCTGAAACCTGCATATCTCCAAATTGCTGATTCAATATGTTTTGCTAGTTGTCACTACCACGTCCTGTACCACGACCTCTTGAGGAGAACCTGCCATGTCCCCTTCGTGAGCTGGAGTAGAAAGCTTGGACCTGTTCACCACTTCTTTCAGATGTCTCACTCTGCATGTTGATCTCTTCAGTGATCATAAGGGAGACCAACTCATCGAAATCTGGAAATGGCTTTCTGACATATACGGAAGTTACAAAAGACTTCCAAGCCTTTTCATTGTTAAGTCCACCCAAGGTAGACGACACCAAATCATCATCATCGGGCATTGCATCAATCGCTGCCAAGGCATCTACAATGCTCCTTACCTTCATTGCATACTCATTGATAGACATCTTCCCTTTCTTCAATGTATTCAACTCTTGCTTGAGTTGAATCTTTCGTGCCTTTGTATTTACAAAAAACATACTTTCAAGTATGGTCTAAGCTGCATATGAATTCTCTGCATTTCTAATATGTCCCAACATATTATTGTCAATTACTGTAGACAGCCACTACATGAGCTTTTTATCTTTTGCATTCCATTCCTTCCGTGCCTTTGTCTATTCTGCAGTTGGAGGATCACTCACCTTTGGCTCCTTTTCTTCACCTGCAACAAACTCGTAGAGGCCTTTTCCAATAAGGAAGTTCGTGACACAGAACTTCCATGAAGGGTAGTTGTTCTTGTCGAGCTTCTCAATGATGGGGCTTCCATTGTTCTCTGCCATTATCACAAAATTAATACCAACAGCAAGCAAATTTTTTGCAACCCTCGACCTGTAGTACACAACAATACACTAGACAGCCTTTTTCACTGTCTGCTCAACAATACATGTAATATGCAACCTGTTTGCAGATAAATCTTATGTTTGCTTCCTGCAAACACCTCAAGAATTACAGATTCTCAATTTGTAACTTGTGCACCCACTTTCGGTCAAAACAGTCGAAATCACAGTGTACCCTAAAATTGTTGTCCGCAACCTTGCGGCTCTAAAACGGGGCCTAAAACGGCCTCAGATGCCCAAAATAACTACAGTGCTCTTCGTGCACACCAAATCTCACTGCAATTTGAGATTTTTTCTCGACCCTGCTTTCCGTGCCTCCATAGGCACTATCCAAGAGAGAAAGTGGAAGAATGGGAGAGCTTCTTACCCGTGGCTTGCTTGCTCGAACCTTGCTTCTTCTCCTTCGCTTCAGCCTCCGAACTTAGCCTCTCTCAGTGGTGTGGCTCTAATACCATGTCAAGAATCGCGTGGTGGGGGGACTTGCTCAAGATGCTATGCTGAACACACACAAAATGCATAAGGAGAAGCTCACTCAAGAGACAAGAAGAGAGATGGAGGCCAAAACGTTTTCTTGCTGGTTTCTTCTTCTTCTTCCACACTCTTTACAATGTACACAAAGTATAGATAAGATACAACATAAAGGAAAGTGGCCTACTAAGTCAAACAATGCATAGCCGACTACACTAGTCGACTGGCGCTATAATTATGCCAGCTGTAAATAGGTGTAACAACATGAATATAATAAGTAATGAGTCAGTGGCCATGTGAGAGTCATAATGACCACTGACATGCTAAGTGTAGACGTGTGGACCCATCTAACCAGGCGGTCCATCATCAATGTTCGCATGTGTTGAGCTTATTATCTCAACATATGGGTTCGTTTATAGATTTAGATCTTGGTCATTGGTCAACTGAGGGCAGCTAGCTAGCCCATGAAAGGATGAAAACTCAGTCACACAGGGGTCTGGTTACCTGGTTTGAGTCCAAGAGTTGGATATCCAAGCGGTCTAGCTCAGATTCAGATGAGGGGTACCTATCCGAGTGTCTAAGGTTGGCCATCCGAGGCCAAATGTCTAAGGTTGGCCATCCAAAGCTCAGACTTGGCCATTTGAGGCCAAGTGGTTTTCATCCATGTATGGCTATTGTTTGAGTGGACATTTAAGTGGCTCAAACATTCAAGTCTGATCACAACTCGGTAGTCTGAGGCATGTGGTCGCCATCCGAGCAGCGTGCAAAACCCATCAAATGGCACAAATATGCTTTCATTTCACTTAATGCATGCTAATCAATACCACTAGGATTCTAGAACAACACAATAGATAGCAACAGGGATCCGAGCATACCTGGAAGAGCTAAATGCGTCAAGCCAAGGATCATAGGTAATGTAGTTTGCAGACCTGTAACTCTTTGCCTCTCTCTCACAAGCTCTCTCTCTCAATCTCCCTGAATGCAAATGAGCTCTCTCTCCCCCTTGTTCCACCCTTTGTGTTCTGTCTTTCTCCCCTTACCTCTGTTTTTTTCTTCCTGGATATGCAAAATCTAATTCCTTTCTTCCCGTGTTTCATTGTTTCATGGTTATCTACAGAGTTATCTTTTCCTTACTTTTCCTTATTTCCCAAACCTTAATCTCTCAAATCTGATTCAAAACACACAACTCCTATTCTAACCAAAGCACAGAAAGCTTCCTACACCTAAGCTAATTTGCAAAAGAGATCGAATGGCCTCCGACTCCCTTGCTTCCTACCTAAAACCAAGTGTCGTTTCGGAGTTGAACTCCTACTTTGTCGGTTGATTTGAAGCACGCAAGCACTCAAAGCTTAAGTTTGTTGGTCCTGGAAATGGAACCAAAATGTGTGAGATTCTTGTTCGACCACCAAGACCCACAGACCACTTATTACTTCAAGCGTTTCAAGCCAGAATGGCTACCTCTCATATAGTTGTAGATGCTCTCACACCTACGAGTGTAGTGAGTTTACCTCCATGCTGCTCGATCGAGTTGCCTCCTCCCTCAAGCACTCCAGTAGCTCCACGATCCAAGATGCAACCACAAGCATGCTCAATCCTCAAGCTCCAAACTTCATTCTCCATTGTTGCACGCAAAACAAGAGAAGAGAAGAGAAGAAGAAGAAGAGAGGAGGAGATGGAGAGCTTCTCCACCATGGTCCCTCACCCTCACTCACTCACTCACTCCCTCTCTCAAACACAAGCTCAGGCAAGAAAAAACAAGAATAAGAAGAAGAAGGGAAGAGGAGAGCTAGTTTTTCCCACACACAAGAATGATCTTCTCCATTCTCTTTTTGCCTTTTTATACATGCCCTTCTCCTCCTTGGTTGCCCATCCCTTTTACATGACTGGCCATTTAGCTAAGGTCTTTTTCTTTATTTATTTTCTCTTTTCATGGTTCCTTCACCCGTGCCCATCTACATTTACAAATTGCATAGGAGGGAGCCTGGCACTCTTTTATAAGATGAATTACAATGTGTCAAATGCTTCTTTTCTAGAATATTAGGTGCACTCATTATTGTGATCTTCCTTTTGCATTAATGCTTTTCCTACATTTTTTAGAGCTTGCCTTTATTTTTTGCTTTTCTCACCTTGGCCTACCTTCCATTTTTGACTTTCTAACTTTTTGAGGCCTTTCTATCTTGGGCTTCCTTTTGGGCTGTAACAAATATGCATATCATAGAAATTGTAAGAGCCTTGATGGCTAAAAAGAACATGTCTTATTCATGGTATGTAGACATAACCAACCTCTTAGCTACTCAACAATATCCTCCTAGTATCTCCAGCCATGAGAAGAAGAAGCTTCTGTTGGAATCAGCCCCCTACACCTTGTTAGGAAATGCTTTGTACAAGAAAGGAAAAGATGAAGTATTGTATAGATGTGTTGCATAAGGAGAGGAGATTGGGATAGTTCTAAAAGCATGCTACCATGACGAGCCCTGTGGAGGACACTTTGTAGGAGAAGCGACAACTAGAAAGGCTCCACTTGCAGGATATTGATGGTCGACCTTCCACAAGGATGCCTATGACTACTACAAACATTGTGATGCTTGTCATCATAGCAGCAGAAACACCATATTGGGGAATATGGGAAATTTCCATAAGTTTGGGACACGTGGTCAAATATTTGGATTTGTCATAACTTGAACACTATAACTCCAAATCAAACGTTCTATAGCTCAATAGATTCTATTTTTCAAGTGCTTTGTAATGATAGGTCACATCATATAGTTTTGAGAAACTTATGGGCATGTTATCCCAGTGCCACCTTTTTAGTATTCAAAAAATGGGAATTGGGAGATTCCCAAACTCACTAATATTGTGTTCAGATGGAAAAATCTACCAAATCTAGTGTTATGCCACTACAGCCTATCCTTCCCTTAAAGTCGTCAAGAAGTGGGGAATTGACTTCATAGGGCCGATCAATTTGCCAACCAAAAGAAAGTAGAAAATATACATTTTGGTTTGTATGGACTATGTAACAAAGTGATGTGAAGCCAAAGCTCTAAGGTGAGATGATGGCAACAACATGGTTGTGTTCTTATATAAGAATATCATCACTCATTTTGGTAGTCTCCTAGAACTAGTAAGTGATAGAGCTACTCACTTCATCAACAAGATTATGGAAGAATTGATAGAGATGTACAAGATCCGCCATCACAAGTCCATATTCTACTATCCTAGAGCCAACGGCCAAGTCAAAGTTACTAATCATATCCTCTAATTGATCCTGACAAGGGTGATTCATGAACATCATCATGATTGGGATGATGGACTTATAGAGGCCTGCTAGGTATATAGAACTTCCCATAAGTGTCAAGATTGTGGGAGAGAAGGAAGGAGTCTCACTTGTAGCTTTCTTGCTTGCACAATGGGGGAATACACACAAAGGTGGAGGCTGAAAACAGTTTTCCTCTTCTTAGTTGTGGAAGCCAAAAGAACTCAAGTACAAAGAAATAGAAGAACCCTAGATATGGGTCTCAAACCAAACTCAACTAACTAAGGTGGCATACTAACTGAGCCACGAACTAGAGTAGATAAGGATAGCTATCATGTAGCTATTATTTAGGGGCGGTGTACCAACCGCATCTGCAACTGACAAGTCGGTGACATAAATACACAACGGTCACCTTGGCGTATCACGAGTGGAGCTCGATATCTCAACACTCCCCCTCGAGCTCAATCCCAATTCCTGCACACCAAGCAGGTCTCTGAACTTGCGCAGCTTCTCTGCGCCCAATGCCTTCGTAAATATGTCAGCTACCTGATCCTCTGTGCTGACATAAACTAGATCAATAAGACCTAGTAAAACCCTCTCCCGCACATAGTGATAATGCACCTCAATGTGCTTTGTTCTAGCATGATAGACTGGGTTATTTGCCAAGTGTATACTACTCATGTTGTCACAATAAATGACAACTGGCCCATCTGTAGACTGATGCATATCATAAAGTAGCTTATGCAACCAATCTACCTCACATGCAGCCATTGCTGCACCCCTGTACTCAGCCTCTGTGCTCGACAAGGCAACTGTAGGCTGTTTCTTGCTGCTCCAAGTGACTGCAGCACTCCCAAAAGAGAACACATATCCACTGGTAGATCGTCTATCAGAAATACTACCAGCCCAATCAGCATCAGTGTATCCATGCAACTGTATCTGAACCCCAGTCTCATAAAACAGTCCATACTGCAATGTGGACTTCACATACCTGAGTATGCGTCTAGCCGCATCCAAATGCGGTTTCCTTGGAGCCTGCATAAACTGACTTACCAATCCAACAGCATAGCTCAAATCTGGCCTGGTAATAGTCATATAAATCAAGCTTCCTACTATGCGTCTGTACATAGTAGGGTCTTCCAGAAGCTCACCTGCATCTCCGCTCAGCTTCACATTCTGCTCCAAAGGAACTGAAATAGGCTTACAGCCTGTCATCCCATATTTGGACAGCGTGTCCAATCCATACTGCCTCTGCAAGAGCTGTATCCCACTTGGTGATCTAATCACCTCAATGCCCAAGAAATAACACAGCTCTCCCAAATCCTTCATCTCAGACTTCTGCTTCAATAGCATTTTCACATGAAGGATATCTTCATCACTGTCACCTGTCATAATCAAATCATCAACATAAATGACAAGTAGCATAATACCTTTCTCTGTTTTTCTCACATAAAGTGAGAAATCTGCCTTGGAAATCTGAAAGCCAATAGTGACAAGATACTGTCCTATCTTGTCAGACCATGCTCTAGGTGCTTGCTTCAAGCCATACAAAGCTTTCTTCAACCTGCAAACAAACTCAGGATGAACAGCATGCACATAACCTGGTGGCTGCTCCATATAGACCTCTTCTTGCAAATCACCATGCAAGAAGGCATTCTTTACATCCATCTGATGTAAAGACCATCCCTTTGATGCAGCCATAGCAATGACTGCTCTTACGGTTGCCATCCTTGCAACCGGACTGAATGTTTCTTCATAGTCAATGCCATATGTTTGTGCATACCCCTTGACTACTAATCTTGCCTTGTATCTGTTCACAGAACCATCAGCATTGTGCTTCACCTTATAAACCCACTTACAGCCAATTGCATTCTTACCTTTAGGCAAAGGTACCAATTCCCATGTAGCGTTTGCTTCCAAGGCATCCATTTCTTCATCCATGGCTTTCTCCCATTTTTCTTTTCCCATGGCTTGCTCAAAAGAAGTGGGTTCTGGTTCCTGTATCACCTTGACCATATATGCATAGTGAATGGCTGTAAATCCATCATATTTCAGCCTATCCACAGGATACCTAACTCTGGTAGACCTGCGCAAAGTGGGTTCACTCCCAGGTGCTCTCAAAACATCCCTGGTCTTCCTTACTCCAGGTGTAACAATAGAAGGAATACCCAACTCATCATCAATGCTTTGTTCTGAACCACTGGATTCACCATCCACATAAGAGTGACCTGCATTCACATCAAACATGGGCTGATCAACCTTCTCTTTTCCTTTTCGTGATACCTGCATACCACTATCTGTATTACTTTGAGAAGATTCTCCTGATCTCAATCTGCCTGTCCATGGCGAAGAATGTGAACCACTGCTAGAGGACGCTCCAGGTCCACTAATATTTTGTGACTGCTGCTGTGAATTCTGTGCAGCATTACCATTTTGTGCATCTACATCATCAATCATATTTACTGGTTTATACCAGCTACTCATCTCATCAAAAACAACATCTCTGCTCACTGTAAACTTACGAGTAGAAGGGTTATAGCATCTATATCCTTTTTGCTGCAGAGAGTAACCAATAAAGATGCACTTCTCAGCTTTTGGATCCAACTTGGATCTCAGCTCATCTGGCACATGTACATAGGCAATGCAACCAAAAATTTTCAAATGAGAAATATCTGGTTTCCTACCAGTATACCTCTCCTCTGGAGTCATTCCATGTATTGCTGCAGTGGGAGTCCTATTCATTATGTAGACTGCTGTAGCAACTGCTTCAGCCCAATAAAAATCTGGCAAGTCTTTTTCATTGAGCATGGCACGAGATACCTCTCCAATATGCCTATTTTTCCTTTCTGCAATTCCATTTTGTTGTGGGGTATAACTGCATGAATATTGCTGCTTTATGCCATGCTCCTGCAAGAATTTTGCAAACTCATTTGAGAGGTACTCTCCCCCTCCATCTGACCTCAGGCATTTTATTTGCAGACCTGTTTCTTTTTCAGCCATAGCTTTAAGGGTTTTGAAATGCCCAAAAACTTCACTTTTCTTTTTCATAAAATACACCCAAATTTTTCTGCTATAGTCATCAATAAAAGTGACAAAATAATGACAGCCTCCAAGAGATGCAGCTTTAGTAGTCCACACATCAGAGTGGATTAATTCCAATGGCTTCTCACTCTCTTGAACATGCCTAGGAAATGGTTTCCTTGCCTGTTTTCCAAACTGACAGGCTTCACATACCTTATGCATTTCTGCAACCTTGAATTTTGGCAATCCTGCAACAATATTTTGGGCCTGCATTGATTTAAGTCGTTGTACATTAACATGACCAATGCGTTTATGCCAGATATCAATATCTGCAACTACACCGGTCCCATGTGCAAACATTGCTGCACTCAATTCAGACATGTCTGCATCCAACGTAAACATTCTGCCCTTCTTCTTTCCTTTTGCTATCAAGCGACCTTTATTTTTCATATCCTCAACAAAGCATCCATGAGGATTAAATCTGACCTGCAAGCCCTGCTCAACCATTTGACCGACAGAAACCAGATTCTTGGTGATATTCGGGACATGAAATACATCGGACAGGTATTTCTTTTTCCCATCCTGCATAGACAAGGGAATTTTTCCAATCTGCACAATAGGATGTGCAGTATCATCACCAGTCTCCACAAATCCTGGTTTTTCCATTTTCCTTGCATCCTCCATCCATTCTGCATGACCTGTCATGTGGTTTGATGCACCTGAGTCAACATACCATACATCATTGCTTTCTTCTGCACTTGTCACAGAATTGTTCATGTGCTGCACCATGAACAAATGCTCATTTCTGTCATCACCCTGTCTGCTAGAAGATGCATAATTCCCTTGTTGCAGTTTTCCATTCATGATGTCATTCTACTTTTTATAGCAGTCTTTAGCCATATGACCCATTTTACCACAGTAGTAGCATTCAACATTACTGTTTGCATTTTGACCTCTTTGCCATCCACCACGACCTCTTTGGCTCCCCCTGCCTCTAGAGTTACCATGTCCTCCTCCATAGGACTGGTTTTCTTGAGTTTGCTGCATATTCTGATTTCTACCACGGCCTCCAAATCGGCCTCCTCTACCTCTGCCTCTACCTCTTCCAGCATTTGAGTAGAAGACAGCTTCTTTTGAAGTTCCTCCTGAAGAAGATGCACCACCATTTCTCTGCTCCTCAGAAATTAGAAGAGCAATCAACTCCTCAAAATCAGGAAATCTTTCACGGACGGAAATGGATGTCCGAAACTGCGCATAATCCTTTCCTAGACCATTCAAGGTCACAGAAACTAAATCATCATCTTCCACTGGCGACCCAATGGAAGCAAGTGCATCTGCAATCTTCTTCACCTTCATGTGGTAGTCATTGATGCTCATATTTTCTCTTTGCACATTGTGCAACTCTTGCTTGAGCTGCATTTTCCTGGCTTGCGTATTTGTGCTATACATCTTTGACAAAGTATCCCATGCCTCCTTTGGCGTACTTGCATCCTGAATATGCACAATCATAGAGTCTGAAATGCTGATAGACAGCCAGTACATAACTTTCCTGGCTCTCTCATGCCATGCTTTGAATGCCTGCATTTGCTGTTGATTGGGAACATCAGGAAGAACTGGTTCTTCTTCATTTCCTGCAACAAATTCCCAATATCCTTTTCCCATAAGGAAATTCGTCATTCTAAACTTCCATGCTTGGAAGTTGTTCTTGTCAAGCTTTTCAGTGACAATCTGTGAAAGAGAATCAGATGCCATTACAGAAGACTGCAAAAAATTCTGTCACTGCAAAAACCACAGCTTCACCCTCACAAGGGAAAATCTGCAGAACTGGTGAGAGTGGTATTTGACCACACAGTCACTTCCTAGTGACGATTTTGCATCAACAGGCAACAAGGATGATTCTGTAACTCCCAATGTCTCTGCGCACAAGCATACAATGCAATTTTTACAGTAACTTTTCACCGACCTGTAGAACAGTGGCTGCACAGCATAAAACTGGGCCTTTTCCTGAGTGCGTGCAGAAAACTTCCGCCTTCAAAACAGGCCCCGAAATGGCCTCAAATCAAAAAAACAGGGTCGCCGAGAGCTAAAGCTTTCCCCCGCAGCATATACTGCCCTCTTGCTTCACCGCGAAGAGCGTCTCAACCTGAGACAATGCACTCCTGCAATTTCCGGCTGTGCTACCTGCAGAGATCTGCTCCCAAAACAGAAAATGAAAGCAACACTGCTCCTCTTACCAGAACACCGCGAGCTTGGCTTGCTTTCTTGAGCTCCTTACCACGAACAAGGCTCTGATACCATGTCAAGATTGTGGGAGAGAAGGAAGGAGTCTCACTTGTAGCTTTCTTGCTTGCACAATGGGGGAATACACACAAAGGTGGAGGCTGAAAACAATTTTCCTCTTCTTAGTTGTGGAAGCCAAAAGAACTCAAGTACAAAGAAATAGAAGAACCCTAGATATGGGTCTCAAACCAAACTCAACTAACTAAGGTGGCATACTAACTGAGCCACGAACTAGAGTAGATAAGGATAGCTATCATGTAGCTATTATTCAGGGGCGGTGTACCAACCGCATCTGCAACTGACAAGTCGGTGACATAAATACACAACGGTCACCCTGGCGTATCACGAGTGGAGCTCGATATCTCAACAATAAGGCTACTACAAGACATACACCCTTCCAATTGGTGTATGGTATAGAAGTCGTGTTCCCTATCGAGTTAGAGCTACCCTCTCTACAAGTGGCTATCAAAGAACGCTTAGGCGATGATGAGTCTCTATAGTGTAGTCTTCTACACTTGGAATGTTTGAATAAGACTTGCTAGATGGCCCTACAATGTATGGAAGCTTTATAGGCTCGACGAAAGGCCTATCACGATAGCTCCATCAAGCATAAGGAATTTAAAAAATGTGACTTAGTCCTAACCTATGACTCGAGATTTGGCAAGTTCCCAGGAAGGCTACAACAACGTTGGATGAGTCCATATAAGATATTTGCTGTCAACCCTAATGGATCTATTCAAATACATGTCGTAGATGCCTCTTATGATCCCTTCCTAATTAATGGCTATCGCCTAAAGAAGTATTACACTCCTTGGGGATCTTGACAATCACCTGCTAATAGCCCCTTCATCCCTTGCATGTCGATTAGTAAGGCTTTGCCTATTTCCCATGATAACCCTCTTGCTTATCTTGATGAGGTGGCCTCATTCTTCGAGCCCATCATAGCCACCTCCCACCCCTCCTTTGCTCCCTTTTAGTTTGATCTAGCAAAGGTGGCAAGGATGGTTCTGATACATGGTGTTCTTGCCATTCTTCTCTTAAGATAAAATTTAAAAAAAAAACATAAATATATATCGATCATGAGAGAAAAAGACTTCAGTCCCTGTCATGCTGACCTATTCTTCGAGAAAAGGTGGAAACACCCTCAAGAGTAGGAAAAAAGAAAGAAAAAATATCAAAACTCTTATTGGAGAAAAGGAAGAAATTCCATGTTATAACAGGTCTCGTTCTAATAAAAGGTAGCAAACACCCTTGGACGAGAAGTTGGCTATGAAAAACATGGCGACACCCCACAGTACAGATCAGCTGAATCATTAGTCAAACTTTCTAGGATGCAGTTCTGAAGCTGCCTCCCTTGGTGTGTTGTATTCTACAACTCCATCAATGCATGTGATTCCTACAACAAATTACATCTTTTACATGTAATTGAAGTTCTAGATCTGTTGTCTACCTCCCTGGATATGCCTCTTCATCAAACGATACAAGTGGACATCATCAACACTAGACGAAGACGATCTTCATCGACAATCCCTTGAGTGACATGAGTTTTCATCCTAACTGAATGGGGATGTGAGTATGGGCTTCCCTCTATATTTATTAATAACAATGCTATCTCCCTAGGTGCTACTACATGGTCCCTACCATGTCACAAGTGTGTTGTGGCGAGCCTTGATACCTCTTATTGGCTGGCTTCAACTCCCCATCATGTGTCGATGATCTACATCAACCAACTGAATGGGCCACGTGTATCTAACCCTACCTCTTGCATTCATTTTTGTGCATGTCATGTTTTAAGTATGGGGACGTATGGGTATGGGCTGGAGCCATGGTCAAGTGTTAGGCCCCTATTGATTAGTTAACCCGATCTATTAATGTCTTAAGTGTGAGGACACGTCCTTGCACGTCTTGGTTGCGTACATTTGTGAACACCCTGTTATTTGATCCTTACACGATCTTCTTTTTTTAAAATGCCCTATTGAGGTCCCTTCCTCACCCACTTGCCTTACTTTACCTCATTTTTGCAGTTGTCTCTACCCTTGTCTAATGTTTTATCATTTTGTTGATCCTTCATGTGAGCGCATTCATGTCTCTAACCCTGTCGGGTGTTTTATCATTTTGTTGATCCTTCATGTTAATGCATTCTACATTTGCCGAAATTGTAATATTGATTCTATAATCTTTTTCTTCCATTCTAACTGGCAAGTTTTCCTTTTTACAGCTCTTAATTTTGAGCATGGGTCCTAAGTTATTAATTTTTTACGAATTTTACACAATTAGGATGTGTTTCTATGCCAACATGTCTTTTTTGCATCGGAACTACAATTTGATATGATAGCCCCGATCCTTCCCTTTTCTTGAACACTTTTTCTTTTTATAGCCCCTCTTTTTGATGCACAAATTGACCATTATTTATTTTTGTGTATTTGCGGGTTTATTTTTATACGAGTTTTTTTATTTTTCTATATGAGCACGCTCTTTTCTCGTTGGAATGGCATTCTATTTGGATAGCCTCGAGCTATTCGTCCCTTGAACATGTTTCCTATTTTCTCTCCCTTGTTCGGACCATCTGATTTTTTATTACTAATTTTTAATTGTGTTTCCTTACGCACTTTTGCCCCCTTTTCCATGTGAATGTATCTTTCTTGCACCGAAATCGTATTTTAACATGACAACCATATCGCCCGCCATCCTTGGACATTTTTTTTTTTTTCCCCTTGTTACTTATAGATTGTTTGGAATTAATTTGTATTCAAATTTTTGAGTTTGTTTTTACCGTTTTTTCTATGCGAACCATCCCATTTGCTATCAAAACCATATTTTACCTAGATAGCCATATCCAACTTGTCCACCCAAACATTTTTCCTTCTTTTTTTTTCCATTTCGATTTTTTTTATTTTTTGTTATTAATTTTTTAGTTTTCTTTTTCCATTTTTTCTATGCGAGCGGGTTCTATTCTCATCGGAACTGCATTCTAACATGATAGGCCTATTCGACTCCTCATTAAGGACAATTTTCCTAGTTTTTGCATTTCGTTCTAAATGACTGAGGGATTTTACTAAATTAATTTTTGTGTGATTTTTAATGGCCAATTTTTCATCTTTTTCCATGTGAACCCCCCTATTGTTGTCAAATGCCCTGGATGCATTGTCTGTGCCATTCCTTCCACCTTCCCATGCTGAAGATGTACCTATTGTTCATGGCAATGTGAGGTTCACAATAGCCCATCAGCATATACTGTCCACTTTTGAACATGGAGGACCTTCTAAGGCGAATGAAATAGTTCAGTCTCATACCAACTCTTGGAATAGGAATAGGCCAAACTTTACTAATTCAAGAGATAAATGATAGCAATATTATTTCCTGCATTATGACAGAAATGAGTTTGTACATGGATGCCATCCCTTCTATAAGGAGTTTGGTTCTTAACATACTCAAGTTCATCATGTAAGAGATGATTAAGGACAATATGCACATGATAAAGCAAGGAATGGAGACAGTTTTCAGCATATTGAAGATCATGATGATAGGTTGCCACACGGGATATCCACTCATAACCAACAATCACATGGGAACTCATTTTTTGGTCATCAATCTTTTGGAAATAATCAAAATGGGCAGCATTCATCTACCCCTAACCATGGATAGCAGCCAATGAGTGATTATTTTAATAGACAACAATCTTTTGGATATACCAATCATAATGGGAAGCACTATCATTATGAAAAGGAATACAAGGACAAGATCAATATATCCAATTTCAAAGGAGATAACCCTTCACCGACCGAACTTGAAGAATGGATCAACAAATTGGAAATGTATTTCACTCTCTACCCATGCAATGATCAAGCAAAGATTTTCTATGTAGCCCTACACCTAGAGGGATATGTGCATATGTGGTGAAGATACATCAGCAAGATTGGAGAGAATTTTCAGTCTTAGGAGGACTTCAAATCAGCCATGTGATTGGACCTGAAATGGGCCGGCACTGGCTATGGCACTAGCCGGACCTCATGCTCATGACAGACAAACACACCCTCACGGCCTCGCGGACCAGGAGCGTCAATCTACTGCTAAAGGACAAATAGTCCTAAAGCTTAATCTATGCGTTTATAGTTTTGTAGTTTTGTAGTCCAACGTTTCCCTTTTTATAAACTCCACAGAGGGAGAACCCATACACATTGGCAATAAAAACCACGATAATCACATACATAGGAGGCAACCTCTCGGTAGAAACACCATGGCCCCACTGTAGCTCTCTTACATCGCAGGGATTGGCCCCTTGATGCACTGCTCAACATATAAAACAGACGAACAAACTCCATTCTTCATTTCAAAAATAATCCAGGAGATATACCATGTTTCCTTTCCAAATAAACCCACAAGAACCAACATCTATCCTACGGCTTAGGATGCCTTTCCACACTCAACATAGTCATTGTCATTGAAAACAGGTGCTATGCATCCAGATTTTTATTCTGATACCATGATCATCATGCACATGCAAAGTGAATGATTCTAAAGTGCTCAAACATCATTTTCAAATCAACAACGTGCTTTGTGCACAAACAGGCTTTTAATGTTTATTCTCTAACCCGTTGCGGTGATGAAAGGATAGCACCGAGATAATACTCGTGCTACTATCCTCTTAACCCAAAATAACACAAACTCTTTGACATGAAAAGCATCAGAAAATCAGCAACAATCAGCACACAAATCACACCATTCAAACATCCCAACCCCCTACGTTTAGGTATTGCTTTCGTTGCACAGGTGTAGAGGTTCATTTTAGCATATTTTGATGTATAGAAAGCGATAAATCACAAACTTTAAGAAAGAGATAGGGCAAACTGAGGCTAAACCTCATGCTCTACCACTACCACACTTCCACAAACAATTCTTATATTTTTCCTTATTTTTCCAAAATGTATTTCTATTTTTCCCCTTATTTTTTCCATTTTCTTGATTTATTTTGCAATAAAATATACTATTTTTTGGTTTTTCTTATTCTACTCACTTCAGCATACTATCATTCAATTTATCTTCCATATTCCCCCCATGGGAACACTTTTCCTCACCCGAAACGGAAAAACTTCCATTTTACCACTTAAAACCCTCTTTTCAGGTAAATAAATCATGTAAATCATTGCAAAACCAAGATTTTATGATAAATATAAATTAATCATAATGAAAACAGCCCACAAACAAATTTTCATCCAATAAGAACATAATTATCATCATAAACTATAAAAAATCCTTCATTTTCTTCATAAAAATGGTCATACCGTGTTTTTACGTAACCTGAGACGCCTTGAATGCATGCATAATCGGCAGACGGAGCCTCCATTTCTCTCAATCCAATGTTGTACTTCAATCTTCAGCATCTCCATCAATCTTCCTCATCCCTTTTTTCATTCTCCTTCCCCGGTTCCTTCATCAAGATGGCGCACATGAACAGCCCATAGAGAAGAGAGAGAGGGAGGAGAGAGAAATACCAGATCTGGTTCTCTTCATTCAGTCCATCATCCCACAAGTGAAGGGCGGTGATAAGACCAGCAGAGAGGGAGAAGATCAGGGGTATCATCCATTGCATAGGTTCTTCACAGCCTGCATACTCCATGATCATGGAATGAAGCGCATTTTTCGGCGCATCCTGGCGTCACGTTTTCTTCATGCCTCCATGTTTTTTTCCTTCATGTGGCATAAAATTTTTGGGGGGGTCCAAGCTCCCAAAGGGCACATCCCCTTTTGGCCACAAACTTGTCCACCTCTTCGAATCTTGACCGATTCTTGGCCATTTCCCTGTCCTGGCTCCGATTTGAGCTCTGAAAAATCTTGGGCATCCGGCTTGACATCCCGCATTGATTGGCAGCTCCTGACATCCCGCACGACAGTCTAAAAAATTATCAAAAATCTACAAGTGTCGCTCGAGCGCCTTTTAAAAGCCGTCTTTCACTTAGTGCTTAAAATCGTCCTAACTGCAAAGCCGCCGCCTTCGATGTTAAATATTTTTCTCCTAAATTCTAGATTTTTTGGAAAATTTTAGGCACATCCTGAGCTCAAAGCTCCGCTCTCATTGGCAACCACGGGATAGGGTGACTCAGTCCGTCGAATCCCAGAACAGATCTACACAAAACAACCAAAGGAAGCATCAAGCTGATACAAAATAGATACATACTAAAACATAGCACAATGCTCACCCTGCCCCCTAACAAAACCAAGGCATGAAATCCACAAGGAGTAGGCCTGGCATAATCTGATAGAAGGTCCAAAGCTAGTCACTAACCGACTGCTCCAACACGGCCAAACTAAAAAGAACTATCAAAGAGGTTGCCCTAAGTGCTGGTCTAAACTACCTACATCACTAAGGACAACACAACCAGGAGCTCCTACTAGGAGAGGACTCCTATAGCCTGATCAATAAGTATTTCCTTTTAGCACATTTCTTCTTTTAAGTTTTTATTTGTCCATACTCGGGCATGTAAAACGGAGGGAGTTGAGTGTCGTAACCCAAGGAGAACAGGGCATCGGCTTCTTCAGGTCCTGTCTCGGTATCCAAGAACCTACCAAGCCCTCGCAAGGTGACACTTAATCCTTTTCTGATACTCACTTTTATTTCGCTCCAACCCTCCTTACTTTCTTCTTTTTCAGCAAGATGCCACCCCTAGGAAGACAAGGCATCAGCCCTGGGTCTGACTCGTTTCCAGGAACCTACTAGGCCTTCGCAAGGCAATGATCAACTGCTTATAATTTTTCCTTTCTTTCATCTTCTATTTTTATAGGGGGTTAGAACCCCTTTTTACACACCTTTGTATATATTTATTTACTTTAAGATATTCAAGGTTTTTTCCTCTCTATCATCATCTTTGTTCCTTCGGTAGGCTTCTCTAACTGCCTCACAACTAACCAAGAACTCCTAGAATGGCTGCCTAGCAGGCTAGCAGAATAGGGTCACTAGAACTACCTTCTAAAACAGGTCTTTCGATGCCTCACAATCTTTCAAGAGGCAACGACTACTCAACCCTCCCTCATACATACCTAACCTAAACCTGGGACTTCATGCCTTGGACGCCAGTCCCCAACAAGAAAAGAAAATCCCCTACAAGTACACAGACACATATAGCATAAGAATACGGCACTCATAAAGAGAGATATCACCTGGATAGGGCCACAAGAAGCTTTCGCGCAACAAAGGCTCCTTCCAAGCTCTTCTTCGAACCTGTCTAGCACAAGAACTAAAATAAGAAACCATTAACCGCACACGTACTAAACAGACAACTGGCCCTCTTGGCCTAACAAAATAAATCACTTCACTACAAAAACTAATCGGCCCTCTTGGCCTAACGAGATCAAACAGAATCGCACCTACACATCCCTCCCCAAAATAGTGCAGATATACAATAATATGATCCTTTCCAAGGAGGAAAAATAGGACTCACAGCCCTAAACTAAATGCATAAGGTTATGACCCATCCCTCCTGCATATAGAGCAAGAGACGTACGCATAACATGTTGTCTAATCAACCTATGGGTCCAGGATAACAACGGTAGATTGGTCTCAGCTACTCTTTGCATCACCCATATCAACCATCGTCTGTCATATATTGCATGCTCTGATAACATTCCCCACAAGCAATCGGGTCCTGTCTCATTATTGATAGCAATATCCAAACTAGGACCACAGTTGAAGAAAAGGTCTTCTTCATAAGCAAGATTTGCCAGTGAATCCGCAAATTGATTCCAGTAATGTGGAATCAGCTGAAAAGACACTCTCTCAAACTCCTCAAGTAGGGTCATCACAGTTCGATGATACATACAAAGGATGGGATTCCGCACTGTGTATGTCCCATCTAGCTAATTCATGATCAACTGGGAATACTCTTTTACTAACAACCGCCGAATGCCACCTTGTTTGGCAATATGCAGTCTCATAATTGAGGGCTTTATACTCCGCCATATTGTTAGTGAATCCTACCCCGAGATAAGTAGCTAACTTCATCATAACTCTACGTCGGGGATCTCGGATTACTACTCCAACACTCCCTTTTTTATTAGGGCCCCTGGACACTCCGTCAAAATATAATGTGTATGTCCACAATGGGTTTACACAGCCTGCCATCACGAACTCCTCTATTCGTAATTATGATAGTCAAATTTTAACATGTTTAGAGGATGAAGTGACGGCTCCATCCCACCTTCTTCATTGAACTCAACAGGGATACTCGTCAACATTCGTAAGCAGTGATGGCAGAAGACTTGGATCTCCCACACAAAGGTTCCGTCTTCTTGCTCAATCACTTTGTATCCTTTGCTCCACCATATGAGTTTTCCCTGATGGTATCTCTACTCCAAATATGGGTGCTTCAAATAAGGAATTAACCGCCCCATTAACTAGCTTTAAGCTCTTATGCAGGTCTCAAATCAGCCCCGGCATGGACCTGCAATGCATTTTTCCGTATTAGCATACTTAGAAATAATAAGGTTTAATCTTATTAAGATTAACCTTATTTTTAAATTCTACTCCCTGCAGATCAGCTAGTAGAGCTGTAGACCTATTTTTCCCTATCCTAACAATCTTGTAGGGGCCATCCCATCTAGGTTCCAGCTTCCCCGGAAACAACTCCCTATGCGCATCGTAGTATAGAACTAATTGCCCTTTTTTAAAGGTATACTTCTTCGCTTTAAGATCATGCAATAGCTTCATCCGACGTTTAGCTACCACTTGGTGTAACAAGCTCTACAATTTCAGCTCATCTAGGTGGGCTATGGTCGTAAAACGTTCAAAGAGTGAATCCTCATCTCCCAAAGAGTGGTCAATTGCAAACCGTATGGTTGGTAACTCAATTTCAAGGGGTAACACACACTCCTCCCCATAAACTAATTTAAATGGAGTATGGCCGATAGCTCGCTAGAACGTTGTATTATACGCCCATACTGCCACATACAACTTCCTGTCCCAGTCTCGTTTCTTCTCAAAGACTATCTTAGACAAGATACCCACAAGTTGCTTATTAGTACTTTCGACTTGTCCATTTGCTTGTGGATTATAGGGGGTGGTTTTATTGTGCTTGATTTGCCAAGCTTCAGTCAGTTTGATCACTTTATTCAAAAAATGGGTTCCACAGTCTGACACTAATTCCTTCGGTGGACCGAAATGGCAGTTAATCTGCTCTAAAACAAAACTTGCAGTCTCTTTTGCATTGTCCTGCCTCATCGCCCACACTTTTGACCATTTTGTAAAATAATCAGTTGCTACTATAATATACCTCTTCTAGGTAGTACACGACGGGGTGATAGGACCCACAAAATCAATGCCCCACTTCCCAAATGGAAGGATAGCCATAATAGGCGTAAGTGGGCGTTTCCTATTCTCTCTGTTGTCATGTCTTTGACAGGTATCACATCTCTTAACCTACTCGAAGGAATCTTGGAATATGGACGGCCACCAATATCTAGCTCTTAAAGCTTTCTCTACCGTCAACCGTCTAGCGAAGTTCCCTCCACATGCAGAGTCATGGCACTCTTCCAAGATGAAAGGAACCTCGTCAGGCATCACACATCAGTGATAGATATCATCAACACCCTGCCGATATAGTGTTTCTACGATCAAGGAAAACTTCAAAGCTTGTTGTCTGATTTTTCTCTTTTCAGATTTTGATAAACCAGCTCCAGTCTCTCCGTTGATAGATAATGCGTAATAGTAGCATACCAAGATGGGATAGGAGCTGTATCAATTTTAAACATTTCTTCGATATCACTTTCTTCAACCAAAGTCTCTTTCGGCTCCCCGAAATCCACAAGGCATTCCACAATACCCTGCAACCTCGGTGGCTTAATCTTAATCCCATAATTGAACTCCTGCAAAGTGATTAACCACTTTGCCAGATGATCAGGCGGTTGTAGCTTGTTCATGAGAAATCTAAGCCCTTCCGCCTTCATATAGAAAACTACCTTCTCATAGAGGATGTAGTGCTTGAATTTTTTAGTCGCAAAGACCATCGCAAGGCACAACCTCTCCATGTAGGTGTAGTTAATTTCTGATATGCCCAATTTTTGACTAGCAAAAGCTATCGGATGATACCACTTTCCCTCCCAGATTTGGGCTAAACAACAGCTGATACTATGCATGGTGGCGCTGAAAATATGTAAAATACCTCGCCTGTTTTAGGTGCTTTTAAAACTGGTGCTTTTACTAGCTTCTTTTTCACATCCTCGAAAGCTACCTTACAAGGGTCACCCCATACAAATAGACAGCTAAAGGATAATAAGTTTATTAATGACAACGTCCTTTCTGCCAAGGCATTTATAAACCTTCGATAGTACCCTATCAATGACAAAAAGCTATGTACCTCTTTCGGAGTGTGTGGTGGACTCATAGTGACTATGACATTGTATTTTTAGGGTCAGTTGCTATCCCTACTGAACTGACCACATGGCCTAGTAGTAGCCCATAAGGCACTCCAAAGATACACTTCCGTGGGTTAAGAGCGATACAAAATTGTCTGCAGCGCTCAAAGCACTTTCTTGAAATAATCAACATCCTTTCCCTTACAGCGGTTGCCCCCAGGTCATCAAAAAAATACTTTCAACTCATCTGGGGAGATGTCACCAAAGTTCTTATCTGTTGTTCGTTGCCATGATCCAGGTGCATTGCACAATCCAAAGGCCATCACATGGTACGCAAAAGTACCAAAGACAGTAATAAAATTTGTTTTTAATGCCTCCTCTTCTGCAATTGCCATCTGGTTGTATCTTGCAAAGCAACCCATAAACAAATATATTTCCCTACCCGCTAATTGATCCAAAATCTGGTCAATAAATGGCAACGGATAGTAATCCTTAACCGTCTGCTTATTCAGCTCTCTAAAATCTACACATAGTCAGATCTGGTTGTTTTTCTTCTTCCTGATGACAACTGGTGAACACCATTCTGTGTGTTGTATAGGGAAGATTAAACCAGCTTTCTATAACTTCTGTAACTCCTCAAACAGCCCGTCCCTCAATTCAAAAGGCATATGCCTTACCTTCTGATGCACAGGATGACTGCCTTCTTTTACAGGAATAGTATGAACAGCCAGGCTGGGAGGAATGCCTCTCAGCTCATTATAACTCCAAGAAAAGATATCACCAAATTCTTGAATCAAGGACACATAGTCCTCTCTTTCTGCTGAACTGAGCATGGAACCCAATTTAATTTGTGAAAGATGCGGGATCTAGGACATGGCAATGAGTTATGGTGGATGGAAGGAGAAGAGTGGACTCATGATGGAGAAAACAAAGACATTTTTTGTTACACAAGTGAATTAGGTTCCAAGATTGAGACTTGAACTCATAAACACAATCTTGTGTATGTGGACAATGACACTGACACTTTACTGAAAAGAAAAGAGTACTATCATTGCATTAAGAAAAGGAAGCAAGTACAATGCTTTATAGGAAAGTGGGAAATTGCAATAGGCACCACTATGTATATGGGATAGGTAAGTCTACATGTCCTTGGCCTTGAAGCTCCATACAAAGAGGATGTTAGTGAGTGTGATTGCCAAATCTCAACACCCCTCCTCAATCACAACTAGAAAGGCACAAAGTGTGTAGACGCTGTAATGAGAACCACCTGCAAAGTGTGGGCACATCACAAACATGGTAGACACCAGAGGCTGTCTCAGAAAAGGCTAAGTGTGGGCACCAAAAACATGATGGACATCCAGAGGCTATAACAGGGGCCTCACAAAGTGTACATGGGCTGTAATGCCAAGTTACATAAGGAGTTTACAAAGCTTATGGCAGGAAGGATTAGGGCAAGGAAATACAAGGCTTTTAAAATAGTCTATCAGAGTAATGAGAGTAGAAGGACTGATGAGTCTTGTCCTTCCGATCCTGGTGGTCTTCATCTTCATCTTCGTCTTCATCTTTTGTTCCATGGTCTTCTTCTTTTACAGCTACAAGATAGGCCTTTTGGGACCTCTTTCTAGCATGACAGAACTTCTCAGTGTGTCTGGTCCTTTTGCATAAGTCATAGAAGAGCGGTTCCTTTTTACCTTTGTATCTGTTGTTTACATATAACATTTGTTCATCCTTTGAAGTGCTAGGCTCTTCTTTGCTTTTACGTTTCTTTTCTTCCTCTAGCAGAGAGGCTTTAATATCAACAAGTTGAGGATCAAGCATATTGGTTAGAGTGGTTGATATATTATCATAGGAAGGAGGCAAACTTTTTAACAAGACACCAATGCAAACATCTTCATCCATTTTTAGCTTTATCCATGCAAGTTGAGTAAGCAGGCTTTCCATGTAGTTCAGATGGGATGCCAGGGATGTATAAGGCGTCATATCAAGTCAGAAAAAATCAATTAATAGACCATACTTAGATGACTTTGACTGTGCACCAAATAAGGTATCCAATTTATCCCAAGTGTCATGGGACGTGTCACAGGCATCCACATGATGGATGTAGCTGTCATCCAGTTCTAGTTTAATGATGGCTTATGCCTTGTCATCATTCTTGTGCCAGGTAACTGCAAGGTCTACATCCCGAGGTTTCTTCTCTTTGCCATTGGTAATGGCCCAAAGACCCTTCTTCATCAGGATGAGCTTGATGCGGATTTGCCAAGTGTGAAACCCGACTCCCTTGAACCGAGCATTTGGAGAGTCTTTTCCCATGTTGGATGGCTGAAGAAGCGAATCAACTCCAGAATTCTGAGATTTTATCAGTGGAAGAGCATATTACAATGTGTCAAGAGACACAGGTAATGACAGTGTGAAAACACACTATGTAGAGACTCGATTTTGATCTTGAATCTTCCTTGCTCCGGGTCGTTGATCCTTTTTTAGTCTTCTCAGGTCCTTCCCCTCCTTGATTTGGTGCTAGGACAGTAGCTCAGAGTGGGCTTTAGCTTGGTTTAGTGTCAGGAGTGAGAAAATGAGAGAAAAAATGAGTCTGGGAGATTTTGGCTATGGTGGAATTAGGGTTTCTGAGACAGGGGCCTGGTTTTTTGTAGATTTCAGGAGTTGTAGTTGATCATTTCCCAAACTTTTTACATGTATAGTAAGCTTAATTCAAGGGCTATCAAAGCCCCATGGAGATCGATCAGATCACGGGCAGTATGGCACGCACAGAGAGCTCGACCAGAAACGACGCAGATCAGGACAGGCGCAGTCGATTTCTGTAATGTCGGGGCCAGAGAGCAACAATGTCATCAATTAATGTGATAGGGAGTTGCGCCTAATGTTGGGGAACATCTTCCAAGAAGAGGTCATAGGTTGATTTGACCTGTAGAGGGAGATCTCAACCCTCTATCAGAAGTATGTCCAGGCTGGCTATGGTGGCCGCAGGACAAAAGCAAAGAAGAATGACAATGCTGCAACTATAGGAGCCCAATGTTGGACTGTTATGCAACAGAGGGAGAGGGATTTTAGGAACAATCCTCCAGAAGAGAGCTTGGGGAGATACTGCTTGGTTCAATAGATCTAAGAGCTCAAAGGTAGGTAGGTGCAGGTTTGGCTATGGCTGCCAAACAGTGCAGTGAGAAAAAAAAGTAGAAGATGAGGACTTGAGCTGGACTGAGCTCAAGCTGAGCTAGGTGAAAGTGAAATGGAGCTGAAGGAGTAGTGCCATGCCCGTCTGTGCTCTGATACCATGTGAAAGATGCGGGATCTAGGACATGGCAATGAGTTATGGTGGATGGAAGGAGAAGAGTGGACTCATGATGGAGAAGACAAAGACACGGTTGGTTACACAAGTGAATTAGGTTCCAAGATTGAGACTTGGACTCATAAACACAATCTTGTGTATGTGGACAATGACACTGACACTTTATTGAAAAGAAAAGAGTACTATCATTGCATTAAGAAAAGGAAGCAAGTACAATGCTTTATAAGAAAGTGGGAAACTGCAATAGGCACCACTGTGCATATGGGATAGGTAAGTCTGCATGTCCTTAGCCCTGAAGCTCCATACAAAGAGGCTGTTAGTGAGTGTGATTGCTAAATCTCAACACCCCTCCTCAATCACAACTAGAAAGGCACAAAGTGTGTAGACGCTGTAATGAGAACCACCTGCAAAGTGTGGGCACATCACAAACATGGTAGACACCAGAGGCTATCACAGAAAAGGCTAAGTGTGGGCACCAAAATCATGATGGACATCCAGAGGCTATAACAGGGGCCTCACAAAGTGTATAGGGACTGTAATGCTAAGTTACATAAGGAGTTTACAAAGCTTATGGCAGGAAGGATTAGGGCAAGGAAATACAAGGCTTTTAAAATAGTCTATCAGAGTAATGAGAGTAGAAGGACTGATGAGTCTTGTCCTTCCGATCCTAGTGGTCTTCATCTTCATCTTCATCTTCATCTTTTGGTCCATGGTCTTATTCTTTTACAGCTGCAAGATAGGCCTTTTGGGACCTCTTTCTAGCATGACAAAACTTCTCAGTGTGTCCGGTCCTTTTGCAGAAGTCATAGAAGAGCGGTTCCTTTTTACCTTTGTATCTGTTGTTTACATATAACATTTGTTCATCCTTTGAAGTGCTAGGCTCTTCTTTGATTTTAAGTTTCTTTTCTTCCTCTAGCAGAGAGGCTTTAATATCAACAAGTTGAGGATCAGGCATATTGGTTAGAGTGGTTGATACATTATCATAGGCAGGAGGCAAACTTTTTAACAAGACACCAATGCAAACATCTTCATCCATTTTTAGCTTTATCCCTGCAAGTTGAGTAAGCAGGATTTCCATGTAGTTCAGATTGGATGCCAGGGATGTATGAGGCTTCATATCAAGTCGGAAAAATTCAATTAATTGACCATACTTAGACAACTTTGACTGTGCACCAAATAAGGTATCCAATTTATCCCAAGTGTCATGGGACGTGTCATAGGCATCCACATGATGGATGTAGCTGTCATCCAGTTCTAGTTTAATGATGGCTTGTGCCTTGTCATCATTCTTGTGCCAGGTAACTGCAAGGTACGCATCCCGAGGTTTCTTCTCTTTGCCATTGGTAATGGCCCAAAGACCCTTCTTCATCAGGATTGCCAAGTGTGAAACCCGACTCCCTTGAACCGAGCATTTGGAGAGTCTTTTCCCATGTTGGATGGTTGAAGAAGCGAATCAACTCCAGAATTCTGAGATTTTATCAGTGGAAGAGCATATTACAATGTGTCAAGAGACACAGGTAATGACAGTGTGAAAACACACTATGTAGAGACTCGATTTTGATCTTGAATCTTCCTTGCTCGGGATTGTTGATCCTTCTTTAGTCTTCTCAGGTCCTTCCCCTCCTTGATTTGGTGCTGGGATAATAGCTCAGAGTGGGCTTTAGCTTGGTTTAGTGTCAGGAGTGAGAAAATGAGAGAAAAAATGAGTTTGGGAGATTTTGACTATGGTGGAAATTAGGGTTTCTGAGACAGGGGCCTGGTTTTTTGTAGATTGCAAGAGTTGTAGTTGATCACTTCCCAAACCTTTTACATGTATAGGAAGCTTACTTCAAGGGCTATTAAATCCCCATGGAGACCGATCAGATCACGGGCAGTATGGCACGCACAGAGAGCTCGACCAGAAATGACGTAGATCAGGACAGGCGCAGTCGATTTCTGTAATGCCGGGGCCAGAGAGCAACAATGTCATCAATTAATGTGATAGGGAGTTGCGCCTAATGTTGGGGAACATCTTCCAAGAAGAGGTCATAGGCTGATTTGACCTGTAGAGGGAGATCTCAACCCTCTATCAGAGGTATATCCAGGCTGGCTATGGTGGCCACATGACAAAAGCAAAGAAGAATGACAATGCTGCAACTATAGGAGCCCAATATTGGACTGTTATGCAACAGAGGGAAGCTTAGGGAGTTTAGGAACAATCCTCTAGAAGAGAGCTTGGGGAGATACTACTTGGTTCAATAGATCTAAGAGCTCAAAGGCAGGTAGGTGCAGGTTTGGCTATGGCTGCCAAACAGGCCAGTGAGAAAAAAGAGTAGAAGATGAGGACTTGAGCTGGACTGAGCTCAAGCTGAGCTAGATGAAAGTGAAATGGAGCTGAAGGAGTAGTGCCATGCCTGTCTGTGCTCTGATACCATGTGAAAGATGCGGGATCTAGGACATGGCAATGAGTTATGGTGGATGGAAGGAGAAGAGTGGACTCATGATGGAGAAGACAAAGACACTGTTTGTTACACAAGTGAATTAGGTTCCAAGATTGAGACTTGGACTTATAAACACAATCTTGTGTATGTGGACAATGACACTGACACTTTACTAAAAAGAAAAGAGTACTATCATTGCATTAAGAAAAGGAAGCAAGTACAATGCTTTATAGGAAAGTGGAAAACTGCAATAGGCACCGCTGTGTATATGGGATAGGTAAGTCTGCATGTCCTTGGCCCTAAAGCTCCATACAAAGAGGCTGTTAGTGAGTGTGATTTTGCTGAATCTCCACATAATTGGCTGCGAATCATTCAGTGTGCCAAGGTCTAACTCAATCACATCCGCATCTCTTATCCTATCTTGCGGCTCTATCAGCTCATTTAGAGTTATCTGATAAATATCCTCTGTAGTGGACCCCTCCTTAGATTCATCACTGGATGATGTCTCACTACCAGATTTCTCATCTGCTGTTTCTAATTCAGTAGAGGATAAAGGAGCTCTCTCACTCTGAGGAGACTCAGGGTAAGCATCAACTATTACTTGATTAGCACCTCTACCTAGAACCATGCGACCGGCGGGTATATCGACTTGACAATCTGTTCATAAGATCCAAGGCCTGCCTAGCAAAACTCGATAGCTAGGACGTCCTGCAAATCTTATCACCCTAAAGTCCAAGAAGCATTCTACATTTGCAACTGTAACATGGACCTTAGTAATGCAACCTTCTGGTTGCCTTAGACTATCATCAGCCATTCTAAGAAGGGTGGAGCTCTCTTTTTGGATGCCTAGACCCAACCTCTCTATCAACTCTAAACTCATGATATTGATGGAGGACCCAGTGTCTACGATAGTATGCTCTACTAATATTCCATCCACATATGCTAGAACCATAGGGAAATTCTTTTCAACATGATCAAACCAATCTTCCCCTACTTGTGCTATACCCAAAGGTTCTCCAATATACCCAATACGTAGGATCTTCTTGAACTCCTTGCGTACTCCTGGATATAATTTAATCAACTGTAAGAGGTTTACATCTGGTTTGACTTCACAAAGAGAACTTGCTAAATCAAAATCATGATAGGTAGCCAAAGCTTGCTTTTCTCGCCAAACCATTCTTTCTTTTGGTCTCAGGACCGACTTTGGTGCTTCTTTTTTGGCTCTTACCTTCTTTCTCGGCATTTCCTCATCCTTCTTAGGATCAACTTTTTTATCAACAGCCCTTAGAGGTCCACCTTCCACGCTAGGATTCAGGACTTGCGTCCCTTTATCCCCTTGCTTAGGGTTTCCCTCAACTGGTTTTTTATTATCTTTATCAACCTCTTTATCCTTTTGGCCTCTTGTCACGTCTCTTAGGTTAGAGGTTTCAGCGCCATTGACACATGTAGCCTCGATAAGGCTAACTCCATTGCCTTATGGAAACTCTTCTATAGTGGACTTTCCCCTTTGTAGTATTTGTCTTGGTCCGTCATTTTGCTGGAGGTTATTACCTTGCGCTCTATGATTAACTGGACCTGGCTATTTACTCCCTTGTTGGAGGGAACTAATCTTACTCCAACAGGTAGTGGCTAAATGGCCCGACTTCCCACAAATTTCACATTTAACATTTGGACATTTTCTAGGGAAATGTTGTCTAGCACACCACTTACAGCTGAATCTTGAGGGTCCACCCTCTTCAGGGCGTCGACTCCCTATCAGATTCTGCTGCTTCTTCAAGAAATTGACGTCAACAGCTATTTGCCAATGTAGTGCTTCATCATATCCTTAACTTCCCCAAGGACATTAGAGGCACTCGACTCATAGCCTTGATCGTCTATCCGTCGTTCCATTGACCTAACAATTTGATTGGGCATTGGTTGTTGACTCATAGGAACAACATCAAGGTTCGAAGCTTGGCCTCCAAGATTTGGTGGAGCCAACTGACTAGCCATAGGCATAGTCACACTGGGAGGAGCTGGCAGTAAAGGTGTACTTTGAACATGCTTCCTCTCCCATTAGGGTTATTCATAGGCATCCCTCGACTTCCATTTATCAATGGTAAATTGCCTCCAGGTACTAAACCCTCATTAAGATTTATTCGAGAGGAGTAGGCCGTTTATAATCGTGCTTCTACTCCTTCTGCTCGCGTAATGGCAGTGCCTATATCAGCCAAAGCCACACTGCTCAATTGTACCTGAATATTGAAATCCAATCCATGCAAGAAGTATTGTAATTGGGCAGCCGACGGAATGGGAATGTACATTTGTAACTTACAAAACACTTCCTTAAGCTTCTTGGCATAGGCTTTCACATTCTCATGGGGGTCTTGGTGCGTTACATTCAACACACGCAACCAATATTGGCCACCTCTTTCAGGGGCATATTCTCCTCAAAAAGCTGCATAAAATTGGTCAATTGTGGTTATGGTTCCAGTCTCTATGCTATGATACCATACCGCGGCCCTTCCTTTTAATGTCATGTTAAAGAACATCATAAGATGTCCCTCATCTTGGATGCAGTAATTAAACATTAATCTTTGGAATTCACAAATGTGAAACTCCGCAACTTCTTCGGCTAACCCATTAAAAATGGGCAAAGGAACTCCTAAAGCTGGCAAATCCAGCATCCCTATAGGAATTGCAATGGGCTGTGCCATGACGACAATCGGATTGACAATAGGAGTTTGGACTAATGGAATCATATCCCCACTTGAAGTGGGTTGACTTGGTGGAAGAGGGGAAGAACTTGCGCTTCCTCCTACACCTAAAGGACTATGTGTAGCAGTTCAGTCACTAAGACCACTGCCTCTTATGCATATCGAGCTACTCCTTTGAGGAGAATAGCGACTTACAATCTCCAACCACCATCTAGCCCTCTCAACATGTTCTGCTTTTTGTATTTCGGCTTGAGTTCCTTGTCAAAGGAAATAAACCAACTTTTTGGTCCGTAAAAACCCTAGATTCAAGAACCACCACTTATTGGTAGCTCCCGGCAGACGCACCACTGATGGGATCTGAAATGGGCCGGCACTGGCTATCGCACTAGCCGGACCTCATACTCATGGTAGACAAACACACCCTCACGGCCTCGTGGACCAGGAGCATCAATCTACTGCTAAAGGACAAACACACCCTCACGGCCTCGTGGACAAGGAGCATCAATCTCGCCAATGAGAGCCGAGTTTTGAGCCCAGGATGTGCCTAAAATTTGCCAAAAAATCCAGAATTTAGGGCAAAAATATTTAACATCGAAGGCAGCGGCTGCATCTAGGACGATTTTAAGCACTAAGTGAAAGATGGCTTTTAAAAGGCGCCCGAGCAACACTTGGGCATCGGCCTCAGGTCCTGTCTCGGTACCCAAGAACCTACCAAGCCCTCGCGAGGTGACACTTAATCCTTTTCTGACGCTCACTTTTATTTTCACTCCAACCTTCCTGACTTTCTTCTTTTCCAGCAAGGCGCCACCCCTAGGAAGACAAGGCATCGGCCCCGGGTCTAACTCGTCCCCAGGAACCTACCAGGCCTTTGCTAGGTGATGAGCAACTGCTGATAAATTTTCCTTTCTTTTCTTTTCTATTTTTATAGGGGTTAGAACCACTTTTTACACACCTTTGTATATTTTTATTTTCTTTGAGATACTCAGGGTTTTTCCTCTATATCATTAGCATCAGTTTTTCCTTTGGTAGGCTTCTCTAACTGCCTCACAACTAACAAGAACTCCTAGAACGGCAGCCTAGCAGGCTAGCAGAACAGGGTCACTAGAACTACCTTCTAAAACAAGTCTTTTGATGCTTGGCAATGTCTTTACAGGAGGCAACAACTACTCAAACCTCCCTCAAACATACCTACCCTAAACCTAGGACTTCATGCCTTGGACGCCGGTCCCCAATCAAGAAAAGAAAATCCCCTACAAGTACACAAACACATATACATAAAAACACGGTACTCGTAAAGGAGAGATATCACCTGCATAGGGCCACAAGAAGTCTCCGTGCGACATAGGCTCCTTCCAAGCTCTTCTTAGAACCTGTCTAGCACAAGACTAAAACAAGAAACCATTAACCGCACCCATACTAAACAGACAACTGGCCCTCTTGCCCTAATGAAATAAAGTATTTCACTACAAAAACTGATCGGCCCTCTTGGCCTAATGAAAAAAAACATTTAAAACCTCGCAAAACTGGCCCTCTTGGCCTAACGAGATCAAACAAAATAGCATCTACACATCCCTCCTCGAAATAATATAGATATACAATAATATGCTCCTCTCCAAGGAGGAAAAATAGGGCTCACAGCCCTAAGCTAAATGTATAAGATTATGACCCATCCCTCCTGCATATATAGCAAGAGGCGTACGCATAACATGTTGTCTAATCAGCCTATGGGTCCAGGATAACAATGGTAGATGGGTCTTGGCTACTCTTTGCATCACCCATATCAACCATCGCCTGCCATATATTGCATGCTCTGATAACATTCCCCACAAGCGACCGGGTCTCGTCTCATTATTGATAGCAATATCCAAACTAGGACCACAGTTGAAGAAAAGGTCTTCTTCATAAGCAAGATTTGCCATTGAATCCGCAAACTGATTCTAGTAACCTGGAATCAACTGAAGAGACACTCTCTCAAACTTCTCAAGTAGGGTCATCACAGTTCGATGATACATACAAAGGATGGGATTCCGCACTGTGTATGTCCCATCTAACTAATTCAAGATGAACTGGGAATCCCCTTTTACTAACAACCACCGAATACCACCTTGCTTGGCAATATGAAGTCCCATAATCAAGGCTTTATATTCCGCCATATTGTTAGTGAATCCTACCCCGAGATAAGCAGCTAACTTCATCGTAACTCTATATCCAGGATCTTAGATTACTACTCCAACACTCCCTTTTTTATTAGGGCCCCTGGACACTCCGTCAAAATATAATGTGTATGTCCACAATGGGTTTACACAGCCTGCCATCACGAACTCCTCTATTCGTAATTATGATAGTCAAATTTTAACATGTTTAGAGGATGAAGTGACGGCTCCATCCCACCTTCTTCATTGAACTCAACAGGGATACTCGTTAACATTCGTAAGCAGTGATGGCAGAAGACTTGGATCTCCCACACAAAGGTTCCGTCTTCTTGCTCAATCACTTTGTATCCTTTGCTCCACCATATGAGTTTTCCCTGATGGTATCTCTACTCCAAATATGGGTGCTTCAAATAAGGAATTAACCGCCCCATTAACTAGCTTTAAGCTCTTATGCAGGTCTCAAATCAGCCCCGGCATGGACCTGCAATGCATTTTTCCGTATTAGCATACTTAGAAATAATAAGGTTTAATCTTATTAAGATTAACCTTATTTTTAAATTCTACTCCCTGCAGATCAGCTAGTAGAGCTGTAGACCTATTTTTCCCTATCCTAACAATCTTGTAGGGGCCATCCCATCTAGGTTCCAACTTCCCTGGAAACAGTCCCTATGCACATCGTAGTACAGAACTAATTGCCATTTTTTAAAGGTATACTTCTTCGTTTTAAGATCATGCAACAGCTTCATCCGACGTTTAGCTACCTCTTGGTGTAACAAGCTCTGCAATTTCAGCTCATCTAGGTGGGCTATGGTCGTAAAACGTTCAAAGAGTGAATCCTCATCTCCCAAAGAGTGGTCAATTGCAAACCGTATGGTTGGTAACTCAATTTCAAGGGGTAACACACACTCCTCCCCATAAACTAATTTAAATGGAGTATGGCCGATAGCTCGCTAGAACGTTGTATTATACGCCCATA
Source organism: Lygodium microphyllum (assembly GCF_053477565.2). NCBI lineage: Eukaryota > Viridiplantae > Streptophyta > Polypodiopsida > Schizaeales > Lygodiaceae > Lygodium > Lygodium microphyllum. The sequence goes on along the minus strand of NC_141163.1, from coordinate 31,570,023 downwards.
CTGCCACATACAACTTCCTGTCCCAGTCTCGTTTCTTCTTAGAGACTATCTTAGACAAGATACACACAAGCTGCTTATTAGTACTTTCGACTTGTCCATTTGCTTGTGGATTATAGGGGGTGGTTTTATTGTGCTTGATTTGTCAAGCTTCAGTCAGTTTGATCACCTTATTTAAAAAATGGGTTCCACAGTCTGACACTAATTCCTTCGGTGGACCGAAATGGCAGATAATCTTCTCTAAAAGGAAGCTTGCAGTCTCTTTTGCATTGTCCTGCCTCGTCGCCCTTGCTTCTGACCATTTTGTAAAATAATTAGTTGCTACTATAATGTACCTCTTCTGAGTAGTAGACGATGGGGTGATAGGACCCACAAAGTCAATGCTCCACTTCTCAAATGGCAGGATAGCCATGATAGGCGTAAGTAGGTGTTTCCTATACTCTCTGCTGTCGTGTCTTTGACAGGTATCACATCTCTTAACCTACTCAAAGGAATCTTGGAAGATGGATGGCCACTAATATCCAGCTCTTAAAGCTTTCTGTGCCATCAACCGTCCAGCCAAGTGCCCTCCACATGCAGAGTCATGGCACTCTTCCAAGATGAAAGGAACCTTGTCAGGCATCACACATCAGTGATAGATATCATCAACACCCTGTCAATATAGTGTTTCTACGATCAAGGAAAACTTCAAAGCCTGTTGTCTGATTTTTCTCTTTTCTAATTTTGATAAACTAGCTCCAATCTCTCCTGTTGATAGATAATGTGTAATAGCAGCATACCAAGATGGGATAGAAGCAATATCAATTTTAAACATTTCTTCAATATCACTTCCTTCAGCCAAAGTCTCTTTTGGCTCCCCAAAATCCACAAGGCATTCCACAATCCCTATCAACCTTGATGGCTTACTCTTAATCTCATAATCAAACTCCTGCAAAGTGATTAACCACTTTGCCAGACGATCAGGCAGTTGTAGATTGTTCATAAGCAATCCAAGCCCTTCCGCCTTCGTATAGAAACCTACCTTCTCATAGAGGATGTAGTGCCTGAATTTTTTAGTCACAAAGACCATCTCAAGGCACAACTTCTCCATGTAGGTGTAGTTAATTTCTCATATACCCAATGTTCGACTAGCAAAAGCTATCGGATGATACCACTTTTCCTCCCAGATTTGGGCTGATACTATGCATGCTGAAAATATGTAAAATACCTCATCTCTTTTAGGTGCTTTTACTAGCTCCTATTTCACATCCTCGAAAGCTACCTTACAAGGGTCGCTCCATACAAATAGACAACTAAAGGATAATAAGTTCATTAATGGCAACGCCCTTTCTGCCAAGGCATTTATAAACCTCCAATAGTACCCTATTGATGATAGAAAGCTATGCACCTCTTTCGGAGTGCGTGGTGGACTCATGGCGACTATAACCTTGATATTCTCAGGGTTAGTTGCTATCCCCACTGAACTAACCACGTGGCCTAGCAGTAGCCCATAATGCACTCCAAATACACACTTCCATGGGTTGAGAGCAATACAAAATTGTCTGCAGCACTCAAAACACTTTCTTAAAATAATCAACATCCTTTCCCTTATAGTGGCTATCCCCAAGTCATTGATAAATACCTTCAACTCATCTGGGGAGATGTCACCAAAGGTCTTGTTTGCTGTTCGTTGCCATGATCCAGGTGCATTGCACAATCCAAAGGCCATCACATGGTATGCAAAAGTACCAAAGACAGTAATGAAAGTTGGTTTCAACTTGTCCTCTTTTGCAATTGCCATCTGGTTGTAACCTGCAAAGCAATCCATAAATGAATATATTTCCCTATCCGCTAATTGATCCAAAATTTGGTCAATAAATGGCAACGGGTAGTAATCCTTAACCGTCTGCTTATTCAACTCTCTAAAATCTACACATAGTCGGATCTGGTTGTTTTTCTTCTTCTTGATAACAATGGGTGAACACCATTCCGTTTGCTGTACATGGAAGATTAAACCAGCTTTCCGTAACTTCTATAACTCCTCAAACAGCCCGTCCCTCAATTCAAAAGGCATACGCCTTACTTTCTGATGCACAGGACGACTACCTTCTTTTACAGGAATAGTGTGAATAGCCAGGCTGGGAGGAATGCCTCTCAGCTCACCACAAATATCGCGGAATTCTTGAATCAAGGACACATAGTCCTCCCTTTCTGCTGAGCTGAGCATGGAACCTAATTTAATTGGCCTCAAATCAATCGGCGTGCCAAGGTCCAACTCAATCACATCCACCTCTCTTATCCTATCTTGCGGCTCTATCGGCTCATTTAGAGTTATCTGATAAATATCTTCTGTAGTGGACCCCTCTTTAGATTCATCGCTGGATGATGTCTCACTACTAGATGGATCATGTGATGTCTCTAATTCAGTAGAGGATAAAGGAGCTCTCTCACTCTGAGGAGACTCAAGGTAAGCATCAACTATTACTCGATTAGCACCTCTACCTAGAACCACTCGACCGGCGGGTATATCAACTTGGCAGTCTGTTCGTAAGATCCAAGGCCTCCCTAGCAAGACTCGATAGCTCAGACGTCCTACAAATCTTATCACCCTAAAGTACAAGAAGCATTCTACACTTGTGATTGTAACATGGACTTTAGTAACGCAACCTTCTGGTTGCCTTAGACTGTTATCAGCCATTCTAAGAAGGGTGGACCTATCTTTTTGGATGCCTACACCCAACCTCTCCATCAAATCTGAACTCATGATATTGATGGAGGAGCTAGTGTCTACGATATCATGCTCCACTAATATTCCATCCACGTATGCTGGAACCCTAGGGCAATTCTTTTCAGCATGATCAAACCAAACTTCCCCTACTCATGCTATGCCCAAAGGTTCTACAATATACCCAATACGCAAGATCTTCTTGAATTCCTTGCGTACTCCTGGAGATAATTTAATCAATTGTAAGAGTTTTACATATGGTTTGACTTCCCAAAGAGAACTTGCTAAATCAAAATCATGATAGGTAGCCAAAGCTCTCTTTTCTCGCCAAACCATCCTTTCTTTTGGTCTCGGGACCGGCTTTGGTGCTTCTCTTTTAGTTCTTGCCTTCTTTCTTGGCACTTCCTCATCCTTCTTAGGATCGACTTTTTTGTCTCAACAGGCCTTATAGGTCCACCTTCCACGCCAGGATTCAGGACTTGCGTCCCCTTATCCCCTTGCTTAGGGTTTCTCTCAACCGGTTTTGCCTTATCTTTGTCAACCTCTTTATCCTTTTGGCCTCTTGTCACGGATCGTACGTTAGAGGTTTCAACGCCATTGATGCGTACAGCCTCCATAAGGCTAGCTCCATTGCCTTGTGGCAACTCTTCTATAGTGGTCTTTCCCCTTTGCATTATTTGTCTTGGTCTGTCATTTTGCTGGAGGTTATTACCTTGCGCTCTATGATTAACTGGACCTAGCTGTTTACTCCCTTGTTGGAGGGAACTAATCTTACTCCAACAGGTAGCGGCTAGATGGCCCGACTTCCCACAAATATCACATTTAACATTTGGACAGTTTCTAGGGAAATGTTGTCCGTCACACCACTTACAGCTGAATCTTGAGGGTCACCCTCTTCAGGATGTCGACTCCCTATCAGATTCTGCTGCTTCTTCAGGAAATTGACATCAACAGCTATTTGCCGATATTGTTCAGAAATCATGTCAGTGTAGTGCTTCATTATATCCTTAACTTCGCCAAGGATGTTAGATGCACTCGACTCATAGCCTTGATCATCTATCCGTCGTTCCATTGGCATAACAATTTGATTGGGCATTGGTTGTTGACTCATAGAAACAACATTAGGGTTCGAAGCTTGGCCTCCAAGATTTGGTGGAGCCAACTGACTAGCCATAGGCATAGTAACACTAAGAGGAGCTGGCAATAAAGGTACATTTTGAACCATGCTTCCTCTCCCATTAGGGGTATTCATAGGCATCCCTTGACTTCCATTCATCAATGGTAAATTGCCTCTAGGTACTAGACCCGCATTAAGATTTATTCGAGAGGAGTAGGCCATTTGTAATCATGACTCTACTCCTTCTTGCGTGATGGCAGTGTCTGTATCAACCAAAGCCACACTGCTTGATTGTACCTAAATATTGAAATCCAATCCATGCAAGAAGTATTGCAATTGGGCAGCCAACAAAATGGGAATGTAAGTTTGTAACTTACGAAACACTTCCTTAAGCTTCTTGGCATAGGCTTTCACATTCTCATGGGGGTCTTGGCGTGTTACATTCAAAACTGAGAGCGGAATTTAGGTGCCGGGAAGTGCTTAAAAATAGCTAAAAATTATGAATATCAAGGGAAAAATATTCACCGTCAAAGGCGGCGGCTCGATCTAGGTCGATTTTAAGCGTCAAAGTGCTTTAAAGGTGCCCGAGCGACACTTGTTGATTTTTCATAATTTTTCAGACAGTCGTGCGGGTTGACATGAGCTACTGGCCAATGCGGGATGCTAAGCCGGACACCCAGGATTTTTCAGAGCTCAATTCCGAGTCCGGACAGGGAAATGGCCAAGGAAATGGTCAAGATTTGAAGGGGTGGCCAAATGGGTAAGTGACCCTTGGGAGCCCAAAATGAAATGTCACATGAAATGTAGATGAGAAAAAACGTGATGTAGGCGTGGAGATATGGCGACAGTATGGCGCCGAAATTTGTGCCTCTTGCTTGATGGATCAACCATGGGGGTTGTATACAACCCATAGAGCAGGCATTGGTCCCTCATTCCCCTCTGTATGCTGATCTTATCGCTGCCCTCCGCTCCTCAATTGATGGCCTGAATGCTGAGATAGAAATCTAGTCTTTCTCTCTCCTCCCTCTCTCTCCTCTAAGAGGGAATTCATGTGGGAAAAAGAAGGAAGAAGAAAGAATGGTGGAGGCTTGTTCGGCATGGATCGGATTGCTCCACGGGCTGGAAATGGTGACTTGTGATTTTCATGAGCATGAAGTGCTGCTGATTTTCAGATTTGCAGCCATGGACATGAAACCCGAAACACGCAAATAAGTGATAATTCAATTTTTTCAAAGGAAATTTGAGATTTCATGGCTTTTGATTGATAAAATGTTGTTCATGTGGGCTAAAAATTGTTTATGTTGTTGTTTTCCATGAGTACTTGTTGATCATAATCAGAAAATCAGAAAAATATGCATCTTGTGGCTCAAAATAATACACTAAAACACGTAAAATATGGAAAATCAAGGAAAAATGATGTTTTTTGGCATAAAAATGGAAAAATGAATAGGAACACCAACTAAATTTTCATTTTTGTTGCAAGAAGGAACTAACGGCCACAGCCCATAACCTATTTTGAATTTTCAGTAATTAAATAATGCAAAAAAAAAGGAGAAATACAAGGAAAATAGAGAAAAATCACTAAAAATAGGGGAAAAATGCATTTTGGGTGCGAAAAATTAATGAAAATTAAGAACAATGTTTGTGAATGTTTGTGGGGACTGAAGCATGAGGATTTGCCTCAGTTCAAACCCACCTTCTTGTTCTAGTGCGTCTTTTTCCGCTTTTTACACATAAAATGATGGCAAATTGCCCTATGAATGTATACAACAATACAACATTTGATCGATGGGAGGGTAGAGTGGTCAAAATGTGTCAAAATGTGGAGTCAAATGATGAAAAGATCGCTGGATTTTGTTTGCATGCCATATAGGTCGGTGAATAATTATAAAATAAGGGCCTAGTAGCACGAGGGTTTCCTTGGTGCTAGGGAAAAGAGAAGTAAGGACAACGGTACATTCCTGTATACGATTAAATGGTACCTTGAGAGGATTTTGTGCGAAATGTTTATATGTTGAGCGATGCATCGAGGAGCCAATCCCCAAGGTGTAGGAGAGTCACAGAGGGGTGGCGGCACTCAGCCGTTGGAGGATCCCCTATATCTGTGCTTCGTGCCATTGGGCAATGTGTAAGGGACTCCCTCTGAGGAGTAGTGGGTGAGAGAAGAGTGGACTACAAACGATGTATTACAAACGCAATGTTTAGGAAGGCAGAGCTTTTGATAGACGCTCCTGGCCACGAGGCCGTGGGGTTGTTGAGCGCGTGAGATAGAGGTCCGGTTAGTGCATCCAGTGCCGGCCCGTTTTAGGGTCCATCAATGGTGCGTCTGCCGGGAGCCGCTTAAAAGTGGCGGTCCTCGAATCCTGGTTGTCTAGGGACCAACTTGCAGTTTATGCCAAAGGATACTGTGATTGATCCGTTATTTATTGATAAGCATCGTCTAGCAGAAATCCAAAAGCAAGAAAGAGACGAAAGAGCTAGGCGACGTGCTGAAATTTTTAGGAGATATTCCCCTAAGTATAGCGGTGCTGAACCCTTAGGAGGAAGTGGATCTAGTGGTCTTGGGGCCACAAGCAGTAATTTAGGAGAAGGTGGAAGCTCTAGTGCTCCCCTTTCTTCCATAAGCCAGTCTACATCAAGTGCGGGAGGTGTAACCCCACCGTCCCCTATTCGTAGTGCAAATCCAATCCTCGTCATGGCGCAGCCTATTGCAATTCCAGCAGGAACGACAGATTTGCCGGCTCTAGGTTACCCGCTACCCATTTTTAATGGGCTAGTTGAGGAAGATGCAGAACTCCACATTAGGGAGTTTCAAAAGCTGATGTTTAACTGTCGCATCCAAGAAGAAGGACATTTAATGATGTTCTTCAATATGACTCTCAAAGGAAGAGCTGCCATATGGTATCATGGTTTAGAAGCCGGAACCATATTGAATATTGATGCATTTTATGGAGCTTTTCGAAGGGAGTTTGCCCCTGAAAGGGGTTGACAATATTGGTTGCGTGTACTCAACGTGACCCGCCAAGAACCACACGAGGATATTCGTGCTTATGCGAAGAAGATAAAAGAGGTTTTCCGTAAGTTGGACACCTCTATTCCTATCCCCAGCTGCCCAATTGCAATATTTCCTACATGGTTTGGACTTTAATATCCAATTGCAGTTGAGTAGTGTCCCCTTGGGGGATATAGATACTGCCATTACACGAGCACAAGAGGTGGAATCCCGACTACAAGCAGCCTATGCTTTTTGAGGCAATTCGAATATGGGTTTAGTATTGGGAAACAATATGGCGATGGCTAATGGCAGTAGTGGCCAAGGGATAGCGATGGCTAACCCTAATGGGAGAGGGAACATGATGCAGAATGTCCCTTTATTACCAGCTCCCCCTAGCATGTCGATGCCTACGGGCAGTCAAATGGCTCCAAATGGTGGAGGCCAGGCGGTCAATTCTAATACCATGCCTATGGCTCAACAACCAGTGCCTAATCGAATTGTTAGGCCAATGGAATGACATGGTAATGACCAAGGCTATGAGTCGAGCGCTTCCAATGTTCTTGGCGAGGTTAAGGACATGATGAAGCATTATACCGACATGATTACGAAGCAGTATCGACAAATAGCCGTTGATGTCAACTTCCTTAAAAAACAACAAAATTTGATAGGAAGTAGATACCCAGATGAGGGTGCACCTTCGAGGTTTAGTTGCAAATGGTGTGGTGGGCAGCACTACCCAAGAAATTGCCCAAATGTTAAGTGCAACATCTGTGGAAAATCCGGCCATTTAGCAGCTACTTGTTGGAGTAAGATCAGTTCCCTCCAGCGAGGTAGTCGGCAGCCAGGGCCTGTTAATCATCGTGTGCAAGGAAAGGATTCCCAGCGAGAAGATGGGCCTAAACAAATACTTCAACGACCAAAGACTATAGTGGAGGAGCTACCAAGTGGTAGTGGGGTTAGTTTGATTGAGGATGTACGCGTTAATGATGCTGAAACCTCTAATCTGCGAGCTGTTCTTACAAGAGGTCAAAAGGGTAGAGAAGCCGACAAGGATAAGCCTGTCGATGGAAACGCTAAACAAGGTGACAAAGGAACGCAAGTTTTGGATCCTGCCATGGAAGGGGGACCTTTGAAGCCCGTAGAGAGTAAAGCTAATAAAGAACCACCAAAGAAGAAGGTTAAAGTTAAAAAAGAGACAATAAAGCCGGTTCAGCGACCTAAAGAGCGGATGATTTGGCGTGAAAAGCGAGCTCTATCGAACTATCATGAATTTGATTTGGCGATCTCTCTTTGCGAAGTCAAGCCAGATGTGAATCTTTTACAGCTTATTAAGATTTCCCCAGGAGTACACAAGGAATTTAGAAAGATCCTGCGTACCGGGTATATCGTAGAACCTTTGGGTATTGCGTGAGTTGGTGATGACTGGTTCGAGCATGCTGAGAAGCATTGCCCAAGGGTTGCAACCTATGTTGATGGGATATTAGTAGATTATGCCATTATCGACACGGGATCATCTGTTAACATTATGAGTTCTGAACTGATGGAAAGGTTGGGTCTTGCGATCCAGAAAGATACCTCCACAATTCTCAGAATGGCAGATGATAGTTTGAGACAGCCGGAAGGCAACATTACTAAGGTACATGTCACTGTTGCAAATGTAGAATGCCTGTTGGACTTTAGGGTGATTCGTTTTGCAGGCCAGCCAAGTTACCAAGTATTACTCGGACGACCTTGGATCTTGCAAGCGGACTGCCAAGTAGATATACCCGCCGGTCGACTAATATTCGGCAGAGGTGCCCAGCGTGTGGTGGTTGATGCTTATCCTGAGTCTCCTCAGAGTGAGAGAGCTCCTCTATCCTCTATAGAATTGGAGACATTAGAGGATTTATCTGCCAGTGAGACATCATCAAGTGATGAGTCCAAAGAGGGATCCACCACGGAAGACATCTATCAGATCACTTTGAACGAGCTGATAGAGGGCCAAGATTGTATAAGAGATGCAGATGTTATCGAGCTAGACCTTGGTACGCCTGATGATTCATGGCCAATCAAATTAGGTTCTATGCTCAGCACAGCAGAAAGGGAGGACTATGTGGCCTTGATTCAGGAATTCCGGGATATCTTTGCCTGGAGTTATGATGAACTGAGAGGCATTCCTCCTAGTCTTGCTGTTCATACAATTCCGTTGAAAGAGGACAGTCGTCCTGTACTACAGAAAGTAAGGCGTATGCCTTTCGAACTGAGGGACGGGCTGTTTGAAGAGTTATAGAAGCTTCGAAAAGCGGGTTTGATTTTTCCGGTGCAACACACAGAATGGTGTTCGCCAGTTGTGATCAGAAAGAAGAATAATAATCAAATCTGATTATGTGTAGACTTTAGAGAGCTGAATAAGCAGACAGCAGTTAAGGACTACTACCCATTGCCATTTATTGACCAGATTTTGGATCAATTAGCGGGTAGGGAGATATATTCGTTTATGGATTGCTTTGCAGGATACAACCAGATGGCAATTGCAGAAGAAGACAAGTTGAAAACAACTTTTATCACTGTACTTGGTACTTTTGCGTACCATGTGATGGCCTTTGGTTTATGCAATGCGCCTGGTTCGTGGCAACGAACAACAGATAAGACATTCGGTGACATATCCCCCGAAGAGTTGAAGGTGTTTATTGATGACTTAGGGGCCGCCACCATGAGAGAAAGGCAGCTGATCATTTTAAGAAAATGTTTTGAGCACTATAGACAATTTTGCATCGCTCTAAACCCACGGAAGTGTGTTTTTGGAGTACCTTATGGGCTATTGCTGGGTCATGTGGTCAGTTCGGTAGGAATTGCGATAGACCCCGAGAAGGTCAAAGTTATAGTTGCCATGGGTCCACCACGCACTCCGAAAGAAGTTCATAGCTTTCTGTCTTCGGTTGGTTATTACCGTAGATTCATAAATGCCTTGGCAGAAAGAACGTTGCCGCTTACAAATTTATTATCCTTTAGCTGTTTGTTTGAATGGGGTGACCCTTGTAAGGTAGCATTCGGGGATGTGAAACAGGAGCTAGCGAGAGCGCCCGTTTTAAAAGCACCTAAAAGAGGTGAGGTGTTCTATATATTCTCAGCGGCCACCATGTATAGTATCAGCTGCTGTTTAGCCCAAATTTGGGAAGAGAAGTGGTATCATCCGATAGCCTTTGCTAGTCGGAAATTGGGCATTTCAGAGATCAATTATACTTACATGGAGAAATTGTGTCTAGCGATGGTCTTTGGGACCAAGAAATTCAGGCATTATATTCTCTATGAGAAAGTCGTGCTTTATACGAAGGCGGAGGGGCTTCGATTATTGATGAATAAGCTGCAGCCGCCTGATCGTCTAGGAAGTGGTTGATCACTTTGCAGGAATTTGATTATGAAATCAGGAGTAAGCCACCAAGGTTGCAAGGCATCGTGGAATGTCTTGTGGACTTTGGGGAGCCGAGAGAATCTGTGGGGGCTGAAGGTAGTGACATGGAGTTGTTATTTAAAATAGATACGGCATCTATTCCCTCCTAGTATGCTGCAATAACGCATTATTTATCGACGGGAGAGGCGGGATCCAAATTATCTAAAGCTGAGAGAAGGAAAATTAAGCAGCAAGCGTTAAAGTTTGCCTTGATCGCAGGTACATTATATCAGCAAGGGGTTGATGACATCTATCGCCGATGTGTGATGCCTGACGAGGTGCCATTCATTTTGGAAGAGTGCCATGATTCTGCTTGCGGAGGCCATTTTGCTGGATGGCTTACAGCACAAAAGGCGCTAAGAGAAGGTTATTGGTGGCCTACCATCTTCCAGGATGCGTTTGTGTATGTTAAGAGATGCGATATTTGTCAACGACATGATAGTCGAGAGAATAGGAAACGATCACTCACCCCTATTATGGCGATACTTCCATTTGAGAAGTGGGGAATAGACTTTGTGGGTCCTATTACTCCGTCGTCGACTACGCAAAAGAAGTACATCATTGTAGCAACTGACTACTTCACAAAGTGGTTAGAAGCACGTGCAACAAGGAAAGATGATGCTAAAGAAACTGCTGGTTTCCTTTTAGAGCAGATAATATGCCGTTTTGGTCCGCCGAAAGAATTAGTGTCAGACCGCGGAACCCATTTCCTGAATAAGGTGATTAAAGGTTTGATAGAGATGTGGCAAATCAAGCATAACAAGACAACCCCATATAACCCACAAGCCAATGGGCAAGTTGAAAGCACCAACAAGCAGCTTGTGCGCATCCTGTCCAAAATTGTGTCGGAAAAGAAACGGGATTGGGATAAAAAGTTATACGTGGCAGTGTGGGCCTATAATACGACCTTCAAATGAGCCACTGGCCATACCCCGTTCAAGTTAGTATATGGGAGGAGTGTGTCTTGCCTTTAGAGATTGAGCTGCCGACTATTCGGTTTGCCATCAATCATTCTTTGAGTGATGAAGACGCACTTTTTGAGCGCTTGACGACACTGGCACATTTAGATGAGCTTAAGCTGCAGAGCTTATTGCACCAAGAAGTGGCGAAGCGCCGAATGAAGCAGTTACACGACCTCAAAGCTAAGAAATATACCTTCAAGAAAGGACAGCTTGTTTTGTATTATGACGCGCGACGTGAATTATTTCCAGGCAAGCTAGAGCCCAAATGGGATGGGCCCTATAGGATCGTTAGAATAGGAAAGAATAAATCCACAGTTTTGTTAGCTGACCTTGAGGGGATAGAATTTAAAAATAAGGTTAATCTTAATAAGATTAAACCTTATTATTTCTGATTGCACTAATACTATGACTGCCTTGCAGGTCTAGGAGAGCTCGATCAAATATCTGCAAGGAAATCGTGATAGAGGTTGATGGGTCGTCTGATCCCTTATTTAGAACACCCATATTTAGAACAGAGGTATCATCAGGGAAAGCTCATTTGGTGGAGCAAAGGATACAAGGTGATTGAGCAAGAAGGCGGGACATTTATTTGGGAGATCAAGGTCTTCTTCCATCACTGCCTACAAATGTTGATGAGCATCCCTGTTGAATTCAATGATGATGGAGGGATGGAGCCTACAGTCCACCCGTTGAATATGCTGAATTTCGATTACCATAATTACGAGTAGAGTTCCGGATGGCAGGATATGTAAACCCTTTATGGACGTACACCTTGTACTTTGATGGGGCGTCCAGGGGTGCATGCAAAAAAGGAAGTGTAGGAGTTGTCATCCAAGACCCCCGACGATGCATTGTCATGAAGTTAGCTGCTTATCTCGGGGTGAATTTTACCAATAATATAGCAGAATACAAAGCTCTGATTATGGGTTTGAATATTGCAAAGAAGGGTGGGATCCACCAGTTATTGGTGAAAGGGGACTCTCAGTTGGTTTTAAATCAACTCAATGGGACGTATATGGTACGAAACCCCATCCTTTGCATGTACCATCATACTGCCATAGCCCTGCTAGCCGAATTTGATAGAGTGTCTTTTCAGCTGATTCCACGGAATTGGAATCAGTTTGCCGATTCATTGGCTAATTTTGCGTATGAAGAAGACCTCTTCTTTAATTGTGGCCCTTGTCTTGATATATCTATTGATGGTGGGACAGGACCTGGTCGTTTGTGGGGTATGCTTTCTGAACATGCCCTCTTTGGCAGATGATGGTTGATCTGGGTGATGTAGAGGGTAAGCGAGACTCATCTGCCTTTATTAACTTGGACCCACAGACTGATTAGACGACATGTGATGCGAACACCTCTTGCGATATACGCAGGAGGGATGGGTCATAATTTAATGCACCTAGTTTAGGGCTACGAGCCTCTGTTCCCCCGGGAATGGTATGCTTTGATGTCTATCATAGTTGTTTCCAGGAGGATGTTATGAGTAGTATTGTTTGATTTCATTAGGCCAAGAGGGCCGATTCAGTTTTGTAGTGAAGTGTTTCATTTCATTAGGCCAAGAGGGCCATTCCCCTGTCTAGTGCGGGTGCGTTTAATTGGGTTTTTGTTTTAAGTGTTGTGCTGGATAGGTTTCGTGATTCGTGAATGTTGGTGGAGCCCGGAGGAGCCTTTGCTGCGATGGAAGCTTCTTGTGGCCAATCTAGGTGATATCTCTCCTTTACGAGTACCTTTCTTTCCTGTTATATGTGTATTTGTACTTGTCGAGGGGATATATTTTTGGTGGTGACCGGCAACCAAGGCATGAAGTCCCAGGTTTAGGCTAAGTATGTTTGAGGGAGGTCGGAGTAGTCATTACCTCCTGTAAAAACATTGTCAGGCATCGAAAGACCTGTTTTAGAAGGAAGTCTTAGTGGCCCTATTCTGCTAGCTTGCTAGGCAGCCGTTTTAGGAGTTCTTGTTAGTAGTGAGGCAGTTAGAGAAGCCTGCCAGAAGATAATAATGATGATGCCAAGAAACCCTGAACATCCTACACGATGAATATAAATACGAAGGTGTGTAAAAAGGGGTTCTAACCCCTCTCAAAGAAACGAAAAGGAATGAAAATATATAAGCTGTTGATCATTGCCTTGCGAAGGCCTGGTAGATTCCTGGGGACGAGTTAGACCCGGGGCCGATACCTTGTCTTCCTAGGGGTTGCTTCTTGCTGGAAAAAAAAATGAAATGACAAAACAAGGAAGGTTGGAGCGAAAATAAAAGTGAGCGTTAGAAAAGGATTAAGTGTCGCCTTGCGAGGGCTTGGTAGGTTCTTGGGTGCCGAGACAGGTCCTGAGACCGATGCCCTGTTCTCCTTGGGTCACTACGCTCAGCTCCCTCCTTTTTACATGCCCAAGTATGTTGATAAAATAAAAACCCTAAAAGAAGAACCGTACTGAAAGAAAATACTCATTGATCAGGCTATAGGAGTCCTCGCCTTGTAGGAGCTCCTAGTTGTGTTGTCTTTAGTTGGTAAGTAGTTCAGACTACCATTTAAGGCAACCTCTTTGATAGGTTTTTTAGTTTGGCTGTGTTGGAGCAGTTGGTTAGTGACTCACTTCGAATCTTCTATTAGATGATGCTAGGCCTACTCCTTGTGGATGTCATGCCTTGGTACTGTCCAGGGGTGGGGGGAGCATTGTGCCGAGTTTTATTATATATTTGTTTTGTATCAGTTTGATGCTTCTTTGGTTGATGTGCAGATATGTTCGTGGATTCGACGGGCTGAGTCGCCCTATCCCGTGGTCGCCAATGAGAGCGGAATTTAGGTGTCGGGAAGTGCTTAAAAATAGCTAAAAATTATGAATATCAAGGGAAAAATATTCACCGTCAAAGGTGGCGGCTCGATCTAGGACCATTTTAAGCGTCAAAGTGCTTTAAAGGTGCCCCAGCGACACTTGTTGATTTTTCATAAATTTTCAGAGAGTCGTGCGGGTTGACATGAGCTACTGGCCAATGCGGGATGCTAAGCCGGACGCCCAGGATTTTTCAGAGCTCAATTCCGAGTCCGGACGGGAAAATGGCCAAGGAAATGGTCAAGATTTGAAGGGGTGGACCAAAGTTTTGGCCAAATGGGTAAGTGACCCTTGGGAGCCCAAAATGAAATGTCACATGAAATGTAGATGAGAAAAAACGTGATGTAGGCGTGGAGATATGGCGACAGTATGGCGCCGAAATTTGCGCCTCTTGCTTGATGGATCAACCATGGGGGTTGCATACAACCCATAGAGCAGGCATTGGTCCCTCATTCCCCTCTGTATACTGATCTTATCGCCGCCCTCCGCTCCTCAATTGATGGCCTGAATGCTGAGATAGAAATCTAGTCTTTCTCTCTCCTCCCTCTCTCTCCTCTAAGAGGGAATTCATGTGGGAAGAAGAAGGAAGAAGAAAGAATGGTGGAGGCTTGTCCGGCATGGATCGGATTGCTCCACGGGCTGGAAATGGTGACTTGTGATCGTCATGAGCATGAAGTGCTGCTGATTTTCAGATTTGCAGCCATGGACATGAAACCCGAAACACGCAAATAAGCGATAATTCAAATTTTTCACAGGAAATTTGAGATTTCATGGCTTTTGATTGATAAAATGTTGTTCATGTGGGCTAAAAATTGTTTATGTTGTTGTTTTCCATGAGTACTTGTTGATCATAATCAGAAAATCAGAAAAATATGCATCTTGTGGCTCAAAATAATACACTAAAACACGTAAAATATGGAAAATCAAGGGAAAATGATGTTTTTTGGCATAAAAATGGGAAAATGAATAGGAACACCAACTAAATTTTCATTTTTGTTGCAAGAAGGAACTAACGGCCACAGCCCATAACCTATTTTGAATTTTCAGTAATTAAATAATGCATAAAATAAGGGAAAATACAAGGAAAATAGAGAAAAATCACTAAAAATAGGAGAAAAATGCATTTTGGGTGCGAAAAATTAATGAAAATTAAGAACAATGTTTGTGAATGTTTGTGGGGACTGAAGCATGAGGATTTGCCTCGGTTCAACCCCACCTTCTTGTTCTAGTGCGTCTTTTTCCGCTTTTTACACATAAAATGATGGCAAATTGCCCTATGAATGTATACAACAATACAACATTTGATCGATGGGAGGGTAGAGTGGTCAAAATGTGTCTAAATGTGGAGTCAAATGATGAAAAGATTGCTGGCTTTTGTTTGCATGGCATATAGGTCGGTGAATAATTATAAAATAAGGGCCTAGTAGCACGAGGGTTTCCTCGGTGCTAGGTTCGTGCAACGCTGCATAAGAACGGTAGTTGAAAATCATTGAAAGGATGTTTTCCACATGTGCACAATATTGATTTCATGACTGTTAGAGCACTTAGCATCCACAATATGCATAAATCATGGAAATATTTAAAGGTATCAGAAATCCTGGATGCACAGCAATTGTTTTCATTAGGACCTTGACCCACGTTGAGTGAGAGACAGGACACCCTAAGCCATAGGCTAGTTGTGGGGTCTAGGGAAAAGAGAAGTAAGGACAACGGTACATTCCTGTATACGATTAAATGGTACCTTGAGTGGATTTTGTGCGAAATGTTTATATGTTGAGCGACGCATCGAGGGGCCAATTCCCAAGGTGTAGGAGAGTCGCAGAGGGGTGGCGGCACTCAGCCGTTGGAGGACCCCCTATGTCTGTGCTTCGTGCCATTGGGCAATGTGTAAGGGACTCCCTCTGAGGAGTAGTGGGTGAGAGAAGAGTGGACTACAAATGATGTATTACAAACGCAATGTTTAGGAAGGCAGAGCTTTTGATAGACGCTCCTGGCCGCGAGGCCGTGGGGTTGTTGAGCACGTGAGATAGAGGTTCGGCTAGTGCATGAGCCAGTGCCGGCCCATTTTTAGGTCCATAAAAAACACACAACCAGTATTGGCCACCTCTTTTAGGGGCATATTCTCATCAAAAAGCTACATAGAATTGGTCGATTGTAGTTATGGTTCCAGTCTCTATGCTATGATACCATACTGCAGCCCTTCCTTTTAATGTCATGTTAAAGAACATTATAAGGTGTCTCTCATCTTGGATGCGGTAATTAAACATTAATCTTTGGAATTCACAAATGTGAAACTCTGCATCTTCTTCGGCTAACCCATTAAAAATTGGCAAAGAAACTCCTAAAGTTGGTAGATCCGGCGTCCCTATAGGAATTGTAATGGGTTGTGCCATGACGTTGACAATAGGAGTTTGAACTGATGGAATCACACCCCCACTTGAAGTGGGTTGACTTGGTGAAAGAGAGGAAGAACTTACGCCTCCTCCTGCACCTAAAGCACTGTGTGCAGTAGTTGGGTTACTAAGACCACAGCCTTTTATGCGTATCAGGCTACTCCTTTGAGGAGAATAGCGACTTACAATCTCCAACCACCATCTAGCCCTCCCAGCATGTTCTGCTTTTGTATTTTGGCTTGATGGTCCTTGTCAGAGGACATAAACCAACTTTTTGGTCCCTAAAAACCCTAGATTCAAGAACCACCACTTGTTGGCAGCTCCCGGCAGATGCACCACTGATGGGACCTCAAATGGGCCGACATTGTCTATGGCACTAGCCGGACCTCATGCTCATAATAGACAAATGCACCCTCACGGCCTCGCGGGCCAAGAGCGTCAATCTACTGCTAAAGGACGAATTGTCCTAAAGCATAATCTATGCGTTTATAGTTTTATAGTTTTGTAGTCCAACGTTCCCCTTTCTATCAACTCCTCAGAGGGAGAACCCTTACACATTGGCAATAATTACCACGATAATCACATACATAGGAGGCAGCCTCTCGGTAGAAACACCGCGGCCTCACTACAGCTCTCCTACATCGCAAGGATTAGCCCCTTGATGCGCTGCTCAACATATAACACAAACGAGCAAACTCCACTCTTCATTTTGAGAATATTCTAGGTGATACCATGTGTCCTTACCAAATAATCCCCCAAGAGATGAACGTCTATCCTACGGCTTAGGATGCCTTTCCACACTCAAGCATGGGTCATTGTCATTGAAAACATGTACTATGCATCCGGTCCTTTTATTCCGATACCATGGTTTACATGCACATGCAAAGTGAATGATCCTAAAGTGCTCAAATGTCATTTTCAAATCAGACACGTGCTGTGCACAACCAGGCTTTTCAAATGCTTATTCGCTAACACGTTGCGGCGATGCAAGGATAGCATTGAGATAACACTCATGCTACTATCCTCTTAATTAAAATTCACCGAACTCTATGTCATGACATGCATCAGAAAATCAGCAACAATCAGCACGCAAATCACACCATTCAAACATCTCAACCCCCTACGTTTAGGTATTGCTTTCGTTGCATAGGTGTAGAGGTACATTTTGTCATGTTTTGATGTATAAAAAGCGATAAATCACAAACTTTGACAAGGAGATAAGGCAAACTGAGGCTAAACCTCATGCTTTTCCACTACCACACATCCACAAACAATCATTATAATTTTTCTTATTTTTCCAAGACGTATTTCTATTTTTTCCCTTATTTTTCCAATTTTCTTAATTTATTTGGCAATAAAATATGCTATTTTTTTATTTTTCTTATTCAAGTCATTTCAACATACCAACATTTAATTTATCTTCCATATTTCCCCCATGGGAACGCCTTTTACCCACCCGAAATAGAAAAACTACCATTTTACTGCTTAAAAACCGCATTTTGGGTTTACAAGAATTAAATGGAGCATGTAAATCATTGCAAAATCAGAATTTTCTGATAAATAGCAATTACTCATAATGCAACCAACACACAAACAAATTTTCATCCAATAAGAACATAATTATCATCATAAACTATAAAAAATCCTTCATTTTCTTTATAAAAATTGTCATACCGTCTTTTTACATAACCCGAGATGCCTTGAATGACTGCATATTCAACAAATGGAGCCTCCATTGCTCCAATACGATGTTTTACTTCAATCTTCAGCATCTCCATCAACCTCCATTACCATTTTCTTCATTCTCCCTCCCGGTTCCTCCTTCAAGATGGTACACATGAACAACCCATAAAGAAGAGAGAGAGGGAGGAGAGAGAAAGACTAGATTCTGATCTCTTCATCCAGACAGCCATATCTCGCGTGAAGACTAGCGATAGAGTCAGCCAAGAGGGAGAAGTTGCCGGGTAATCTTTGTTGCATGGCTTATTTGCAGCCCACAATCATGATGGGGGGGATGATGGCGCATTTTTCAGCCGTGCTGCTCCACGCCATTTCTTCATGCTTCCTCCACGTTTTTTCATCAAAAAGGAAAAGGGAGGGGGGGGGGGGGGGGGGGGGGGGTTTAAATTCCCAAAGGGCACCCCCCCTTTGGTCCTTTCAATGTCCACCTTTTAAAATCTTGACCAAGTTTTGGCCTCTTCCTCGTCCGGGCTCCGTTTCAACCTCTGAAAAATCATGCGCATCCATCTTGATATCCCGCACTGATAACAACTCCTGGCATCCCGCAAGGCAGTCAAAAAAATTATCAAAAATCCACAAGTGTCGCTTGAGCGCCTTTTAAAAGCCGTCTTTCACTTGGTGCTTAAAATTGTCCTAGCTGTAGTTGCCGCCTTCGATGTTAAATATTTTTCCCCTAATTTCTGGATTTTTTGGCAAATTTTAGGCACATCCTAGGCTGAAAAATCCGCTCTCAAAGGGATTATGGTTGATCCAAAGAAGGCCAAGTGCATCAAGGATTGGCCCATACCATAGAATTCTACTTTACTATGAGGATTTCTAGGATTATATTCTTTCTATAGGAGATTCATCAAGAATTATGCCCATGTAGCAACTCCTCTTACTGATAGATTGAAAAAGGAAGCATTCTTTTAGGATGCTACAGCTACTAAGAGTTTCAATGAGTTCAAAAGTCTACTCATTTTAGCATCTATCTGGGTGTGCCCAAACTTTTCCAAGGAGTTCACTATATTTGCTTATGCTAGTGGTAGAGATATTGGGGCTGTTTTATGCCAAGACCATGGTGTTATTGCTTATGAAAACAGGAAGTTGGATTATAAAGAAAGAGAACTCCACGTCTATGAGTGGAAAATGTTAGCCATTCTTCATGCAATCAAGAAGTGACACCACTATATTTATGGCAGCCATTTTAAGGTGAAGAGCGACCATCGTGTACTGAAGTATTTCCTCTCTTAGCCAAATCTTTCTCCCAAACAAAGACGATGGTTAGCAACACTTTAGGGATATGATTTTGAGATTTCTTATATGGCACGCAAGGATAATGTAGTGGCAGATACCTTATCCAGGATGTAAGTATGTTCTGTTTCTACTATCTCTACCATACATAAGAATTGGATCCATGACATTCAATAAGAATATCTTTTAGATGAGCACACTGCCAAAATTAAGAAGAAATTATAGCAAGATGATGGACCTAAATTTCCCAGTTTCAAATGGAAAAATGGACTCCTTTGGTTTAAAGGAAGAGTATACTTGACCCCTCATGCATCATTTAGATCTCGAATTTTACAGGAGATGCATTCTTCTCCTTTGGCAGGACATATTGGATTGTTTAAAATCTTTGACAATATCCATAAATGCTTCTATTGGAAGGGACTTTGGAAAGATACCAAGGAGTATGTGATGCAGTGCTTACCATGCTAGCAGAATAAAGACTCAAATTTATTGCCTAGTGGTCTACTTCAGCCTTTGCCTATTCCACATGGTAAATGGACTGATATCAGCATGGATTTTATTACAGGACTTTCTACCACTAAGCAGGGCTAGAATAGAATTTTTTTTGTGGTTGATCGTCTTACAAAATCAACCCACTTCTTACCTACCAAAGAATAATATTCAACCAAACAAGTGGCCGATCAATTCATGGAAGAGATTTTCAGGCTTCATGGATTACCTATGAAGATTGTTTCTGATAGGGATTCCAAGTTCATGAGAAATTTTTGGAAATGTCTTTTTACTTCCATGGATACCAAACTAACTCCAAGTATTGTCTATCATCCACAAACAAATGGCCAAACTGAAAGGGTCAATAAATGGTCAGAAATCTACCTCGGACATTTTTGCCATGATACACAGAATGCATGGGATCATTGGATTCATCTTGCAGAGTTCTGTTACAATAAACTCATCACATGAGTATTGGTATGTCACCATTTGAGACATTGTATGGATATAAAGTCCAAGTACCTTCAACATTGTTTCATGATGAAGTGAATCCTCTTGCTCGAGAAGAGTTGGAAAAGATAGAAGCCTTAATAAAGCAGTGCAATGACAACATCAAGAAGGCACAAGAGACAATGAAATTATATGTGGATGATAAAAGAAGGCATGTGGATTTTGAAGAAGGAGAATGGGTATTTTTGAAAGTACCTAAGTCTCATTATGCTTCTCTCAAGGGTGGACATAATAAGCTTGCTCATCGCTATTATGGTCCATATCAAATCACAAAGAAAGTTGGAGATCTTGCTTACCAACTTGATTTTCCTTCAACCTAAGTCTCATTATGCTTCTCTCAAGGGTGGACATAATAAGCTTGCTCATTGCTATTATGGTCCATATCAAATCATAAAGAAAGTTGGAGATCTTGCTTACCAACTTGATTTGCCTTCAACCACATGCATTCACAATTTTTTTCATGTGTCTCAACTTAAGAAATACACTGGGCCTAACATACAAGTTCTTGAAGAACTACCTCCTCTTGATGAAGATGGCTTAATCATTTATGAGCCCGAAAGGATTGTTAGTAAGAGAGAGAAGGTTCTAAGGAACCGTATTGTTATGGAATATCTTGTCAAGTGGAAGGGATTGCCTATGGAAGAATCGTCTTGGTGGCAACATGCTTCATATTTAGATCAATTTCCATGGCTTCTTCAAGAAGATAATTAGTTCATTGCACAGTGGACAGCTTGCTGTATTAATTTTCTGTCATGAAAATAATTGACCTATCAACATCAAAATTGGATTTTGATGATATGGATGGATGCCTAATGAAGTATACTTCATTTCTATATCTCATATGCATCATTCTGACATTTCTATCCAAAGTTATGGATTACTTACTATCACTACCCTGTTCAGGACATTTTTGAGCTTATTTTGGAGATTCTTTTAATGGAAGATTATCTTCTTCAATGGACAACTTCAACAAGGATATTCAGCATTGGCCTCTTATTTCTTCACATTTATAATCCATTTGTCTTTTCAGTTTCCAAAATTTTGAGGACAACTTTTGGGCAGGGATGGATTGCAATAAAGCAAATTTCATGCTACCTTAGTTAGACAATTAGCCTGTTTCAAGCTGGAGTATAAAAGGCAAGATGGTGCCAATGTAAATCATCTTTGTTAATCATTTTTCACATCTCCACGTTTTGGATCTTGAAGGTATTTCCTTCCCCACCATTGTAAGGGGTAAGTTCCTTGCAGCAGTTGTCATCAAATGATTCTCAAGCTTCCATTGCTTCAACATCTCTTGTAATCCTTGGTTGTATGACATCTTGAATTAAGAAATGGCAAGCTATGGTTTCCAGCATTTCTTGTTGTCTAGAATTTCATGTTAGTCTTTGTGTAAATTTCCATTGAAGTGGTAACCTTCTTTACAAAGCCCTTGTTCATGCGTAAGGTCACATGCACCGTAATACACATATAATTGTAACTAATAATCAACCAATCACTGCACCCACCAAATAAATAGAATGCATCTCATAAATTTTTAATTATAAGGAATCAACTGTTAATTTATAAAAGGAACCCTGCCATTGCACAAGCACATAGCACCATAACCCACTTAATTTTGTAACTTAAAATCCATTCACAGTGCACGCGCACATGCGCTATATACACATTTAATTTGTAAATGATAATGAACCCCCTAAAGTCACACATGCATACGCTTTGCGCCAAAAGTCATCTAATTTTTAAAAATGAATTGCATTTGTAGAGACCCCTAGTCCTATCCACTCAAGTTAGTCTAGGTAGGGGTTGGGCTGCGAATACAACTCACCATGCATTTATGGAATAATTTAATAATGAATTGTTATTAATTGGTCATCTAATAAAAATGAGTTATGTAGTTTTCACTCACCCACTTCACCGCACCATAGGTATACGCTATACACTTATGAGGATTGGGGTTTTTTGGTCAAAGACATCTGTCTTGTCTATCTGTATTTATTTTGATGGTCCAAGTCTATGGTTTAGTCCTGATTTCTGGACTATGTATGGGATACGACATGCGTGGCATTTTCTTTTCTTTTGAGTGTCTCATTACGGGTTTTTTGGGTGCCTATATGTTTGCATAGGATGAAGCTTTCGATCATATATGTGCGTAGGTCATGTCGAATTTTGTGTAGGATGTGGACTGCTTAGGAAGGTCTAGTCTAGTCAAGTCAGTATTTGTTGTTTTTGTTTTTGTTTTTCCCTATTATCTGTCTCAGTGGTGGTATGTGTGGGTTTTGTGGGAATACATTCTCCTTTTCCTGGTTTTTGTGTGTGTGTGGGTGATCCAGTGTGGTCTAAATGGCATCTTCTTCCATACCCCCGCTTGTGATTCAGCATGTACCATTACCAATCCATGATTACTCTCTCCTTTTGGATGCAGATTGTATTTGCAAGGCTGGTATTCATCTCTTTGTGGCCCTAAAGTTCCCTCCAGCGGATGCAAAGCTCTGTTACTCTTTTTTGGAGACTTACAAGAAGCTTTTGGGCTTGGTTTATGGCCTTGGTTTATGGACGTCGATTCTATTTATCCCCTGTTACTATCAACAAGGCCTTGTTCTTGCCTTTTGCAGCTTTCCATGTGCCTAGTGGTAATCATTTATTATCCATTGCATAGATCCTTGCCTTGCTACAAAAGGAGACTTGTACTCTTTTGGTAGCACATAAGGTTATCACCAATTCATGAGTATTAGTGGCACATATTTTCTCTCCCTTATGGAAGAAGTTATGCCAATTCCTCAAGGACCAAGCAAACCTACATCCAAGTGTCTATCCTTAGAATTATTCACTACATCTATCAGAATCTTGAAGGGGGTTAAGCTTGATTAGACAACCTTTCTGTTGACTAAAATGGATCGATATTTTCACTGTATAACGAATAGTCAACTCAGTACAGTTTGCTATGGGGCTTTTCTATAGAAGATCATTCAATTGTAACCTCCCCCCCGGTGGCATTCTTGTGCTGCCTGATCCTATTCCACTTTCGTAGTAGTCTCCTCCTTCTGTTCCTTCTCCTCCTATGGAATTCAATCAAAATTCAGCAGATGTACCACCCGTTAGAATCATTCGAAAGAAGCACCGCACATAGGGTCATTCTAATCCTCTCCATGTTCTAACCCTTGGGATACAGATTTTGATACTTGAGGTGTTTGGTAGCTCCCTTCCCTTTTTCGTGTCTTGTACAACCTCTTTGCATCACAATGGAAAGGATAACTAGATCTACAGATTCCTCCTTCCTTGCAAACAATGCTTTCTGGGTCTATGCTTTCACAGCTAGTTTTTGGTGTTCAATCTGCTTTGGAGACCTCCATGACCTCCTATCTTCAAACAATCTACATAGGAGTGCACACCTCATTGTAAGAAAAAGTGGACTCTTTAACCAGTTAGCTTAGTAAGGCTCTAGAGAATTTAGCTTATGAAAGTTGCTACTTTTTCTATTCCTCCTCAAGTCCCGGTGATGTCTTCTCTGTTGTCTTCTAAGTAAGAGCTAGATCAAATGTGTAGTAGAAAGCTAAACTGTGTGATGGATTCTCTCCTAAGGTAGAGCAACTTCAACATCATATGAATTGTGTCCATGAAGATCTTGTCCACTATGCTGAATTAGTGTTGCCTCCATCATCCTTCTAGATTAAATATCATCAGTAGCACTTTGCATTGTACATTTCCTTGAGTAATATGGACTTGGAACCTCCAGAGGGGATGGGTGGCAGAACATGTGGTCTGCAGATTTACTCAAAGCAATGTTCGATAGATTTGTTGATGAGCTAATCTCTCATGAAGCCTAATTATTATCTTTTATGTATCTTCGAGGAGATCTGTACATCCCTGATAAGGAGAACATGAATCTTTATGTAGGAGATGTGATTTTATAGACATTCATGTATGTACATTCTGTTGAGATGAATTTGGTTGATGGCTTAAAGAATTATCATCAATAGCAATTGTGGTGTAGAGGCTATGCTTGGCATCCTCCTTTGGAGGATAATGTTTTGGATCCTCACCATTAGCGGAATGTCTTTCATAAGTCTTAGATATCTAGCCATTGCAATCCCAAGTGTTGAACCATATTGCTAACAATCCCTTATTTACTAAGGATTTCTTTTTAGCTTTTGATTTTCGATGTTCCATCTATCCATATGATCCTCTGATATCCTATCTTATTTCCTAAATTCTTATCGATTACCATTGTATATTGCCATCCTCACTTCTAATCCAAATAGTATCACTCTCTTATCTTTTATCCCTATAATTTTTCCTCAAATTCTAGTTTTTATTACTTGCCCATTTATTGTTGATCCTATATCTTTGCCTACTCCTATTGAACCTACTCCTATTGTCCCATCTATTCCCTCTATTTTTTGAGTAGAATCCCTTCAGAAATTTTTACTTTCTTTCCCTTCTTTCCCATCATCATTATCCCTTCAAATATCTTCATTTTATTATTTATCTTACCCACATCTTTATTGTTCCTCTCTTATTTCCTTACCATCTCCATCTAACTATATTAATCTTCCTGCACAATCAGTGATGGACACTCTTGGGTATGACAGTGATATTCTCTATCGACAACAGTGAAAATTGAATGATTCTTTGACAGGACTAGTGTTTAATTGGCCTATCATTCTTGGGTCTTGGGACACTTCTGCACAATCTTCTACTTCTTATCTTTAATGTGCTAGAGCACATTCTCATTTTCTTGAGGATACCTCGATATGCTTGGTGTCTCATTTTTGTTGGTATCTTGCTTTTATGCATCAATAGTCTCATCTAAATACTCAGAAGAGTATTCCAAACTTGACAATTAATCCTAATGAGTATGTGACTATTGCTCATATGGATGTCTTGTATTATTTTGCACAAGCTTTTGCTACTAGGTTTATTATCATGTTGGAAAGGATGTGTTGTTTACAATTTTCCCAAAATGTGTCTCTACATTTTTTGGATGAGAATAAGAGTCTGGAATGTCTCAAGCTGAGTATGAAGTTCAAGAAAAGATATCTTCATCTTACATAGCATGTGGATACTCTCTTAGTTGTACTGATCTTTTTAATAAAAATGTTTCTCTTTGCTCTCCATGTTTTGGGAGCATGTGCCATTTAGACTGCATTGTCTTGTGTATGTGAGAGTTCTGTGTATGTTCTATGATGTATATATGGTGTTTTATCCTTATTGTGTGGAGTTGAAGATGACGATGGAATTGATCGAGAACCTAATTGATGGTAGTTTGTGATTCTATCTGATGGATGGATGCTTATTGGGAAAGAAACCTCTTGTATCCTTTAAAAGTTTGTTATGATTTTCTATTTCTAAGATGTGTTAATGGGGATAAAGGTGTTTTCCTTTCATCTCACAATTCTTTATTAGATGCAAGTTTTATATTGGGATTGTGTTTGGATGGTGTTTCTTGAAGTTGCTACTGTGGAAGATCAAGCTGAGCTATATTTTGAACTTCTATTCTCTTTTTCTAAGGTCACAAGGATGCTCCCCAATTAAGTGTGGGGATATATTGAGGGTTGATATGACTATGTTTTTGGCTATTTTTGTTAAATTTTTTGCTAACTTTTGGCTAATTTATATTATGAATTGATTGCTTTGGAAGTGTTTGGGAGTGTTTTGGATAAGATTGAATAGGGTTGAGAAGCTCATTATGTTTTTTAGTGGAGATAGGATATGATGAAAAGTTCTGTTGAGTGTTTGATAGGTTCTGATTGGTACTGTTTAGCTTTTGTTTTATTATGTTTTCTTTCTGTATGAGAGGATAGAGTGATAATTGAAGGATTTTAAGAGTGTTGAGAAGCTTATTGAATGATTCCTGATGGTTTTGAATGGTTTTAGTTGAACTAAAAACTTTATGTTGACCTTCTGTATGGTTCTATAGACCCTCTATAAATCGTCTATAAAGCCTTTGTCTCTGTTTTGTTTTGCTCTGTATGCCTCTGTAAGTGTTCTGTTGGATGAATGTCTAGCTTGGGGAAATTTTCTAATATTTGGAAGAGATGAATACAAGTTCAAAATAGCTCAAAGAAGTAGAAGAAGTAGTTGCTAAAGACTCAAGTGAAAATTGAAGTTACAATGACATTGTTAAGCTGTGAAAGGACATTGTAGTGGCTCTAGTGACTCTTCATGTCAGATATACCTCTTGGGAGGGGTATCCATGACCAAAGAGGGGTTATGGATGATTATTCTTGATTATTACAATGTAATATTGAGAGAGACATGTATGAGAGAGAGTGTGTGTGAGATATAGCCAATTTTTCATGTAAAACAATGTATTTATGAGTAAGAGACTATGAAGCTATTGAAGATGAATCCTATGTGATGATTTTCATTCAAAGTGGAGCATTCCTTTATGTTCTCTTATTCTTTTGATGAATTTGATGAAGAATATGAAGAATGTGTTGAAGTTTTGTTGTGATAAATCCGTAGGAGAATTGTTATATGAAGCTATATGAAGATTTGAGAAGATTGGTGTTGTTTTTCCTTCTTGTGGTTGATTAAAATATGAGAAACATGCTTGTTGATGATACAAGATACATTTTCTTATAGTAGATTCCTCGTTTTTGTTGGTTTTCCTCTTGGGGCTCCAAAAGCCAACCATATAAAGCTAGATACTATCACAAGGCCTCACTAAGTGTGTAGAGGATGTAGTGCATAGGTTACATGAAGGTTACAAAGCTTATGATTTGAGCATTAATGTAAGTACATACAAGGCATAAATTTTTTAATCTAAATAGTGGAAATAGAACGATCAATAAGGCTTGTCCTTTTGCTCTTGAGTATCTTCTTCTTCTTCATGGTTTTCTTCTTCTTTGGTAGTTGCTAGGTAGGTCTTTTGTGATCTTTTCCTAGCATAACAAAATTTTTCAATATGTCCCATTCTTTTGCAGAAGTCACATACATACAATGTCTTTCTTCCCTTTGTACTTGTTCTTGACATAGAGAACCTATTCTTCCTTTAAAGTGTTTGCTTCTTCTTTTCCTTTCAACTTTTCCTCTTCTTCAAAGAGTGATGCTTTGATGTCTACCAGCTTTGGATTTGGCATATTAATTACTGCGGTGGAGACATTACCAAATTCTGGAGGAAGACTCTTTAACAGAACTCCAATGCATACATCTTCATCCATTTTTAAATTAATCCATGCAAGTTGAGTTAGCGGACTTGCTACATAATTAAGATGGATTGTAAGGGATGTATTATGCTTCATATCCAACGTGAAAAATTCAATCAACAATCCATATTTTGAAGATTTAGATTGGGCACCAAACAATGTGTCCAATTGTTTCCAAGTGGCATGAGGTGTATCACATGTGTCTACATGGTGGATATAACTATCATCCAACTCAAACTTGATAACAAATTGCTTGGGCTTTGTCATTATTCTTTTGCCATACTAATACAAGAGCAGCATCTCTAGGTTTCTTTTCTTGGCCATTGGTTATTGATGACCAAAGGCCCTTCTTCATAATCAAGATCAACTTGATCCTTGTCTACCAAGCGTGGAAGCCTATTCCTTTGAACTAGCATGACGGTGATGGGACCTCAAATGGGCCGGCACTGGCTATGGCACTAGCCGGACCTCATGCTCATAACAGACAAACCCACCCACACAGCCTCGCGAGCCAAGATCGTCTATCTGCTGCTAAAGGACGAACTGTCCTAAAGCCTAATCTATGCGTTTATAGTTTTGTAGTCCGGCATTTCCCTTTCTATAAACTCCACAAAGGGAGAACTCATACACATTGGCAATAAATGCCATGATAATCACATACATGGGAGGCAACCTCTCGATGGAATCACCACAGCCCCACTGCAGCTCTCCTACATCGCAGGGATTAGCCCCTTGATGCGCTGCTCAATATATAGAACAAACGAACAAACTCCACTCTTTCATTTTGAAAGTATTCCAGGAGATACCATGTGTCCTTACCAAATAATCCCCCAAGAAACGAACGTCTATCCTACGGCTTAGGTTACCCTTCCACACTCAAGCGTGGGTCATCGTCATCGAAAACAGGTGCTATGCATCCAGTCCTTTGTATTCTGATACCATGGTTGACATGCACATGCAAAAGTGGTTGATCCTAAAGTTCTCGAACATAATTTTCAATCAGAAACGTGTTGTGCACAACCAGGCTTTCCAATGCTCATTCATTAACTCGTTGCGGCGATGTAAGAATAGCACCGAGACAACACCCGTGCTACTACCCTCTTAATTAAAATACAACAAACTCTATGTGATATGCATCAGAGGATCAGTAATAATCAGCATGCAAATCGCACCATTCAAACATCCCAACCCCCTACGTTTAGGTATTGCTTTCGTTGCATAGGTGTAGAGGTTCATTTTGTCATGTTTTGATGTATGAAAAGCGATAAATCACGAAATTTGACAAAGAGATAGGGAAAACTGAGGCTAAACCTCATGATTTGCCACTACCATACATCCACAAACAATCATTATATTTTTTCTTATTTTTGTGAAGCATATTTCTAATTTTCCCCTTATTTTCTCCTTTTTTTTGATTTATTTATCAGTAAAATATGCTATTTTCTGGTTTTTCCTATACCAATCACTTCAGCATACTAACATTTAATTTATTTTCCATTCCCCCCCCCCATAGGAACACATTTCACCCACCCGAAATGACAAAACTACCATTTTACCGCTTCAAACTTGCTATCGGGTTTACAGGAATTAAATAGCGTATGTAAATCATTGCAAAATCAAGATTTTTTTATAAGCAATAATTAATCATGATACAACCAGCATTGAAACAAATTTTCATCCAATAAGAACGTCATTACCATCATAAAATACCAAAAAGCCTTCATTTTCTTCATAAAAATGGTCATATCGTGTTTTTACGAAACCCAAGACGCATTAAATGACTGCATGACCAGCGGATGGAGCCTCCATTGTTCTTAATCCAATTTTGCACATCAATTTTCAACATCTCCATCAATCTCCATCACCGTTTTCTTCAATCTCCTTCCCAATTCCTCCTTCAAGATAGTGCGCATGAACAGCCCATAGAGAGGAGAGAGAGGGAGGAGAGAGAAAGACTAGATTCTGATCTCTCCATTCAGCCAGTCATATCTTGCGCGAAGACCGGCGATATGATCAGGAAAGAAGGAGCATTTGCCGGGCATTGTCTGTTTCATGGCTTACTTGCAGCCCAAAGTCAAGTTTGGGGGGGGGGGGGGGGGGGGGGGGGCGGTTAAGGTCCCAAAGGGCACCCCCCTTTAATCTCTCAATGTCCACCTTTTCAAATTTGGTCGATTTTTTAACTCTTCCACATCCGGGCTCCAATTCATCCTCTGAAAAATCCTACACGTCCGTCTCGGCATCCCGCACTGATTGGCAGCTCCCGACATCCTACACAGCAGTTGGAAAAATTATCAAAAATCTGCAGGTGTCACTCGGGCGCCTTTTAAAAATCGTCTTCCACTTGGTGCTTAAAATCATCCTAGCTGCAACCGCCACCTTTGATGTCGAATATTTTTCCCCTAAATTCCAGATTTTTTTGCAAATTTTAGGCACATTCTGGGCTCAAAACTCCGCTCTCATTGGTGACCACGGGATAGGGTGACTCAGCCCGTCGAATCCCACAACAGATTTGCACAAAACAACCAAAGGAAGCATCAAGCTGATACAAAATAGATACATACTAAAACACAGCACAAGGCTCACCCTACCCCCTAACAAAACCAATGCATGAAATCCACAAGGAGTAAGCCTAGCATAATCTGATCGAAGGTCCAAAGCTAGTCACTAACCGACTGCTCCAACATGGCCAGAGTAAAAAGAACTATCAAAGAAGTTGCCCTAAGTGGTGGTCTGAATGACCTACCTAACTAAGGACAACACACCCCAAAATCTCCTACTAGGTGAGGAGTCCTATAGCGTGGTCAAGAAATATTTTCTTTTAGCACATTTCTTCTTTTAGGTTTTTAATTTTCCATACTCGGGCGTGTAAAAAGGAGGGAGCTGAGTGTAGTGACCCAAGGAGAACAGGGCATTGGCCTCGAGTTCTATCTCGATACCCAAGAACCTACCAAGCCCTCGTGAGGCGACACTTAATCCTTTTCTGACGCTCACTTTTATTTTTGCTCCAACCTTCCTTACTTTCTTCTTTTCTAGTGAGACGCCACCCCTAGGAAGACAAGGCATTGGCCCCGGGTCTGGCTCGTCCCTAGGAACCTACCAGGCCTTCGCAAGGCGATGAATAACTGTCTATACATTTTCCTTTCTTTCATTTTCTATTTTTATAGGGGTTAGAACCCCTTTTTACACACCTTTGTATATATTTATTTTCATTGAGATATTCAGGGTTTTGTTTTCCCTATCTATCATCATCATTTTTCCTTCGGCAGGCTTCTCTAACTACCTCACAACTAACAAGAACTCCTAGAACGGCTGTCTAGCAGGCTAGCAGAGCAGGGTCACTAAAATTGCCTTCTAAAAATAGGTCTTTCGATGCCTGGCAATGTCTTTACAGGAGGCAATGACTACTCAGACCTCCCTCAGACATACCTAACCTAAACTTGGGACTTCATGCCTTGGACGCCGGTCCCCAACAAGAAAAGAAAATCCCTTACAAGTACATAGACACATATAGCATAAAAACACGGTACTCGTAAAGGAGAGATATCACCTAGATAGGGACACGAGAAGTCTCCACATGACATAGGCTCCTTCCAAGCTCTTCTTTGAACCTGTCTAGCACAGGACTAAAACAAGAAACCATTAACCGCACCCGTACTAAACAGACAATTGGCCCTCTTGGCCTAATGAAATAAAACACTAAAACCTCGCGAAACTGGCCCTCTTGGCCTAATGAAATAAAACAACATAGTACCTATACATCCCTCCCCAAAATAGTACAGATATACAATAATATGCTCCTTTCCAAGAAGGAAAAATAAGACTCGCAACCCTAAACTAAATGCATAAGATTATGACCCATCCCTCCTGCATATATAGCAAGAGGCGTACGCATAACATGTTGTCTAATCAGCCTATGGGTCCAGGATAACAACAGTAGATGTGTCTTGTCTACTCTTTGCATCACCCATATCAACCATCGCCTGCCATATATTGCATGCTCTGATAACATTCCCCACCAGCGACCAGGTCCTGTCTCATTATTGATAGCAATATCCAAACTAGGACCACAGTTGAAGAAAATGTCTTCTTCATAAGCAAGATTTGCCAGTGAATCCGCAAACCGATTCCAATAACGTGGAATCAGCTAAAGAGACGCTCTCTCAAACTCCTCAAGTAGGGTCATGGCAGTTCGATGATACATACAAAGGATGGGATTCCGCACTGTGTATGTCCCATCTAGCTGATTCAAGATCAACTGGGAATCCCTTTTTACTAACAATTTTCGAATACCACCTTGCTTGGCAATATGCATTTCCATAATCAAGGCTTTATACTCCGCCATTCTGTTAGTGAATCCTACCCCAAGATAAGCAGCTAACTTCATCGTAACTCTACGTCGGGGATCTCGGATTACTACTCCAACACTCCCTTTTTTATTAGGGCCCCTGGACGCTCTATCAAAATATAATGTGTATGTCCACAATGGGTTTACATAGCCTGCCATCACAAACTCCCCTATTTGTAATTATGATAGTCAAAATTTAGCATGTTTAGAGGATGAACTGATGGCTCCATCTCGCCTTCTTCATTAAACTCAACATGCATACTTGTCAACATTCGTAAGAAGTGATGGCAGAAGACTTTGATCTCCCACACAAAGGTTCTGTCTTCTTGCTCAATCACATTGTATCCTTTGCTCCACCAGATAGGTTTCCCCGGATGGTATCTCTGCTCCAGATATGGGTGCTCCAAATAAGGAATTAACCGCCCCATCAACCATCTTTAAGCTCTTTTGCAGGTCTCAAATCAGCCCCAGCATGGACCTGCAGTGCATTTTTCCATGTTAGCATACTTAGAAATAATAAGGTTTAATCTTATTACGATTAACCTTATTTTTAAATTCTACTCCCTACATATCAGCTAGTAGAGCCGTAGACCTATTTTTTCCTATCCTGATAATCTTGTAGGGGCCATCCCATTTAGGTTCCAGCTTCCCTGGAAACAGCTCCCTACGTGCATCGTAGTACAGAACTAATTGCCCTTTTTTAAAGGTATACTTCTTTGCTTTAAGGTCGTACAACAGCTTCATCCGACATTTAGCTTCCTCCTGGTGTAGTAAGCTCTGCAATTTCAGCTCATCTAGGTGGGCTATGGTCGTGAAACGTTCCAAGAGTGCATCCTCCACTCCCAAAGAGTGGTTAATTGCAAACTGTATGGTTGGCAACTCGATTTTGAGGGGTAACACACACTCTTCCCCATAAACTAATTTAAGTGGAGTATGGCCGGTAGCTCGCTTGAACGTTGTATTGTACGCCCATACTACCACATACAACTTCCTCTCCCAATCTCGTTTCTTCTCCAAGACTATTTTAGACAAGATACCCACAAGCTGCTTATTAGTACTTTCGACTTGCCCATTGGCTTGCAAATTATAAGGGGTTGTTTTGTTGTGCTTGATTTGCCAAGCTTCAATCAGGATTTTGATCACTTTATTCAAAAAGTGGGTTCCACGGTCTGACACTAGTTCCTTCGGTGGACCGAAACGGCAAATAATCTGCTCTAAGAGGAAACTAGCAGTCTCTTTTGCATTGTCCTGCCTCGTCACCCACGCTTATGACCATTTTGTAAAATAATCAGTTGCTACTATAATGTATCTCTTCTGGGTAGTAGACGATGGGGTGATAGGACCCACAAAGTCAATGCCCCACTTCTCAAATGGAAGGATAGCCATGATAGGCGTAAGTGGACATTTTCTATTCTCTCTGCTGTCATGTCTTTGATAGGTATCACATCTCTTAACGTACTCAAAGGAATCTTGGAAGATGGATGGCCACCAATATCTAGCTCTTAAAGCTTTCTGTGTCATCAACCGTCCAGCGAAGTGCCCTCCACACGCAGAGTCATGGCACTCTTCCAAGATGAAAGAAACCTCGTCAAGCATCACAAATCGGCGATAGATATCATCAACACCCTACCGATATAGTGTTCCTGCGATCAAGGAAAACTTCAAATCCTATTGTCTCATTTTCCTCTTTTCTGATTTTGATAAACGAGCTCCAGTCTCTCCTATTGATAGATAATGCGTGATAGCAACATACCAAGATGGGATAGAAGCTGTATCAATTTTAAACATTACTTCGATATCATATCCTTCAGCCAAAGTCTCTTTCGGCTCCCCGAAATCCACAAGGCATTCCACAAGACCCTACAACCTCAGTGGCTTACTCTTAATCTCATAATCGCACTCCTGCAAAGTGATTAACCACTTTGCCAGACGATCAGGCGGTTGTAGCTTATTCATAAGCAATCTAAGTCCTTCCGCTTTCCTATAGAAAACTACCTTCTCATAGAGGATGTAGTGCCTGAATTTTTTAGTCGCAAAGACCATCGCAAGGCACAACTTCTCCATGTAGGTGTAGTTAATTTTTGATCTGCCCAATTTTAGACTAGCAAAAGCTATCGGATGATACCACTTTTCCTCCCAGATTTGGGCTAAACAATAGCTGATACTATACATGGTGGCTGCTGAAAATATGTAAAATACCTCGCCTCTTTTGGGTGCTTTTAAAACTGGTGCTTGATGGAACCT
Organism: Lygodium microphyllum; assembly: GCF_053477565.2. Classification (NCBI taxonomy): domain Eukaryota; kingdom Viridiplantae; phylum Streptophyta; class Polypodiopsida; order Schizaeales; family Lygodiaceae; genus Lygodium; species Lygodium microphyllum. The sequence goes on along the minus strand of NC_141163.1, from coordinate 31,535,885 downwards.
AGAACGGGCCGGCACTGGCTCGTGCACTAGCTGGACCTCTATCTCACGCACTCAACAACCCCACGGCCTCGCGGCCAGGAGCGTTGATGACACATACATTGCCTTCCTAAATATCTTGTGTTTGTATTACGTCGTTTGTAGTCCACTCTTCTCTCACCCACTACTCCTCAGAGGGAGTCCCTTACACATTGCCTAATGGCACGAAGCACAAACATAGGGGGTCCTCCAACGGCTGAATGCCGCCACCCCTCTGCGACTCTCCTACACTTTGGGGATTGGCCCCTCGGTGCGTCGCTCAACATATAAACATTTTGCATATAAAATACACTCAAGGTACCATTTAATCGTATACAGGAATGTACCATTGTCCTTACTTCTCTTTCCCCTAGACCCCACGACTAGCCTATGGCTTAGGGTGTCCTGTCTCTCACTCAACGTGGGTCAAGGTCCTAATGAAAGCAATTGCTGTGCATCCAGGATTTCCGATACCTTTAAATATTTCCATGATTTATGCATATTGTGGATGCTAAGTGCTCAAACAATTATAAAATCAATATTGTGCACATGTGGAAAACATCCTTTTAATGATTTTCAACTATTGTTCTTATGCGGCGTTGCACGAACCTAGCACCGAGGAAACCCTCGTGCTACTAGGCCCTTATTTTATAATTATTCACCGACCTATATGGCATGCTAACAAAAACCAGCAATCTTTTCATCATTACTCCGCATTTAGACACATTTTAACCACTCTACCCTCCCATCGATCAAATGTTGCATTGTTATATGGATTTATAAGGCATTTTGCCATCATTTTATGTGTAAAAAGCGGAAAAAGACGCACTAGAACAAGAAGGTGGGGCTGAACTGAGGCAAATCCTCATGCTTCAGTCCCCACAAACATTCATGAACATTGTTCTTAATTTTCATTAATTTTCCGCACCCAAAATGCATTTTTCCTCTATTTTTAGTGGTTTTTCTCTATTTTCCTTGTATCTTCCCTTATTTTCTGCGTTATTTAATTATTGAAAATTCAAAATAGGTTATGGGCTGTGGCCCTTAGTTCCTTCTTGCAACAAAAATGAAAATTTAGTTGGTGTTCCTATTTATTCTTCCATTTTTATACTCAAAAACATCATTTTCCCTTGATTTTCCATATTTTACGTGTTTTAGTGTATTATTTTGAGCCACAAGATGCATGGTTTTCTGATTTTCTGATTATGATCAACAAGTACTCATGGGAAACAGCAACATAAACAATTTTTATCCCACATGAATAACATTTTATCAATCAAAAGCCATAAAATCTCGAATTTCCTTTGAAAAAAATTGAATTACCACTTATTTGCGTGTTTCGGGTTTCATGTCCATGGCTGCAAATCTGAAAATCAGCAGCACTTCATGCTCATGACGATCACAAGTCACCATTTCCAGCCCGTGGAGCAATCCGATCAATACCGGACAAGCCTCCATCATTCTTTCTTCTTCCTTTCTCTTCCCACATGAACTCCCCCTTAGAAGAGAGAGAGGGAGGAGAGAGAAAGACTGATTTTCTCTCTCCCTCTACAGGCTGCCATTGACTGCGTGGAACGGAGCGATACGGAGCGCGGAAGGAGTGCAACACCCTGCTGTGCTTGGTTCAATGGCTTGCTTTACAGCCAACATCACGATTTGTGGGGGGGGGGGCGTTTTTTTCGGCGGCTCCTGCAGCACGCCGCCCCCCTCCTAAATCTCGTTTTTTCATGAAGGAAGGCACCCCTTCACTTCTCTTTTTTTTTAGCACCTCCCAAATTTTGACCGCCTTTTGGCCCTTTTCCCGCCTCTCTCGCACACGGTGTCCAAATCGCGATTGGAAAATTTCTGTGAGCTCATCTCGGCATCCCGCACTGATTGATAGCTCCATTGACCGCCACAGGCGCATGGAAAAATTACTAAAAATCCGCAAGTGTTGCCCGGGCGTCCTTAGAGCACTTTGACGCTTAAAATCGTTCTAGGTCGAGCCGCCGCCTTTGACATTGGATATTTTTCCCTTGATATTCATAATTTTTAGCTATTTTTAAGCACTTTCTGACACCAAAATTCCGCTCTCATTGGTGACCATGGGATAGGGTGACTCAGTCCGTCGAATCCACGAACATATCTGCACATAAACAACCAAAGAAGCATCAAATTGATACAAAAAAAATATATAATAAAACTCAGCACAATGCTCACCCTACCCCTGACAGAACCAAGGCATGACATCCACAAGGAGTAGGCCTAGCATCATCTAATAGAAGATCCGAAGTGAGTCGCTAACCACCTGCTCGAACACAGCCAAACTAAAAAAACCTATCAAAGAGGTTGCCCTAAGTGGTAGTCTGAACTACTTACCAACTAAAGACAACACGACTAGGAGCTCCTACAAGGCGAGGACTCCTATAGCCTGATCAAGGAGTATTTCCTTTTAGTACATTTCTTTTTTTAGGGTTTTTATTTTATCAACATACTTGGGCATATAAAAAGAAGGGAGCTGAGCGTAGTGACCCAGGGAGAACAGGGCATCGGTCTCAAGACCTGTCTCGGCACCCAAGAACCTACCAAGCCCTTGCAAGGCGACAATCCTTTTCTAACGCTCACTTTTATTTTCGCTCCAACCTTCCTTGTTTTGTTTTTTTTTTTTCCAGCAAGAAGCCACCCCTAGGAAGACAAGGTATCGGCCCCAGGTCTGACTCGTCCCCAGGAACCTACCAGGCCTTCCCAAGGCGATGATCAACTGCCTACACATTTTCATTCCTTTTCCTTTCTTTGATAGGGGTTAGAACCCCTTTTTACACACCTTCATATGTATATACATCTGGTAGGGTGTTCAGGGTTTCTTGGCATCATCATTATTATCTTCTGGCAGGCTTCTTCTAACTGCCTCACTACTAACAAGAACTCCTAGAACGGCTGCCTAGCAGGCTAGCAGAACAGGGCCACTAGGACTTCCTTCTAAAATAGGTCTTTCGATGCCTGCCAATGTCTTTATAGGAGGCAATGACTACTCCGACCTCCCTCAAACATACTTGGCCTAAACCTGGGACTTCATGCCTTGGTTGCCGGTCCCCAACAAAAATATATCCCCTCGACAAGTACAAATACACATATAACAGGAAAGAAAGGTACTCGTAAAGGAGAGATATCGCCTGGATTGGCCACAAGAAGCTTCCATCGCAACAAAGGCTCCTCCAGGCTCCACCAAATTCCATGAATCACGAAACCTGTCCAGCACAACACTTAAAACAAACACCCGATTAAACGCACCCGCACTAGACAGGGAAATGGCCCTCTTGGCCTAATGAAATCAAACAATACTACGCCAATAGATTGGCCCTCTTGGCCTAATGAAATCAACCAATACTATGCATAACATCCTCCTAGAAACAACTATGATAGACATCAAAGCATATCATTCCCAGGGGAACAGAGGCTCGTAGCCCTAAACTAGGTGCATTAAATTATGACCCATCCCTCCTGCGTATATCGCAAGAGGTGTTCGCATCACATGTCGTCTAATCAATCTGTGGGTCCAAGATAATAAAGGCAGATGAGTCTCGCCTACCCTCTGCATCACCCAGATCAACCATCGTCTGCCAAAGAGGGCATGTTCAGAAAGCATACCCCACAAACGACCAGGTCCTGTCTCACCATCAATAGATATATCGGGACAAGGGCCACAATTAAAGAAGAGGTCTTCTTCATACGCAAAATCAGCCAATGAATCGGCAAACTGATTCCAGTTTCGTGGAATCAGCTGAAAAGACACTCTATCGAATTCGTCTAGCAGGGCTATGGCAGTATGATGGTACATGCAAAGGATGGGGTTTCGTACCAGGTACGTCCCATTGAGTTGATTTAAAACCAATTGAGAGTCCCCTTTCACCAATAACTGACGCATACCACCCTTCTTTGCAATATTCAAACCCATAATCAGGGCTTTGTATTCTGCCATATTATTGGTAAAATTCACCCCGAGATAAGTAGCTAACTTCATGACAATGCGTCGTCGGGGGTCTCGGATGACAACTCCTACACTTCCTTTTTTGCATGCACCCCTGGACGCCCCATCAAAGTACAAGGTGTACGTCTATAAAGGGTTTACATATCCCGCCATCCGGAACTCTACTCGTAATTATGGTAATCGAAATTCAGCATATTCAACGGGTGGACTATAGGCTCCATCCCTCCATCATCATTGAATTCAACAGGGATGCTCGTCAAAATTTGTAGGCAGTGATGGCAGAAGACCTTGATCTCCCAAATAAATGTCCCGCCTTCTTGCTCAGTCACCTTGTATCCTTTGCTCCACCAAATGAGCTTTCCCTGATGATACCTCTGTTCTAAATATGGGTGTTCTAAATAAGGGATCAGACGACCCATCAATCTCTATCACAATGTCCTTGCAGATATTTGATCGATCTCGCCTAGTCCTGCAAGGCAGTCATAGTATTAGTGCAATCAGAAATAATAAGGTTTAATCTTATTAAGATTAACCTTATTTTTAAATTCTACCCCCTCAAGGTCAGCTAACAAGGCTGTGGATTTATTCTTTCCTATTCTAACGATCCTATAGGGCCCGTCCCATTTGGGCTCTAGCTTGCCTGGAAATAATTCACGTCGTGCGTCATAATACAGAACAAGCTGTCCTTTCTTGAAGGTGTATTTCTTGGCTTTAAGGTTGTATAGCTGCTTCATTCGGTGCTTCGACACTTCTTGGTGCAATAAGCTCTGCAGCTTAAGCTCATCTAAATGTGCCAGTGTCGTCAAGCGCTCAAAAAGTGCGTCTTCATCACTCAAAGAATGATTGATGGCAAACCGAATAGTCGGCAGCTCAATCTCTAAAGGCAAGACACACTCCTCCCCATATACTAACTTGAACGGGGTATGGCCAGTGGCTCGTTTGAAAGTCGTATTATAGGCCCACACTGCTACATATAACTTTTTATCCCAATCCTGTTTCTTTTCCGACACAATTTTAGACAGGATGCCCACAAGCTACTTGTTGGTGCTTTCAACTTGCCCATTGGCTTGCGGGTTATAGGGGGTTGTCTTGTTATGCTTGATTTGCCAAATTTCTGTCAAACCTTTGATCACCTTATTTAGGAAATGGGTTCCGCGGTCCGACATTAATTCTTTCGGCGGACCAAAGCAGCATATTATCTGCTCTAAAAGGAAACTAGCTGTTTCTTTAGCATTATCTTTCCTTGTTGCACGTGCTTTTGACCACTTTGTGAAGTAGTCAGTTGCTACAATGATATATCTCTTTTGTGCAGTCGACGACAGAGTAATAGGACCCACAAAGTCTATTCCCCACTTCTCAAATGGAAGTATCGCCATAATAGGGGTGAGTGGTCGTTTCCTATTCTCTCGACTATCATGTCGTTGACAAATATCACATCTCTTAACATACGCAAACGCATCCTGGAAGATGGTAGGCCACCAATAACCTGCTCTTAAAGCCTTTTGTGCTGTAAGCCGTCCTGCAAAATGGCCTCCGCAAGCAGAATCATGGCACTCTTCCAAAATGAATGGCACCTCGTCAGGCATCACACATCGGCGATAGATGTCATCAACCCCTTGCCGATATAATGTACCTGCGATCAAGGCAAACTTTAACGCTTGCTGCTTAATTTTCCTTCTCTCAGCTTTAGATAATTCAGATCCCACCTCTCCCGTCAATAAATAATGCGTTATTGCAGCATACCAGGAGGGAATAGATGCCGTATCTATTTTAAATAACAACTCCATGTCACTACCTTCAGCCGCCCACAGATTCTTTCGGCTCCCCAAAGTCCACAAGACATTCCACGATGCCTTGCAACCTTGGTGGCTTACTACGGATTTCATAATCAAATTCCTGCAAAGTGATCAACCACTTTGCTAGACGATTAGGCGGCTGTAGCTTATTCATCAATAGTCGAAGTCCCTCTGCCTTCGTATAAAGCACGACTTTCTCATAGAGAATATAATGCCTAATTTTCTTGGTCCCAAAGACCATCGCTAGACACAACTTCTCCATGTAGGTATAATTGATCTCGGATACCCCTAGCTTTCGGCTAGCAAAAGCAATCGGGTGGTACCACTTCTCTTCCCAAATTTGGGCTAAACAGCTGATACTATGCATGGGTGGCTGCTGAGAATATATAGAACACCTCACCTCTTCTAGGTGCTTTTAAAACGGGAGCTCTTGCTAGCTCCTGTTTCACATCCTCGAAAGCTACCTTACAAGGGTCGCTCCATACAAACAAACAGCTAAAGGACAATAAATTTGTAAGCGACAACGTTCTTTCTGCCAGGGCGTTTATGAATTTATGGTAATAACCAACCGAAGACAGAAAGCTATGGACTTCTTTCGGAGTGCATGGTGGACCCATGGCAACTATAACTTTGACCTTCTCGGGGTCTGTCGCAATTCCTACCGAACTGACCACATGACCCAGAAATAGCCCATAAGGTACTCCAAAAACACACTTCCGTGGGTTTAGAGCGATACAAAACTGTCTACAGCGCTCAAAGCATTTTCTTAAAATGATCAACTGCCTTTCTCTCACGGTGGCGGCCCCTAAGTCATCAATAAACACCTTCAACTCTTCAGGGGATATGTCACCGAATGTCTTATCTGCTGTTCGTTGCCACAAACTAGGCGTATTGCATAAACCAAAGGCCATCACATGGTACACAAAAGTACCAAATACAGTAATAAAAGTTGTTTTCAACTTGTCCTCTTCTGCAATTGCCATCTGGTTATATCCTGCGAAGCAATCCATAAATGAATATATCTCCCTACCCGCTAATTGATCCAAAATCTGGTCAATAAATGGCAACGGGTAGTAGTCCTTAATTGTCTGCTTATTGAGCTCCCTAAAGTCTACACATAATTGAATTTGATTATTTTTCTTCTTTCTGATCACAACTGGCGAACACCATTCCGTGTGTTGCACAGGAAAAATCAAACCTGCTTTCCGAAGCTTCTGTAACTCTTCAAACAGCCCGTCCCTCAGTTCGAAAGGCATACGCCTTACTTTCTATCGTACAGGACGACTGCCCTCTTTCAACGGAATTGTATGAACAGCAAGACTAGGAGGAATGCCTCTCAGCTCATCATAACTCCAGGCAAAAATATCACGGAATTCCTGAATCAAGGCCACATATTCCTCCCTTTCTGCTGTGCTGAGCATAGAACCTAATTTGATTGGCCGTGAATCATCAGGCGTACCAAGGTCTAGCTCGATAGCATCTGCATCTCTTATACAATCTTGCCCCTCTATCGGCTCGTTCAAAGTGATCTGATAGATGTCTTCCGTGGTGGATTCCTCTTTGGACTCATCACTCGATGATGTCTCACTGGCCGATAAATCTTCTAATGTCTCCAATTCTGTAGAGGATAGAGGAGCTCTCTCACTCTGTGGGGACTCAGGATAAGCATCAACCACCACACGTTGGGCACCTCTGCCGAATATTAGTCGACCGGCGGGTATATCTACTTGGCAGTCCGCTTGCAAGATCCAAGGTCGTCCGAGTAACACTTGGTAACTTGGAGGGCCTGCAAAACGAATCACCCTAAAGTCCAACAGGCATTCTACATTTGCAACAGTAACATGGACCTTAGTAATGCAGCCTTCCGGTTGTCTCAAACTATCATCTGCCATTTTGAGAATTGTGGCGGTATCTTTCTGGATCGCAAGACCCAACCTTTCCATCAGTTCAGAACTCATAATGTTAACAGATGATCCCCTGTCGACAATGGCATGATCTACTAATATCCCATCGACATAGGCTGCAACCCTTGGGCAATGCTTCTCAGCATGCTCGAACCAGTCTCATCACCAACTCGTGCAATACCCAAAGGTTCGACGATATACCCGGTATGTAGGATCTTTCTAAATTCCTTGCGTACTCCTGGGGAAAGCTTAATAAGCTGTAAAAGATTCACATCCGGCTTGACTTCGCAGAGAGAGCTCGCCAAATCGAATTCATGATAGTTCGATAGAGCTCGCTTTTCACACCAAACCATCCGCTCTTTAGGTCACTGAACCGGCTTTATTGCCTCTTTCTTAACTTTCACCTTCTTCTTTGGTGGTTCCTTATCGGCTTTACTCTCCACGGGCTTCAAAGGTCCCCATTCCATGGCAGGATCCAAAACTTGTGTTCCTTTGTCGCCTTGTTTAGGGTTTCCGTCGATAGGGTTATCCTTGTCGGCTTCTCTACCCTTTTGACCTCTTGTAAGAACAGCTCGCAGATTAGAGGTTTCAGCATCATTAACGCGTACAGCCTCAATCAAACTAACCCCACTACCACTGGGTAGCTCCTCCACTGTAGTCTTTGGTCGTTGAAGTATTTGTTTAGGCCCGTCTTCTCGCTGGGAATCATTTCCTTGGGCACGATGATTAACAGGCCCTGGTTGCCGACTACCTCGCTGGAGGGAACTGATCTTACTCCAGCAAGTAGCTGCTAAATGGCCGGATTTTCCACAGATGTCGCACTTAACATTTGGGCAATTTCTTGGATAGTGTTGCCCACCACACCATTTGCAGCTAAACCTCGAAGGTGCACCCTCATCTGGATATCTACTTCCTATCAAATTTTGTTGTTTTTTAAGGAAGTTGACATCAACGGCTATTTGCTGATACTGCTCTGTAATCATGTCGGTATAATACTTCATCATGTCCTTAACCTCGCCAAGAACATTCGAAGTGCTCGACTCATAGCCTTGGTCATTATCATGTCATTCCATCGGCCTAACAATTCGATTAGGCAGTGGTTGTTGAGCCACAGGCATGGTATTAGAATTGGCCACCTGGCCTCCACCATTTGGAGTCATTTGACTGCCCATAGGCATCGATATGCTAGGGGGAGCTAGTAATAAAGGGACATTCTGCATCATGTTTCCTCTCCCATTAGGGTTAGCCATCTCTATCCCTTGGCCACTACTGCCATTGGTCATCGCCATATTGTTTCCCAATACTAAACCCATATTCGAATTGCCTCGAGAAGCATAGGCTACTTGTAGTCGGGATTCCACCTCTTGTGCTCGTGTAATGGCAGTATCTATATCCCCCAAGGGGACACTACTCAACTGCAATTGGATGTTAAAGTCCAAACCATGTAGGAAATATTGCAATTGGGCAGCTGGGGGATAGGAATAGAGGTGTCCAACTTACGGAAAACGTCTTTTATTTTCTTTGCATAAGCACGAATATCCTCGTGTAGTTCTTGCGGGTCACGTTGAGTACACGCAACCAATATTGCCCACCCCTTTCAGGGGCAAACTCCCTTCGAAAAGCTCCATAAAATGAATCAATATTCAATATGGTTCCGGCTTCTAAACCATGATACCATATAGCGGCTCTTCTTTTGAGAGTCATATTGAAGAACATCATTAAATGTCCTTCTTCTTGAATGCGACAGTTAAACATCAGCTTTTGAAACTCCCTAATGTGGAGTTCCGCATCTTCCTCAACTAGCCCATTAAAAATGGGTAGCGAGTAACCTAGAGCCAGCAAATCCGTCGTTTCTGCTGGAATTGCAATAGGCTGCGCCATGACGAGGATTGGATTTGCACTCCCGCACTTGATATAGACTGGCTTATGGAAGAAAGGGGAGCACTAGAGCTTCCACCTTCTCCTAACTTACTGCTTGTGGCCCCAAGACCACTAGATCCACTCCCTCGTAAGGGTTCAGCACCGCTACGCTTAGGGGAATATCTCCTAAAAATTTCAGCACGTCGCCTAGCTCTTTCGTCTCTCTCTTGCTTTTGGATTTCTGTTAGACGATGCTTATCGATAAATAACGGATCAATCACAGTATCCTTTGGCATAAACTGCTAGTTGGTCCCTAGACAACCAAGATTCGAGGACCGCCACTTTTAAGCGGCTCCCGGCAGACGCACCACTGATGGAACCTAGAACGGGCTGGCACTGGCTCGTGCACTAGCCGGACCTTTATCTCACGCCCTCAACAACCCCACGGCCTCGCGGCCAGGAGCGTTGATGACACATACATTGCCTTCCTAAATATCTTGCGTTTGTATTACATCGTTTGTAGTCCACTCTTCTCTCACCCACTACTCCTCAGAGGGAGTCCCTTACACATTGCCTAATGGCACGAAGCACAAACATAGGGGGTCCTCCAACGGCTGAATGCCGCCACCCCTCTGTGACTCTCCTACACTTTGGGATTGGCCCCTCAGTGTGTCACTCAACATATAAACATTTCGCACAAAATCCACTCAAGGCACCATTTAATCGTATACAGGAATGTACCATTGTCCTTACTTCTCTTTCCCCTAGACCCCACGACTAGCCTATGGCTTAGGGTGTCCTGTCTCTCACTCAACGTGGGTCAAGGTCCTAATGAAAGCAATTGCTGTGCATCCAGGATTTCTGATACCTTTAAATATTTCCATGATTTATGCATATTGTGGATGCTAAGTGCTCAAATAATTATAAAATCAATATTGTGCACATGTGGAAAACATCCTTTTAATGATTTTCAACTACCGTTCTTATGCGGCGTTGCACCCGAGGAAACCCTCGTGCTACTAGGCCCTTATTTTATAATTATTCACCGACCTATATGGCATGCTAACAAAAACCAGCAATCTTTTCATCATTACTCTGCATTTAGACACATTTTAACCACTCTACCCTCCCATCGATCAAATGTTGCATTGTTGTATGGATTTATAAGGCATTTTGCCATCATTTTATGTGTAAAAAGCGGAAAAAGACGCACTAGAACAAGAAGGTGGGGCTGAACTGAGGCAAATCCTCATGCTTCAGTCCCCACAAACATTCATGAACATTGTTCTTAATTTTTATTAATTTTCCGCACCCAAAATGCATTTTTCCTCTATTTTTAGTGGTTTTTCTCTATTTTCCTTGTATTTTTCCTTATTTTTTGCACTATTTAATTACTAAAAATTCAAAATAGGTTATGGGCTGTGGCCCTTAGTTCCTTCTTGCAAAAAAAAAGAAAATTTAGTTGGTGTTCCTATTTATTCTTCCATTTTTATGCTCAAAAACATCATTTTCCCTTGATTTTTCATATTTTACGTGTTTTAGTGTATTATTTTGAGCCACAAGATGCATGGTTTTCTGATTTTTTGATTATGATCAACAAGTACTCATGGGAAACAGCAACATAAACAATTTTTAGCCCACATGAACAACATTTTATCAATCAAAAGCCATAAAATCTCAAATTTCATTTGAAAAAAATTGAATTACCGCTTATTTGCGTGTTTCGGGTTTCATGTCCATGGTTGCAAATCTGAAAATCAGTAGCACTTCATGCTCATGACGATCACAAGTCACCATTTCCAGCCCGTGGAGCAATCCAATCAATGCCGGACAAGCCTCCATCATTCTTTCTTCTTCCTTTCTCTTCCCACATGAACTCCCCCTTAGAAGAGAGAGAGGGAGGAGAGAGAAAGACTGATTTTCTCTCTCCCTCTACAGGCTGCCATTGACTACGTTGAACGGAGTAATACGGAGCGCGGAAGGAGTGCAACACCCTGTTGTGCTTGGTTCAATGGCTTGCTTTACAGCCAACATCACGATTTGTGGGGGGGGGGGGCGTTTTTTTCGGCGGCTCCTGCAGCACGCCGCCCCCCCCTAATCTCATTTTTTGATGAAAGGGGGGGTGCCCCTTCACAAAGGCACCCCTTCACTTCTCTTTTTTTTTTGGCACCTCCCAAATTTTGACCGCCTTTTGGCCCTTTTCCCGCCTCTCTCGCATACGGTGTCCGAATCGCGATCTGAAAATTTCTGTGAGCTCGTCTCGGCATCCCCACTGAGTGATAGCTCCACTGACCGCCACAGGCGCATGGAAAAATTACTAAAAATCCGCAAGTGTTGCCCGGGCGTCCTTAGAGCACTTTGACGCTTAAAATCGTCCTAAGTTGAGCCGCCGCCTTTGACATTGGATATTTTTCCCTTGATATTCATAATTTTTAGCTATTTTTAAGCACTTTCCGGCACCAAAATTCTGCTCTCAGTGCTTTTACTAGCTCATGTTTCACATCCTCGAAAGCTACCTTACAAGGGTCGCACCATACAAATAGACAGCTAAAAGATAATAAGTTCGTTAATGGCAACGTTCTTTCTGCCAAGGCATTTATAAACCTCCGATAGTACCCTACCAACTGACAGAAAGCTATGTACCTCTTGCGGAGTGCGTGGTGGACTCATAGCGACTATAACCTTGATCTTTTCAAGGTCAGTTGTGATCCCTATTGAACTGATTACATGGCCTAGCAATAGCCCATAAGGCACTCCAAAGACACACTTCCGTGGGTTAAGAGTGATACAAAATTGTGTGCAGTGCTCAAAACACTTTCTTAAGATAATCAACATCCTTTCCCTTACAGTGGCTGCCCCCAGGTCATCGATAAATACTTTCAACTCATCTGGGGAGATGTCACCAAAGGTCTTGTCTGCTGTTCGTTGTCATGATCCAGGTGCATTGCACAATCCAAAGGCCATCACATGGTATGCAAAAGCACCAAAGACAGTAATGAAAGTTGTTTTCAACTTGTCCTCTTCTGCAATTGCCATTTGGTTGTATCCTGCAAAGCAATCCATAAACGAATGTATTTCCCTATGCGTTAATTGATCCAAAATCTGGTCAATAAATGTCAACGGGTAGTAATCATTAACCGTCTGCTTATTCAGCTCTCTAAAATCTACACGGATCTGGTTGTTTTTCTTCTTCCTGATGACAACTAGTGAACACCATTCTATGTGCTGTACAAGGAAGATTAAACCAGCTTTCTCTAACTTCTGTAACTCCTCAAACAGCTCGTCCCTCAATTCAAAAGGCATACGCCTTACTTTCTGACGCACAGGATGACTGCCTTCTTTTACAGGAATAGTATGAACAGCCAAGCTAGGAGGAATGCCTCTCAGCTCATCATAAATCCAAGCAAAGATGTCATAGAATTCTTGAATCAAGGACACATAGTCCTCCCTTTCTACTGAACTGAGCATGGAACCTAATTTAATTGGCCACAAATCAATCGGCGTGCCAAGGTCCAACTCAATCACATTCCGTCTCTTATCCTATCTTGTGGCTCTATCGGCTCATTCAAAGTTATCTGATAAATATCCTCTATAGTGGACCCCTCTTTAGATTTGTCACTGGATGATGTCTCACTACCAGATGGATCATCTGTTGTTTCTAATTCAGTAGAGGATAAAGGAGCTCTCTCACTTTGAGGAGACTCAGGGTAAGCATCGACTATTACTCGATTAGCACCTCTACCTAGAACCACTCGATCGACGGGTATATCGACTTGACAGTGTGTTCGTAAGATCCAAGGCCTACCTAGCAAGACTCGATAGCTAGGACGTCCTGCAAATCTTATTACCCTAAAGTCCAAGAAGCATTCTACACTTGCAACTGTAACATGGACTTTAGTAACGCAACCTTCTAGTTGCCTTAGACTATCATCAACCATTCTAAGAAGGGTGGAGCTATCTTTTTGGATGCCTAGACCCAACCTCTCCATCAACTCTGAACTCATGATATTGATGGAGGACCCAGTGTCTACAATAGCATGCTCCACTAATATTCCATCCACGTATGCTGGAACCCTAGGAAAATTCTTTTTAGCATGATCAAACCAATCTTCCCCTACTCGCGCTATGCCCAAAATTTCTACAATATATCCAATACGCAGGATCTTCTTGAATTTATTGCGTACTCTTGGAGATAATTTAATCAACTATAAGAGGTTTACATTTGGTTTGACTTCGCAAAGAGAACTTGCTAAATCAAAATCATGATTGGTAGCCAAAGCTATCTTTTCTCGCCAAACCATACTTTCTTTTGGTCTCAGGACCAGCTTTGGTGCTTCTCTTTCAGCTCTTGCCTTCTTGGATTAGAGCATGAATCCTGCACAAAGAAATGAAAATCCTCCTCTACATCACCAATAGAAACCTTGACACTGGGACAGGCAGCATACAAATCACCTGCAGTGTTATTGGCGGCTCTCATACGCCACCCATGCTCTACATCCATAGGCCATCTGTTACTCTCATAAACTCCACGAACTATGAGATTAATCTCTGAACCATGATCCACCAATGCAACATAAGGCACCTGTTTCTCTCCAATCTTTACCATCGCCTCTGTAGTTTCCCTAGCCCAATGGCTCCGCGAAAAGTGACTACGCGGTATCAAGACAGGCTCATCAATTTCAGCATAATGCATAGGCTGAACCCTCTTCTCTACCTGCGGAAAAACAGAAGCATTATCAACCATAACCTCATCCTCATCCTCATCCAACTCCCCAATCAAAACTCCCTGTGTATCAGTGGTAGGCAATGCATGTCTTTTCCTCTTTAGGACCTCTTGAAACTGATCCTGAAACTCTCTTTTCGAGATGCCCAAAACCTCAGAAATAGTGAAAGTCGCCTCACTGCCAAGTATCTTGTCATTAAAGATTTTCTTCATGTCCGTAGATGTCTCAATATCGGACATCAATCTAAACCCTGGTTGCTTTCTCTCTCTAGGCTCTTGCCTCTTTTCTCTCTTTTGAGCATCTTCCATCTGTCGATCTGGCCCTGGTCTTGAAGACGGTCTTGCAATAGGTGGAGTAACAAACTCACCCCCTCTAGTCTTCTTAGCTGCACTTGGATTTTCTTCATCCCTCTTACGCTTCTCCTCAACAAGTACATCTGCTCCCTGAGACTTAGCCAAATAAGCATAAATAGAGTACTTGTCAACAGGCGAATCCCAACCTGTCTCTGATCTGATGCTAGAGCCTGTACTAGTCAAAACAGTTTGCTGAATTTTTCCCTTGTTTGCAGTCTCCATAGCATAAGTCCATAGTGCTGAGTGAGTCTCTGATCCCTTCTCAATCTGGACTCCATATGCAGAAGCATCACCTCTAGCTGTCACATAAGAAGTACGCGCAGCCATGTCATCCACTAACTTCTTCATTCCACCTTTACCAAAGTTGGTAGCAAGTGGAGCTCCTGTCTCAGTCAACCAAATCTTACCATCTTGTCCCCAATATACCAAATTCTTCCTCCTTGCATCCTGAAAAGATTCACAATCCCTGCAATGCTGATGGTCCATACTATCGCACCAAATACATCTCCGATCTCTCCTAGGTGCACTAGGAGCACTCCTAGGTGCAGTAGGAGCACTAGAAGAAGTAGTAGGCGCAGTCGAAGCAAACTGCTCTTTCAAATTTCCCACCAACTCCGCTTTAACTGACTCCAGTGTCAAATCTGTTATGCCTTTGATTATGTCATCAAGAGAGGTAGGCACCGATGGAGCGGATGGTTTTGGAGCAGAAGGTGTAAGCATCGATCGTGGAACAGGAGGAGAGGAATAGGTGGAGTGGAAACAGTAGGCACTGGCATAGGCCAAGAAACTGGCTGAGGAGGAGAAGAAATAACAGGGATAGAAGCAGGCATGGTGTAGGTGTCATGGAACCATTCTGTAGGCGAGTCTTCCATATCCTCCTCTTTGTCAAAGTCAAGACTGCATCCTGGGCATCCTGCCAATCCGTTTTAAGAGCCATAGGCTTCGTGCGATCCTCAAGAAGCTCACCCAACTCTTCCTGAAGAGCAGGATCTACAGCTTGCAAGAAAAGCTCAACTTTTTCAACATCCAATGCTCTTTGTTCAATGGCATCAAGCTGACTATACCTCTCTTCGAATTCTCGAATCAACTCTGAAGCAGCTAGACCTTTGTTTGGCATGTAGACCCACTCTCGGAATGACCGCCGAGTAGCCATACAAAGTCCTCAAGGAAATATTCTTCTTTCAAGGCCTTCTTAAAATCTTGCCAATGTGTTTTTTGAATAAAAAGATCAGTCACTTTTGCCCTCAAAGCGGGTGTGACAAGACGAAGGAAGTACTTACTCATAAGTCCAGTTGGAACTCCAAAAAACCCCATCTTGATCTCATATGTCTTCAAATATGCTGAAACATTAAGGCCATCAAATAGCTTCTTCTCATTCTCAACTGCTTCAATAGCCTTAGTTGCGCTGTTTGCATTCTCCTGCTCCGAATAGAGTTGCCTTTGCTGAGACAACTGCTGTTGATGCAATTGTTGCTGCTGCTGCATATACAATTGTGTCTGCTGATTTTGGAGTTGCATATACATGGACATATTCTGCAAAATCTGCTTTAGATCCTCTGTGGAAGTACTTGACGCATCAGTCATTGATGGAGCTGAAGTAGAGGACGCAGTCGGAATTGTAGAAGAGGCTGAAAGAGAGGCTAAAGTATCTCCCATCTTGAAATTTCTGCGACGGTTTCACGTCGGGTTCACCAAAGATGTCAAAGGATTTGCGAAAGCAGAGTCGTGTCTACAGAAGACCTTGATAAAATTCAAGATGGAAGATCAAACAAGTGATTCATCCAATATCAGAGTTATCATCAAACTGGCCTTCAACTCTGAATCATGTAATTTCTAATAACCACAAGGCAATTTCAGAATACATTCAATAAAGTTAATCTGAAATTCTGTTACTCAGAATAGAATCAAATTTGTTATCACCCCAATCTTCATGATGCTCCAAACTCGTTTTACATAATGGTTGCATTGTAAACGGTCAAGTAGCTTCCATCAATTTGTTGTGAGCTCTAGATTTTTCCACAACTATTGGGTTAAATTAAAGCTTATGCTTAATCTGTCCATAAGACTGTGGTATATGTATCTCCAGCCTTACTTTCAGTACCAAATTGGTTGCTCTTACAGGAACACCAAGAAGAGTATCCTGATCATTATGATTATAATGATGATTCAGTTCTGATCATTATGATGATAAAGATGATTCAGTTACAGAGATCTTCACCCAGTTGGAGTTTGTCCTATAGGCCTGTAAATGCATCATGAAAAATAAAAGATCCTGCTGCTGTCCAACATGGAATGGGTAGTTTAGCATCTATATACACAATGAACATCTCTGGAATTGCGACACAGTAACTGTCACACTATACAATGTAGATTGTTGAAATCCTGGTACTGTATGTAGTATGTGGAAAGAGATTTGAAAGAATGGCTTCTTTGCAATGGCTTGTAATCCACTGAAAAACAGAGGAGTCCCATTCTCAACAGTAGCTGAGTTCAGAACTTTGAAATGAAGGGAGCAAGAGAGACCACACTACTCGACCATTTCCAGTATGGATGACGCACAGTTTTCCAACCTTTGCCAGAACAATTAGAAGTTTCCTGATTCCATTATGATCACGGGACATTTTTGTTTTCTCCGCATTATGTAGATGCAGAGCTTGTACAGCTGCAACCTCTTCCGAACTGGCCAGTAATAGGATTGCCTTGAGTTTCAGAATATGACCCTTCAGCCATTCAGCCAAGCCATGTTCATTTATTTTCTCGATTGGCCGTAGGAGATGAACGGATAATGCCCACTGTCAATCCGTACAAAGCAAGAGCCTCCACAAAAATAAGTCTCAGTATCATACCCACAAAGAGCTTTGGTTGCTGTGCATTTGCTATGAGAAGACGAGCGTAGCGGCCGAAAAAGGGAGCCATAGTATCGCCATTGAACTCTGTGGTCGAAGACATCTTCTCTTCAGGTAAAAGCTCTCCTGCCTCAGGGCGTACTACGCATAAACCCTCTTAAAATCACAGGTAGTATCAAAATGTTTAATCCAATTGCTCTACAAAATGTTTCTGGACAAAATATGACTGTCCTGCAGTAGCAGTGAACTCAAGGTTAGCACTGAAATGTAGAAATGCCGGTTTCCTTTTGCAGCAGAGATAATTACGAAGAGCATGGCCAGCTTATTCTCTGGACTGCCCAGCTCAAGAGGAAAGAATAATTCCTACAATCAGACCATACAATGCCAGTGCCTCTGCAAAGATGAGAATAAGTATCATCCCGATGTTTTATTCAGCGTCCCCTTTCTGATACGTGCAGCTCTTCGAGAGGAAGCAGAAGTCCCATCTGTCTGTCTGTCTCACGCCCTTCTCCCCATCGTGCATTCTCCTCCTTTTTTTTCCAAAAAAAACTTCCTTTCCCCCCAAAAAGGCTCTTTGTTAAAAATAGTCCTCTTTTGCTTTTTCTTTTTCATGCCCCCTTTGTCCTCTTCCACAGCATACAATGTGGACCAACTATTGATTTGTACCCAAATTGAACTGTAGGATGAACCACATTATTATGTTTAGACACCTCATAGCTGGTAAGATGGATAGCTCTCTCCCATTCGAGCATTCCATTGAAGAGTGCTTGAGCTTCAACCATACATGAATAGTCATCATACGTGCAGATAAATGCCATTCCAAACTTAGGAAGCAGATCATACCTCTAAATAGATAGAAAACAAAGCATTCCATAACACAACAGTGTGCTCAGACAACCCATCAAACACATTCTCTGCTCCTTCAATGCTCCCACATTTGCTATACATAGACACCAGGGCACTATAAACATAAATGTCTGATGTAAATCCTTTCTGAAGAGCATCAACATATAACGCTTGTCCAATGTAAAGCCTTCTCTCCTTAGCCCTGCTCAATATAGACTGAAAGCATCCCTTCATGCTCACCACTATACCTCCAAACTTCTCTCCACTATACTCATACGCAGAAAATAAATGTAAACACAACAACTAAGTATGTACAAAGTAACAAATGTCACACACACAACTTTTTGGGTGGTTTTCACACCTCGAATGCGCAGCAATACGACAGTGCGTCTCACTGTAAGCTCGAGTTGGCTGCCAAATCCTTATACAGTTCCTCGTTTTGAATTCCACTGATGAACACAGTTGAAACTGCTCTTTCAGTCAGTCATTCACCTATAGGGATTCTCTTGAAGAGGCTCCTCATGTGGGTTACGTAATCGTGAATGTCCTCCTTCTCTTTCTACTTGACATTCATCAGTCATACTAGCAGATTATTGGAGTATCCAGGCTCAAAAAATCTCTTAATGAAGAGATTCTTGAGGCTATTGAAATTTGCTCGTTCTGTGGCGTCTAAGCTTGTATACCAAGTCCCAACCTTGTCATCTAAGTAGAGCCCAAATGCTTGAGAGTGCTGAGTCAGGTCATTGAAGCCGTTGGCTTCGCAGACTTGCTCAAACTGCTCTATAAAGTTGTATGGGTCATCATGGGGTTAGTACTTATCGAGCTGCTTTGCGACTATTGGGATTTTAGACTGGCTCTTAGAGCCTTGGGTTGCTCCTAACCCTGCCAGCAGTGAGGTTGCCAATGCTGCAGCACTTTAGTCTGTTGCGGTGTTGTCTAACAATCACTTCATAAGAAGCTCTCTCAGCATTAAGTCTCCTTCTAGGGCTCTCTTGTGATCCGCGTTCGGTTTCTTTCGACTAAGTTCAGCACTCGCTGCACCTCACGCAACTCAATGCTTTGCCTTTGACTCCTGGCCTGCTGGTCTCTATTATATGCGGCTATGCTTTGCAATGCCTTGTGAGCTAGCTTTCTCTCTTCTTCTAAGTTTGCGATGATAGCATCTGTTGTCCAACCGCGGTGCTCATACCGAGAGTGCACTTCGTAGCTGCTAACCAGTTGTGCTGAATAGCCTCTGAGAAGACACCTAAGTCGAGTTCCTCGTTAGACCTACAGTCTGAGCTTTCCTTTGCCATCAGTCAAGTTCTCATGCTTCACCAAGCTATCAATCAGGTTGAGTAGGTTTGTTAAATGCCCTTCGGACACAACTTGGACCAAAGGGGGGGTGCCCTTTGGGATTTTTAAACCCCCCCCTCAAATTTTATGCAACCAATCGTGGAAAAAACATGAAGAAGATGAGCATGGCGTGATCAGACATGGAGCCATTTTTTTCGCCCTCCCCCTCATGGATCAAGCATGGAGGCTGAATGTAACTCATGTAACCGACATGGGGCCTCAACTTCTCCCTCTTGGCTGATGATATCGCCGGTCTTCGTGCGAGGAATGGCTGTCCGGATGAAGAGATCAGATTCTAGTCTTTCTCTCTCCTCCCTCTCTCTCTTCTCTATGGGCTGTTCATGTGTACCATCTTGAAGGAGGAATCGGGGAGGGATCTTTGTCTGTGGGTTCCTTGAGTGGCTTATCTGAGTGAGTTCCTTGACTTATTAAATACAGTCCTCAATTTATCTCCACTCAGTGCGTGTGTTCTTTCTAGTGCACTTGTGCACAATCAGGCTTTCAATTTTCCTTAAGTGCACTTCAAGTGCGGAAATTCAAGGTGAGCGCAACAAACAGACTCTAAGCATCTTACGCACCCTCGCTTCATTTTGGGCCTGATAGGCTTTGTCTATCAATTCTCTAGCCGTCTAGATGGGATTTATGGCTTTTCGGTTACGTTGCCATTTTTGGGTCCAATCAGGGTTTTATGGCTCAGCGGGTTGCCTCTAGGTCTCTAGGTTTCTAGGCATTGCAACAACCCACTCAAACTGGCTGCCAAATCCTTATACAGTTTCTCGTTTTGAATTCCGCTGATGAACACAGTTGAAATTGCTCTTTCACTCAGTCATTCGCCTATAGGGATTCTCTTGAAGAGGCTCCTCATGTGGGTTACGTAATCGTGAATGTCCTCCTTCTCTTTCTACTTAACATTCATCAGTCATACTAGCAGATTGTTGGAGTATCCAGGCTCAAAAAATCTCTTAATGAAGAGATTCTTGAGGCTATTGAAATTTGCTCGTTCTGTGGCGTCTAAGCTTGTATACCAAGTCCCAACCTTGTCACCTAAGTAGAGCCCAAATGCTTGAGAGTGCTGAGTCAGGTCACTGAAGCCGTTGGCTTCGCAGACTTGCTCAAACTGCTCTATAAAGTTGTATGGGTCATCATGGGGTTAGTACTTATCGAGCTGCTTTGCGACTATTGGGATTTTAGACTGGCTCTTAGAGCCTTGGGTTGCTCCTAACCCTACCAGCAGTGAGGTTGCCAATGCTGCAGCACTTTACTCTGTTGCGGTGTTGTCTAACAATCACTTCATAAGAAGCTCTCTCAGCATTAAGTCTCCTTCTAGGGCTCTCTCGTGATCCGTTCGGTTTCTGTCGGCTAAGTTCAGCACTCGCTGCACCTCACGCAACTCAATGCTTTGCCTTTGACTCCTGGCCTGCTGGTCTCTATTATATGCGGCTATGCTTTGCAATGCCTTGTGAGCTAGCTTTCTCTCTTCTTCTAAGTTTGCGATGATAGCATCTGTTGTCCAACCGCGGTGCTCATACCGAGAGTGCACTTCGTAGCTGCTAACCAGTTGTGCTGAATAGCCTCTGGGAAGACACCTAAGTCGAGTTCCTTGTTAGACCTACAGTCTGAGCTCTCCTTTGCCATCAGTCAAGTTCTCATGCTTCACCAAGCTATCAATCAGGTTGACTAGGTTTGTCAAATGCCCTTCGTTTGCGCTACTTGCTTGGTCCTACTTCGCATGTTGATGGTTTGTTTTTGTCTGTGGGTTCCTTGAGTGGCTTATCTGAGTGAGTTCGTTGACTTATTAAATACAGTCCTCAATTTATCTTCACTCAGTGCGTGTGTTCTTTCTAGTGCACTTGTGCACAATCAGGCTTTCAGTTTTCCTTAAGTGCACTTCAAGTGTGGAAATTCAAGGTGAGCGCAACAAACAGACTCTAAGCATCTTACGCACCCTCGCTTCATTTTGGGCCTGATAGTCTTTGTCGATCAATTCTCTAGCCGTCTAGATGGGATTTATGGCTTTTCGGTTACGTTGCCATTTTTGGGTCCAATCAGGGTTTTATGGCTCAGCGGGTTGCCTCTAGGTCTCTAGGTTTCTAGGCATTGCAACAACCTAGAGACCTAGAGACCTAGAGTGGGTTTCTAGGCAAATCAAGTTCTGAGTGTCAGGAGTGCTCGCAACAATTTGCGTTGCTGACTCCAGTTGGGTCAAGTCAAAATTTTGAAAAGTTGAGGCAAATATGCACTCAGCCCAACTGGTCCGAATTACAAGGGGGCCAAGTAGGTGACTCGAACGGGCCAAATCGCACTGGTCCGAGTATAGAAATTTTTCGCGAGCCAAGGTCCAAGTGGCGTCACTCGGACAGGCCGAGCCAAGTGTTGGGTCGAGGGGTTGGGCCGAGGGCCAAGTCAGATCTTGGGTCGAGGGCTGGGCCGAGGGCTGAACTGGTAAATGGGGCCAAGTGTCAAGTTGGTCAAAGGGCCAAGTGTCGTCACTCGGACGGGTCGAATGGACTATGGACTGAGGGCCGATTAGGGTTTTTGTGTCGGGCGGGCCGAATCGTAGGGTCCGAGGGCCGAGTCTGGGACTCGGCCTAACAACGATCGCTCGGACGGGGCCAAACGCGGCACGACGAATGCCACACAACGACGATTTTGATCAAATCTCATGATTCAAGCAATCACTCCAAGCACAAACTTCAAGATCCCAACTAAGGCACCAAGGGAAGTGATTGGTATACCTGGGGTGAGCGGTAGGCTCTACGGTGATGAGATCGAATCGAATCTTTGCGGGCTCTCTCTCTCTCTCTCTCTCTCTCTCTCTCCTTGCAATGGTTGCAAATGAGCTCTCTCTTGGCCTCTTGGCTCTTAAACCCCCTCCCGGGTAAGGCTTTGATGCTCCCAATCACTCACTTGCTAACATTAAGCATCCCAAGTAAAATTTTTGCCATTTTTTGCATGATTTATGCCCTATTTTGCCCTGTTTTGCAATAGTAAACCCTACCCTTTCCCGATTCGATTTCCTAATCCTATCCTACACTAAATGAAACAAGAATCAAAAGCAACAAACTAAAATGATTTCTCCCTATTTTCCAATCATCAAACATACAACTAACCCAAAATACTTACTTGTTGCGAAGATCAAAACACCCAACCTTCATACCTATCTCAACCTTTGTTTCGAGGATGAATCCCTTACTTCAATTCTCGATATGGGGCACACAAGCACTCAAGCTTGAATCCGTTGGTCCCGGCAACGCAACCAAAATGTGGGAGCTTTTGCTCAACCGCCAAGACCCACAAACCGCTTATTATTTCAAATGTTCCAAGTGAGCTCTAATGGCTACCTCTCACATAGCCGACACGCCGATGATCCTACGAGTGTAGTGAGCTTACCTTGATGCCAACATGAGTTGCCTTTTCTCTCATGCACTCCGGTAGCTCCACAATCCTAGATGCTAGCTCAAGCATCCTCAAGCCTCCTCCATCTCCAAGCTCCATCCACCATAGCTGCGTGCGCAACAAAAGGGAAGAGAAGAGAAGAGAAGAGAAGAGAAGAAGAGAAGAGGAGATGGTGAAGAGCTTCACCCTCTTGATCCCTCACTCTCACATACTCACTCCCTCACACTCTCACACTCCCTCTCTCAAGAGCACACAAGGAAGAAGAGGAGAAGAAGAGAAGAGCTCTTGTTAGCCACACACCCAAGAATGAGCTTCCATTCACTTTTTGAACTTTATATATACAAACCCTAAAACCCCATGGGCGCCCATCTCTTTTTACATGATCGGCCATTGTGGCAAGGTCGCATTTTATAATTCCCTCTTTTTGCTTCTTGCCCTAAGCCTATACCCGTCTATTCTTTTAGAACTGGCACAGGAGGGAGCCTGGTGCTCTTTTACAAGAGTTTTTGGAGTTTTTGAGGTGCCTTTTATTTAAAATTACGATTTTTGCTCCAGCTTAGATTTAGAGGCCACCTGCATGTCTTTGCTCCTTTTCCATCTTCTTCTCGCTTTTTCATTCATTCTTCTGCCTTCTCGGCTTGGGCATTCTTTCGCCTTCTTGGCTTGGGGTTAATAATTCATGTAACGCTTATTCCTCTCCCAATGAATGATTGAGGGAAAAACCCATTGTGGGGAGCTCTATTTCTAATGGAAAAACACACTCCTCTCCATACACTAGCTTGAACAGGGTGTGGCTCATGACTCTCTTAAAGGTCGTGTTGTAAGCCCACACACCACATATAACTTCTTATCCCAATCGCGCTTGCTTTGTGATACAATCTTAGATAAGATTCCTACCAGTTGTTTATTCATACTCTCAATCTGACTATTCACTTGAGGATTATACGGGGTAGTCTTGTTGTGCTTAATATTCAAAGCTTTGGTTTGAGGGCCACTATGACCTTGTTCAAGAAGTGTGTCCCTCGATTAGACATAATCTCCTTCGGTGGACTGAAATGGTAAACAATTTTCTCCATAATGAAACTGGCCATCTCCTTAGCATTGTCCTTCACCATTGCTCGTGCTTTAGAACACTTTGTAAAGTAGTCCGTTGCTACAATGATATACTACTTTCGCGTAGTTGATGAAGGATATATTGGTCCCACAAAATCAATACCCCATTTTTCAAATGGTAACATAACCAAAATAGGATTTAGAGATCGCCTACAATTTTCTCTCGCATCGTGTCTTTGACAAACATCACAACGCTTAATATAACTAAAAGCATCTTGGAAAATTGACGGCCACCAATATCCAGCACGAAGAGCTTTTTGGGCGGTAAGCCGGCCAACAAAATGTCCCCCATAACCTAAATTGTGGCACTCCTCAAGAATAAACCTTATTGGGTACTACACAACGAAAATAGATATCGTCTACTCCTCTCTGATACAAGACACCCGCTATAATCGAAAAGTGTAATGCTTGTTGCTTTATTTTTCTCTTTTCAAGCTTCGATAACATAGACCCTGTTCAAAAATGGGAGAGAGAGACAGGGAATACTCCATATCCATGAGCCTTCAGGCTCTCATTGTATTTTCTTCATTATTCAAGAACTAACTGAGAAGTACACAATACAGTGTAAAAGTAAACTAGACTAGGTGTAGACCTAACTGACTAACTCTAATTAGGTCACTGACTAGACTTATTCAATGTAGTCACATGGAGACAGCTGTACACACACACTAGCTGTCATAGATGTCGGTCACTCATAAAGACGAACTGAGGTGAGCTTGACTTCTAACACTCCCCCTCAAGCTCAAAACAAAACTCAAATCATCTATATCACTCCAAGTAGCTGTCTAAAGTGAATGAACTTATCTTTACCAAGTGATTTCGTAAAGATGTCTGCTACCTGGTCTTCAGTCTTCACATGCTCCAAGTCAATCTGATCTGCTAAAACCATTTCCCTAATGAAATGGTAGTGAACCTTAATGTGTTTCGATCTTGCATGATAAACATGATTTCTTGCTAACATGACACTGCTTAAATTGTCACAGTACAACCTTACTTTGCTATCCAAGTGTACTCCCAAGTCATTCAGCAACTTCTGTAACCACATAGCTTCACAGGCCACACCACGATACTCTACTTCCATACTGGACAGTGCAACTATAGGCTATTTCTTACTCTGCCAACTGATCATGCTACTACCCAATCCAAATGCATAGCCGCTAGTTGACCTCCTGTCATAAGTGCAACCAACCCAGTCAGCATCAGTATACCCCATCAAGTCAAGGGGTTTCCCATATGCATAAAACAACCCATGATCTGCGGTACTCTTTACATATCTCAGAATTCTCCTGACTGCATCCAAGTGTGGTTTGCGAGGCTTCTGCATGAACTGACTGATCATCCCCACAGCATAACTCAAGTCAAGTCTAGTGATCGTGAGATAGATCAAGCTGCCTACCATCTGTCTGTACGTGGTAACATTCTCAATATCTGTCCCAACATCAATCTGCAGCTTGACATTCTACTCTAAAGGCGTATCCATAGGCTTGCAATCAGCCATACCATATTTCTGTAACATGTCCTGAGCATACTGCTTCTGTAGTAGCCATATGCCTTGAAGTGTAGAGACAACCTCAATCCCCAAAAAATATTTCAGCTCTCCTAGGTCCTTGACCTTAAACTTAGCCTGTAAACATGTCTTTACTTCAGCAATCCTGCTTTCATCATCTCCTGTAATGATCAAGTCATCAACATAGACAACTAGGAATACATAGCCACGATCTTTCTTCTTCACAAACAAACTATGATCAGCATCACCCAATCGGAAACCATGTTGCTGCATATAACTGCTGATGCAAGCATTCCATGCTCTGGGTGCCTGTTTCAGCCCATATAATGCCTTTTTCAGTGGGCATACATGTGCTGGAAATTCTGGATGCACATAGCCTTCAGGCTCTTCCATGTAAACTTATTCCTGTGACTCTCCATTCAGAAAGGCATTCTTTACGTCCAGCTGCCATAGTTTCTAGCCTCTAGCTGCTACCAAAGCAATCACAGTTCTAATTGTAGCCATCTTTGCTACAGGGCTGAAAGTCTCCTCATAATCAAGACCATACTATTGCGCATACCCTTTTGCAACCAGCCTAGCCTTGTATCTTTCCAATGATCCATCTGATTTACATTTTACCTTATACACCCACTTGGAGCCAATAGGTGTTTTGCCCTCAAGAAACTGTACCAAATACCATGTGCCATTTTTAGCCAAAGCTGAATATTCCTCATCCATAGCACCATGCCAATCCTCATCTGCAACTGCCTCATCAAACTTATTTGGTTCTCTAAAACCTGTTACTTTCATCATATAAGCATAATGACGCGTTGAATATCCAATGTAAGTATACCTATCAACAAGTCGTCCAACCCTCTCTGATCTACTGAGCTATGGCTCACTGTGAGCTTGCCTCTCATGAGGCGGCACATAATGACTCTGCTTAGCACTTGGCGTCATAACAGACGGAATCCCCAATTCACTGTCTAAGCTATCATTGTGCTAGATTAGTCATAACCTACAGTGAGTGGACCTGTTACATCTTCAAAAACCTTTTCTTTTCCCTTATCTGTTCTCCCCCTCACTGACATATCCGTGTCAGTGGATGCAGTAGTGTGACTGTGCAATCATCCTGTCCAAGGGCTCACTGTAGATGATACATCACCTGTTTGACCACTCATGGAAGTACTCTCTACAGGAGTATTTTTAGCACGACTCATACTAGGTGAGCCATCAATAGGCACTACAAAACAAGATTCCCATACCAAGATGCTAACTCATCAAATACCACATCTCTACTTATGAGTGTCTCATGCCTAGAAGGTACATAACACTTATAAGCTTTCCGTTCCTGTGCATATCCCACAAACACACTCTTCACTGCCTTAGGGTCTAGTTTCTTCCTCTTCTCATCCGGTATATGCACATATGCAATGCTGCCAAATACCTTCAAGTGCAAAATATCAGGTTTATGACTATACAGTCTCTCATATGGAGTGACATCATGAATCCTTGCTGTAGGGGTTCGATTCAGCACATAGACAGCAGTCATCACTGCTTTAGCCCAATAACCATTTGGCAGACATTTCTCATTCAGCATAGCTCTAGCTGATTCCATCAGGACCCTATTTTTCCTCTCTACAACACCGTTTTGTTGCGGTGTATAGCTACATGTGAGCTGTCTTTTGATCCCATATTTAGCAAGATACCTGTCAAAGTAAATAGATACATATTCACCTCCTCCATCTGATCTCAAATAGGATATGTAGCAGCCCACCTCATTTTCTACATGCTTCTTGAAGTCTTTGAATGCATCAAACACATCATCTTTATGCTTCAAAATATAAAGCCAAGTGTACTTGCTGAAATCATCAATAAATGATACATAATACCATGCACCTCCAAAAGAAGCATTATGTGAAGGACCCCAGACATTAGAGTGCACCAACTGTAAAGGCCTAGTGCTGTTTTTTACATGTCTCAGGAAAGGAAACCGTGCCTGCTTCCCAAACTGACATGCAGGACATACATGACCAAAGTCATTATACTTGAATTTGGGTAATCCAAGTACTACTTCCTTCTCTGCATAGATTTCAGCTTTTGTACATTGACATGTCCAATCCGCTTGTGCCAAATCTCTACATCCCGAATGGCACTCTCATCATGAGCAAACATGGCTTCCTTAAGTCCTGTAATGGTCACATCCAATGTAAACATCCTGCCATCCCTTTTGCCCTTGGCAATTAACATGCAGCCATTTCCATACTCCTCAATGAAACATCCATCTTTGTTAAATATCACTTGCAGATTCTGTTCTGCCATTTGACCCACAGACAAAAGATTCTTTGTTATGGTAGGTACATGTAATACATCATGCACGCCTTTCTTCTTGCCATCAGGCATCATGAGAGGAACAATCCCTTTATGCTTTATGTCATGTTGGGTGTCATCCCTAGTACATACATGACCATGTGTGTCAAGATTATGGGAGAGAAGGAAGGAGTCTCACTTGAAGCTTTCTTGCTTGCACAATGGGGGAATACACACAAGGGTGTAGGCTGAAAACAGTTTTCCTCTTCTTAGTTGTGTAAGCCAAAAGAACTCTAGTACAAAGAAATAGAAGAACCCTATATATGGGTCTCAAACCAAACTCAACTAACTAAGGTGGCATACTAACTGAGCCACAAACTAGAGTAGATAAGGATAGCTATCATGTAGCTATTATTCATGGGCCGTGTACCAACCGCGTCTGCAACTGACAAGTCGGTGATATAAATACACAACGGTCACCCTGGCGTATCACGAGTGGAGCTCGATATCTCAACACTCCCCCTCGAGCTCAATCTCAATTCCTGCACACCAAGCAGGTCTTTGAACTTGCGCAGCTTCTCTGCGCCCAATGCCTTCGTGAATATGTCAGCTACCTGATCCTCTGTGCTAACATAAACTAGATCAATAAGACCTAGTAAAACCCTCTCTCGCACATAGTGATAATGCACCTCAATGTGCTTTGTTCTAGCATGATAGACTGGGTTATTTGCCAAGTGTATACTACTCATGTTGTCACAATAAATGACAACTGGCCCATCTGTAGACTGATGCATATCATAAAGTAGCTTATGCAACCAAGCTACCTCACATGCAGCCATTGCTGCACCCCTGTACTCAGCCTTTGTGCTCGACAAGGCAACTGTAGGCTGTTTCTTACTGCTCCAAGTCACTGCAGCACTCCCAAAAGAGAACACATATCCACTGGTAGATCGTCTATCAGAAATACTACTAGCCCAATTAGCATCACTGTATCCATGCAACTGTATCTGAACCCCAGTCTCATAAAATAGTCCATACTGCAATGTGGGCTTCACATACCTGAGTATGCGTCTAGCCGCATCCAAATGTGGTTTCCTTGGAGCCTGCATAAACTGACTTACCAATCCAACAGCATAGCTCAAATCTGGCCTGGTAATAGTCATATAAATCAAACTTCCTACTATGCGTCTGTACATAGTAGGGTCTTCTAGAATCTCATCTGCATCTGTGCTCAGCTTCACATTCTGCTTCAAAGGAACTGAAATAGGCTTACAGCCTGTCATCCCATATTTGGACAGCATGTCCAATCCATACTGCCTTTGCAAGAGCTGTATCCCACTTGGTGATCTAATCACCTCAATACCCAAGAAATAACGCAGCTCTCCCAAATCCTTCATTTCAAACTTCTGCTTCAATAGCATTTTCACATGAAGGATATCTCACCTGTCACAATCAAATCATCAACATAAATGACAAGTAGCATAATACCTTTCTCTATTTTTCTCACATAAAGTGAGAAATCTGCCTTGGAAATCTGAAAGCCAATAGTGACAAGATACTGTCCTATCTTGTCAGACCATGCTCTAGGTGCTTGCTTCAAGCCATACAAGGCTTTCTTCAACCTGCAAACAAACTCAGGATGAACAGCATGCACATAACCTGGTGGCTGCTCCATATAGACCTCTTCTTGCAAATCACCATGCAAGAAGGCATTCTTTGCATCCATCTGATGTAAAGACCATCCCTTTGATGTAGCCATAGCAATGACTGCTCTTACAGTTGCCATCCTTGCAACCGGACTGAATGTTTCTTCATAGTCAATGCCATATGTTTGTGCATACCCCTTGACTACTAATCTTGCCTTGTATCTGTTTACAGAACCATCTGCATTGTGCTTCACCTTATAAACCCACTTACAGCCAATTACATTTTTACCTTTAGGCAAAGGTACCAATTCCCATGTAGCATTTGCTTCCAAGGCATCCATTTCTTCATCCATGGCTTTCTCCCATTTTTCTTTTCCCATGGCTTGCTCAAAAGAAGTGGGTTCTGGTTCCTGTATCACTTTGACCATATATGCATAGTGAATGGCTGTAAATCCATCATATTTCAGCCTATCCACAGGATACCTAGCTCTTGTAGACCTGCGCAAAGTAGGTTCACTCCCAGGTGCTCTCAAAGCATCCCTGGTCTTCCTTACTCCAGGTGTAACAATAGAAGGAATACCCAACTCATCATCAATGCTCTGTTCTGAGCCACTGGATTCACCATCCACACAAGAGTGACCTGCATTCACATCAAACATGGGCTGATCAACCTTCTCTTTTCCTTTTCGTGATACCTGCATACCACTATCTGCATTACTTTGAGAAGATTCTCCTGATGTCAATCTGCCTGTCCATGGCGAAGAATGTGAACCACTGCTAGAGGACGCTCCAGGTCCACTAATATTTTGTGACTACTGCTGTGAATTCTGTGCAGCATTACCATTTTGTGCATCTACATCATCAATCACATTTACTGGTTTATACCAGCTACTCATCTCATCAAAAATAACATCTCTGCTCACTGTAAACTAACGAGTAGAAGGGTTATAGCATCTATACCCTTTTTGCTGCAGAGAGTAACCAATAAAGATGCACTTCTCAGCTTTTGGATCCAACTTGGATCTCAACTCATCTGGCACATGTACATAGGCAATGCAACCAAAAATTTTCAAATGAGAAATATCTGGTTTCCTACCAGTATACCTCTCCTCTGGAGTCATTCCATGTATTGTTGCAGTGGGAGTCCTGTTCATTATGTAGACTGCTGTAGCAACTGCTTCAGCCCAATAAAAATCTGGCAAGTCTTTTTCATTGAGCATGGCACGAGATACCTCTCCAATATGCCTGTTTTTCCTTTCTGCAATTCCATTTTGTTGTGGGGTATGACTGCATGAATATTGCTGCTTTATGCCATGCTCCTGCAGGAACCTTGCAAACTCATTTGGGAGGTACTCTCCCCCTCCATCTGACCTTAGGCATTTTATTTGCAGGCCTGTTTCTTTTTCAACCATAGCTTTAAGGGTTTTGAAATGCCCAAAAACTTTACTTTTCTTTTTCATAAAATACACCCAAACTTTTCTGCTATAGTCATCAATAAAAGTGACAAAATAATGACAGCCTCCAAGAGATGTAGCTTTAGTAGTCCACACATCAGAGTGGATTAATTCCAATGGCTTCTCACTCTCTTGAACATGTCTAGGAAATGGTTTCCTTGCCTGTTTTCCAAACTAACAGGCTTCACATACCTTATGCATTTCTGCAACCTTGAATTTAGGCAAACCTGCAACAATATTTTGGGCCTGCATTGATTTAAGTCGCTGTACATTAACATGACCAATGCGTTTATGCCAGATATCAATATCTGCAACTACACCGGTCCCATGTGCAAACATTGCTGCACTCAATTCAGACATGTCTGCATCCAATGTAAACATTCTGCCCTTCTTCTTTCCTTTTGCTATCAAGCGACCTTTATTTTTCATATCCTCAACAAAGCATCCATGAGGATTAAATCTGACCTGCAAGCCCTGCTCAACCATTTGACCAACAGAAACCAGATTCTTGGTGATATTCGGGACATGAAATACATCGGACAGGTATTTCTTTTTCCCATCCTGCATAGACAAAGGAATTTTTCCAATCTGCACAATAGGATGTGCAGTATCATCACCAGTCTCCACAAATCCTGGTTTTTCCATTTTCCTTGCATCCTCCATCCATTCTGCATGACCTGTCATGTGGTTTGATGCACCTGAGTCAACATACCATACATCATTGCTTTCTTCTGCACTTGTCACAAAATTGTTCATGTGCTGCACCATAAACAAATGCTCATTTCTGTCATCACCCTGTCTACTAGAAGATGCATAATTCCCTTGTTGCAGTTTTCCATTCATGATGTCATTCTGCTTTTTATAGCAGTCTTTAGCCATATGACCCATTTTACCACAATAGTAGCATTCAACATTACTGTTAGCATTTTGGCCTCTTTGCCATCCACCACGACCTCTTTGGCTCCCCTTGCCTCTAGAGTTACCACGTCCTCCTCCATAGGACTGGTTTTCTTGAGTTTGCTGCATATTCTGATTTCTACCACGGCCTCCATATCGGCCTCCTCTACCTCTGCCTCTACCTCTTCCAGCATTTGAGTAGAAGACAGCTTCTTTTGAAGTTTCTCCTGAAGAAGATGCACCACCATTTCTCTGCTCCTCAGAAATTAGAAGAGCAATCAACTCCTCAAAATCAGGAAATCTTTCACGGACGGAAATGGATGTTCGGAACTGTGCATAATCCTTTCCTAGACCATTCAAGGTCACTGAGACTAAATCATCATCTTCCACTGGCGACCCAATGGAAGCAAGTGCATCTGCAATCTTCTTCACCTTCATGTGGTAGTCATTGATGCTCATATTTTCTCTTTGCACATTGTGCAACTCTTGCTTGAGGTGCATTTTCCTGGCTTGCGTATTTGTGCTATACATTTTTGACAAAGTATCCCATGCCTCCTTTGGCGTACTTGCATCTTGAATATGCACAATCATAGAGTCTGAAATGCTGATAGACACCCAGTACATAACTTTCCTGGCTCTCTCATGCCATGCTTTAAATGCCTGCATTTGCTGTTGATTGGGAACATCAGGAAGAACTGATTCTTCTTCATTTCCTGCAACAAATTCCCAATATCCTTTTCCCATAAGGAAATTCGTCATTCTAAACTTCCATGCTTGGAAGTTGTTCTTGTCAAGCTTTTCAGTGACAATCTGTGAGAGAGAATCAGACGCCATTACAGAACACTGCAAAAAATTCTGTCACTGCAAAGAACACAACTTCAGCCTCACAAAGGCAAATCTGCAAAACTGACGAAAGTGGTATTTGACCACACAGTCACTTCCTAGTGACGATTTTGCATCAACAAGCAACAGGGATGATTCTGTAACTCCCAATGTCTCTGCGCACAAGCATACGATGCAATTTCTACAGTAACTTTTCACCGACCTGTAGAACAGTCTGCATAGCATAAAACTGGGCCTTTTCTTGAGTGCGTGCAGAAAACTTCCGCCTCCAAAACAGGCCCCGAAATGGCCTCAAGTCAAAAAAACAGGGTCGCCAAAGGCTAAAGCCCCCTCCCGCAGCATATATTAGCCTCTTGCTTCACCGCGAAGGGCGTCTCAACCTGAGACAGTGCACTCTTGCAATTTCCGGCTGTGCTACCTGCAGAGATCTGCTCCCAAAACAGAAAATGAAAGCAACACTGCTCCTCTTACCAGAACACTGCGAGCTTGGCTTGCTTTCTTGAGCTCCTTACCACGAACAAGGCTCTGATACCATGTCAAGATTATGGGAGAGAAGGAAGGAGTCTCACTTGAAGCTTTCTTGCTTGCACAATGGGGGAATACACACAAGGGTGGAGGCTGAAAACAATTTTCCTCTTCTTAGTTGTGTAAGCCAAAAGAACTCTAGTACAAAGAAATAGAAGAACCCTATATATGGGTCTCAAACCAAACTCAACTAACTAAGGTGGCATACTAACTGAGCCACAAACTAGAGTAGATAAGGATAGCTATCATGTAGCTATTATTCATGGGCGGTGTACCAACCGCGTCTGCAACTGACAAGTCGGTGACATAAATACACAACGGTCACCCTGGCGTATCACGAGTGGAGCTTGATATCTCAACAATGTGTACTTGCAACCATCTCATTAAACCACTCTCCATGTGGTGTCATTTGGTTTGATGCTCCAGAGTTAATGTACCATCTATCATCTCTATTATGTCTCGATGCATTTTTGGATACATGCTGCATGGCAAAGAGTCTATCAACTTGCTCATCATAAGCACGACTGGAAGATGCATAGTTCCCATGCTGTCTATCCTTTGCCTTCATATCTCCTTGGTTCTTGTAACAGTCTTTTTCAATGTGCCCATACCTATCGCAATAATGGCAATCCTTGTCCCTGTTGGACTGATCAGATGACTGCCATGAACCAGATCCACCACCTCTACCACGGGGTGATCTCCCCCTGCCTCTAAACCCGCCAGATCCACGCTGGCCTTGTGTATTTGCCCCATGCCAATTACCGTGTTGCTACTGCTGTCCATAAGCATTACAAGTGTCACCAGGACCTCTAAATCCTCTGTCACGCTGGCTAGAGTATAACACAGTGTCTCTACTCTGAGATGCACTGGAACCTGTATTCAAACCAAGTTTGACCTCCTCATGTAGCAACAAAGCAACTAGCTCTTCCCAGGTAGGAGGCTCTTCTCTAAGAGAAATAGATGTGTCAAAAGCTTTGTATTCTTTCCCTAATCCATTCAAGGCAACATCAATCATATCATCTTCTGATACACTTGAGCCAATGATAGCAAGTTGATCAGCTATGGTTTTAATCTCCGTGGTATACACCTAGATGTTCGTGCCATTCCTAGACATGTTGTTGAACTGTTGTTTCAACTGGATCTTTTGTGCATGTGTCATGGTTCCATAATTTTTCATCAGTATGTCCCAAGCATCCTTCGGAGTCTCACATCCAGTGATTTGAATTACCATAGCATCAGATATACATAGAGAAAACCAATGCAGCACCTTGCATGCTCTCTCATTCCATAGCCTATGAGCTCTTTTCTGCTCATTAGCTGGATTCGTTGCAGGCAACTCAGGAGCAGGCTCTTCTCCTGTACATAGATCCCAATAACCCTTGCCAACTAGAAAGTTCTTCATTCTGAATTTCCATAATGCAAAATTCTTGTTGTCTAACTTCTCTCCAACTATCTGAGTGATATTATCAGTCCCATATGCATTAGCCATGATGCAATAGACTGTCTGCTACCTGCGAACCAATAAGTATGCCAGTTTAGTACACAACAGTTTATGACAGTTTTTTGCAACTAATTGCAGTAAAAAACTAGGGTATCTCAGCCCATTGATAACCCAAAACAGTCCCAAAACAAATGGTCTAACCCGTAGGTAAAACAGTCAATACATATGCTATGTATTTGCTTCAGTTTAAACTCCTGCAACCTCACTGCCAGGGACCAAAGATGCAGTCTGAAAACTATAGACGTTGTATAACCAGCAACAAATTCAAGTCCTAATCATGATATTAGAAAGAGGTAAAGGGCATAGCATGATGCAACCTTGAGAGACTCTTATTGGTTATGGACTTGCAGCCAACCTAGTAACATCTCCACCTGGTGCCCTCAGAAACAAGACCACAATAGAACAAAGTTGACCAACAATGCCATGAATGTGAAATCACTCACACATATCCCCATTTCCAAAGGAGGAAAGCTAGCTCCGGTAAAGCTATAATACCCACCATATCCTTGAATCTCTTTGTGGTTGAAATGCTGAAGCATGAGGATGTCATTCCCATTCCAGTTAATGCCATTACCAAGCTCAGAGCAAGGCAATGTCAATATCCCTGGACCATCCCTAGCAAATGGATTTATAATTGGCAAGAAGAATGCAAAGAAGGAAGTTAAGCATGATGCTCTCAAGTTAAAGAGTGATGGAGAAACCTCAATTCCCACAATTACTTCAAGTGCTAAACAAGCTACAACTGGTCCACACACTGAAATGGCTACCTTGACCAAGTAGGTGAATATACTAATCCAAACATCAACTTAAGTTGATTAGCAAGGTAAGGAACTAGATGGAAGAGGCTCTAGCTAAAATTAGGGATGAAGAAGCCAAGGACGATTTGCAACAACATGGTGTAGATGGCACACTTCCTTTGGCCTCGATGATCAATCCTAACACTTTTGAAAGACCCACTATTGAATTAGGAGCATAACTACATGCTTAAGGTTAGTCAAGGAAGCTGTAGTATCATAAAGTAAACCCAAGGCTTTTAGCTACCTTAGTCTCTACAAGAGTCTCAATAACATTGGGTATGCTCTTTAAAAGAAAACTTGCCTTTTGGATGACTTTCAAGACTTGGACTGATGGAAGTAATGAGACCTAGCCCATTGTAGAGAATACATAGAATCTCATATTGGGTTCTCCACATACCCCAATCCTTGGTGCTTTAAGAGTTGCCATGTTCTCAGAGGGAGTTGAACAATGTGTGGTTCTACCTGTGGAAAGAAACTTCACACAAAGAGGCAGTATAGATATGGGAGTAGGTGTCAGCATTGTCAACAAGGTAGTGCTTAAGAGATGGGGAAACCCAATTGAGCCAGTCTACTTTAATCTCACCATCTCAATGATGGATCTAAGGTGCATTCCCTAGGTGTTCTAAAGGACTAATTGGTGAAGATCGTTGGTGTCAAGTTCTCTATCACATTTGTGGTCATGAAGGGCGTTGACTATGACCTATTGCTCGATGGACCTTAGATGTGCAATGCACAACTCATTTAAGATTGGGGCAATGGTCTAGTATTTTGGGAAATTGAATCAAAGTTGTGTGCATTGAAATGAATAGCTAGAAGACTACCAAACTCGACCTTTGGTGCTATTTCTATCTTGTTTTGGGGTGACATAATTTGTCCTCCAACATAGAAGTAGTCGAACAAATATATTCTAGACCTCGAGGATGAGCAGGATTGGCTTCATATTCTTGCCACCTTGGAGTTGCCATTCATCAAAGCAGGAGAGTATAAATTCGCCAATGAATGTCTAAGTCAACACAAATTTCAAAAATCCCATGTCAATAGGCTTGATGTCTCTGATGACCTTCCTTCTATGCCACTATTCATGATGCATGCAAGTTTGTCATGTGCATCTAAGTACAAAGGATTTCCTACACCCATTAATAGACTCGAATTTTGTAAACCCCTCTCATTATAGGGACCAACCTTCAAGAACTTGAGTGAGGCTAACTTATCTTTGAGGAGCTCTTAAGAAATCCCTTGTGGCAATGGATTAAACTTCATTAAGTCTTATTCGATTATCACAATAGCCTTTTTGTCTCCATGTGCCCCTTGTGACAAATCTAACACCAAAGAGGAGAGTTACTTTGACAATGAATGGATTGAGTAGAAAGTGATATAGATTCTAATGAGGATTATGACTCTAATGGAAGAACAATTGAGAAGATCACAATAGAAAGCCCTCAAAACATCCCTCATTGGTCATTAATGTTGACCTTGTCTGTATTAAACTTAGAATGGTTGGACTACTTGTGAGCCATGGATTAGGATTGTTATCGTGTTTCCACAGCACAAAGGAGCGGAGATTGGGAAGAAGGGAAAATAGCAAAAAAGGCGAAGGATAAAAGCAAAAAAAGATAAAAGCAGAAAAAGGTGACTTGACTGGCAACCAATCCCTGAAAAAATCAAATGTTCGGACACGACCCTCAAGAAGCTTCGGTGTCGGGCCACGGCAACAAAAGAGGAAAAAGGCACACCATTAAAATGCGGAAGCGCCCCCGAATCTGTGTTAAAGAGTGCCAAGCTCGCTCCTGTGCAAAGTGAATGCATTAGTGGGAATAGGATAAATTAGAATGGTGGGAAATGGGAAAAAGGGCCTAGGCTACGACCGGCCATGTAAAAGAGGCTCATTCTTTGGTGTGTGGCAAAAAGAGTCTTCTTCTTCCTCTCTTCTTCTCTCCTTCTTGCTTGTGTGTACTCTTGAGAGAGGGAGTGTGAGAGTGTGAGGGAGTGAGTGTGTGTGAGAGTGAGGGATCAAGAGGGTGAAGCTCTTCACCATCTCCTCTTCACTTCTTCCCTTCTCTTCTCTTCTCTTCTCTTGCGCGCGCGGCTATGGAGGATGGATCTTGGAGATGGGGAGGCTTGAGGATGCTTGAGTTAGCATCAAGAATCGTGGAGCTACCGGAGTGCAAGAGAGAGAAGGGTACTCGATCGGGCACCAAGGTAAGCTCACAACACTCGTAGGATCGACGGCGCGTCGGCTAGGTGAGAGATAGCCATTAGAGCTCACTTGAAACGCTTGAAACAATAAGCGGTCCGTTGGTCTTTGCAGTTGAGCGAAAGCTCCCACATTTTGGTTCCGTTGCCGGGACCAACGGATTGAAGCTTAAGCACTTGCGTGCCTCACATCGAGCATCAAAGTAGGGTATTCATCCCCGAAACGAAGCTTGAGATAGGTAGGAAATTGGGTGCTTTTAATCTTCGGAACAAGTAAGTATTTTGGGATATTTTGGTTGTTTGATGATTGGAAAGCATGGAGGATCTATTTCAGTTTTTTGCCTTCGATTTTTGTTGCATTTAGCGTAGGTTAGAGTAGGAAATTGAACCGGAAAAGGGTAGGGTTCACTGTTTCGAAATAGGGCAAGAACACAGAAAAAATCATGCAAAATGCACAAAATGCTCGCTAATGAGGCCTAAGATCGACAAGAGAGTGATTGGGGGCGTCAACACCACAGCTGGGAAGGCATATAAGAGCCAGGAGGCCAAAAGGGAGCTCATTTATGCCATTTCAGAGAGAGAGAGAGAGAGCTAGAGAGCCCCAGGCCATGTGATTCAATCGCATCACCGATGCACTCACCGACCCATTCAGGTATATGAATCCCTTCCTCAATCCCCCTAGACAGGATTTGGAGGGTTGTGCTTGGTATGATTGTGTAAATCCCAAGAATCGATCGAAATTGACATCGCGTTGTCTCCGTCACGCCCATTCGGCCCGTCCGAGTGGTTGCTTCTGGGCCGAGTCCCAGAATCGGCCCTCGGCCCCTTGCCATTCAGCTACTCATCTTGGAATCCTAGTCGGCACTCGAACTATCCGAGTCAACCCATCCGAGTAACCCTACTCGGACCGTTCGAGCCAGAACTTTTTGACCACGTGGCACATTCGGCCCTGCGCTGTTCGGCCCGTCTGAGCGACCTGTCTGAGTCCCAAATTTGAAACTCTGCCACATCCGGGATTCCGCCTTCGGCCAAGTGCGGTTCGACACATCCAAATTATCCTGTCCGAACCTGCCATTTGGCCCGTCCGAATAAACATCGTCCTAGTCAGATCTGGAGATTCGGCCCTTGACCCTGTGCCATTCGGCCTGTCCGAGTGACCCACTCGGACCCTGCAATTCGGACCAGTTGGTCCAAGTGCAAGTTTTTGTCAAATCTATCAGAAATTTGACCTGACCCGGCAAACACGCATTAGCGCAACTTGTCGAAACCCTTTGGGCATTCAGAACTTGATTCTGGCACACCTGATAAGAGAAGTTGTAGTACACGGCCGCTTAGCAGTTGGTAGTAGACAGTTGAGGGACCCAAGGACTAGGACGTGAGCCGCTGAACCACAAGACCTGATCGATTGGAAGCAAACAAGGAAACATACAAGGAAACCCTAAACCCTGACTAAACGGCCGAAAAATGGACCTATAAGCCTATCAAGCCGAAACGAGCGAGAGTGAGTAAGACGCCGAGGAATTGCTTGCGGCACTCACATTGAATTTTTGCACTTGAAGTACACTTAAGAAAACTGAAAGCCTGATTGGGCAAAAGTGCATGAGGAACAACACACTCACCGAGTGACCATAAATTGAGGTTTGTATTCAATAATCAAAGGAACTCACTCAGATAAGTCGCTCAAGGAACCCACCAATAGGAGCGGACCCAAGACATAGACAAACACGTGAAGCGTAGGTAAGAACCAAGCAAGGAGCGCCAACAACGGGGATCTGTCACGACTATTCGACCTAATTACTAGCACAGCGGGGCGCAAGAATTCGACCATGACAGAAGAAAGCTCAGACCATCAGTCTAATGAGGAGCTTGATTTGAGTGTATTCCCAGATGCTATACAGCAAATGGTGAGCAGTTACGACGTGCACGCTCGGTACGAGCACCGGGGCAGGACATCAGATGCAATCATTGTAGACTTAGAGGAGGAGAGAAGGCTAGCCCACAAGGCATTGCAAGGCATAACTGATTATAATAGGGATCAACAGGCTAGGAGCAAAAGGCAAAGCATGGAGCTGCATGAGGTGCAGCGAGTGGTGAACTTGGCTGGCCGGAACCGAACAGACCATGAGAGAGCACTAGAGGAGGACCTGACGCTGAGCGAGCTCCTCATGAAACGACTGTTCGACAACACCATAGTAGAGCAGAGTGCCATTGCACTAGCGACGTCTCTGCTTGCAGGATTAGGGGGCAAATGAGGGCTCAAAGAGTTAGGCCAAAATACCGATTGTTGCCAAACAACTCGACAAGTACTAGCCGCATGACGACCCATACAGCTTTTTCTAGTAGTTCGAGCAAGTCTATGAAGCCAACGGCCTCAACAACCAGACTCAACGTTCGCAAGCATTCGGGATTTGCTTAGGAGACAAGGGTAGGACGTGGTACACAAGCTTGGATGCCGTGGAGCAAGCCAACTTCAATAATCTCAAGGATATCTTCGTCAAGAGGTTCGCCGAGCCCGGATACTTCGATAACCTGCTAGTACGCTTGATGAATGTCAAGCAGAAAGAGAAGGAGGAAATCCGCGACTATGTGACCCATGTGAGGAGTCTTTTTAAGAGAATCCCTCTAGGCGAGCGACCGACTGACATAGCAATTTCAACTGTATTCATCAGCGGAATTAGAGACAAGGAGTTATATAAGACATTGGTAGGCAATTCAAGCTTGCAACGGGACATAGTGGCTAGAGTTTTTGAGAAAGCCATCAGAGTCAATGACCACTAGAGTTGAAAGAGCGAAGCTCTAGGAGCTCAACTCTAGAAGAGACTAACCCGCGAAGCTTGGAGAGAACGTCAGCCTCGGGTGAGCGGTCAAACCCATCATCCCAAGATAAGGGGAAGGCCACCTTGGCTGAGGTCAAGATGGAATTAGCCAAGATACAAGACATGTTGAGACGACCAACGCGCTCGCACATCCAGTGCATATACTGTGGTGGAAACTACTTATGAGCCAAGTGTCAAGATCCTAGGTCAAGACCTTGCGCTAACTGCGGTAGGTTTGGCCACAATGTCGCACATTGCAAACTACCACGAAGACTTCCATACTCGCAGCCCTATGGCCAGCCTTATCTAGCTAATAGGCCACAGCCATTCTTCGGAAGGGAAGCCCCATTAGCTCTACCCACACCTAACGATATGGAAATAGATGTCCCTAGAATGGACATAAATCCTACCGGCATTCCTAGACCGCCTGGTCCTTATGTGACCCACCCACCGAGCGACACTCCAGTACACTACATGGAGGAGCCTAGTAACGAAGAGACCTACATATACCCTTACATCTCACATGACGACGAAGGCAACGCGGTCCTCATGGATTATCGACCCATGCCGGTGATGGCGTTAGGACGAGGACGGGGTAGAGGCCTAAGAGGGCAGCCACAGGATCCGGTCACTTGTTGGACTTGCGGCCACCCCGGTCATGTCTCATCACGCTGCCCTGAAAGAGAGCAACAAAACAAGGACAAGGCTGACGAAAGGTGCGCAGAGTGCGGAATCACCCATCTTTTCATAGATTGCCCAAAGCGGAAGCTGTCCTCGAGCTCAACTAATGTGCCATCCATCCCATTAGGGTTGTTTGGTGTCGAAAACCCCGACGGGGAGGTCACACCTATTCCCTTGCGAGTTATGACCCAAGCCCAAACGAAGTAGGCCGGCATCTCTCTGCCAGGACCTAGCAATATTGACGCTACCTCAATAGGAAAGAAAAGCCGTAGGCGGAAAAAGAAGAGATCGGAAGCTAAGGTCACATTGAAGACCGAGAGTGCTACATCTTTACCTACTGGGAAGAAAGTCTCAGATGCGGAGGCAACGACTTCAGCCCCTAAGACAGCTGAAGAGGGAAGCGCTAAGATAGGGGAATACCCTCATCCAAATAGACAATTAGAGGCCATAGAAAAGGTGAGGGAGTGGGTGAGGGAGGCTCAACAGCATCTCACACAGGCTGAACCCATCATAGAGGACGAGATTGATGATCTCTCTAGCATGAGCATGCCAATGTCACCGCCTCAACCGAAGCCACTAAGCCACGAGCAGTGCCTCTGAGACTAAGTCTAGACGCAACCGAGCTGCAACCATTGGCCCGGACAGTCAGAGCTAAAGGAAGCACGAGAATCTATCCATCTCTTGACCACTCTAGTGACCACCCCTGTAACACTTAGCCTGGGAGATCTGCTTAGGCAGCACCCTGCCCTATGGCAATACATTAAGCAGTGGGTCGAGGGATCACAAGAACACGTCACGGCAGACCCTCAAGACCAGGATGTAGAAACACAATTGTCAAGTCTGATGCTGCACTCCGTGCCTAAATCCTTGCACGCCAATGCCTTTTGGGAGGGCGTTGAGATGCACGCAGTCCTACCGGTCCTAGCCCTGGGTGACACAACAAGGAAGGGAATTGTAGACACGGGAGCTGTGGTTAGTGTGCTTAGCCACGCAGTGCTGCAGACTTGGGGAAATCCCCCTGTCGAAGCTGCTTGGTTTAATGTCACGCTAGCAAACGGTATGAGAGTGAAGCCATTCGGGGTCTTGAAGAATTGGCCAGTGAAGATCGCGGGTGTCCAGTTCTCTGTCGACTTTATAGTCATGAAGGGAGTGGACTATAATGTCCTATTAGGCCGACCCTGAATGCGCAACACTAGAGTCATTGAAGATTGGGGTAACGGCTTGATCTTCCTTGGCAATAGAACTGACATCGTAAGAATAGAGATGGACACTTGGAAGACCTTACCAGTTGACCTAGACACCATCTCTGCTATGCTCAAAGGGAACAGTCAGGTTAGGAAGCCCTATGGGCACTTGACTAAGTATATCCCATGCCCAGAGGATGAGCCGAATTGGATGCACGTTCTCGCTACAATTGACCTGCCATTCTCAAACCATGAGGCGTATGAGCACGCCATTAAAACAATCGGCAAGACAAACAAAGCACTCTCTACACCAGTCTACATGATGGTAGCAAGCCTCCATGGAAGGCCTAAGCCTGTTACCTTCCAAGTGCCATCCAACAAAAGGGAACTCCAGGGGGTACTGGAACACCTAGCAGACCAGCTAGCGGGTAACTCGGCTGCCTACTTCAAACCGCTCCAGGATCTCTTAGAGGATCCTAAGTGGCAATGGACTAGGGTGCACGAGTTGAACCTCATGTATAACTAGGCCCTGATTCCAGACCAATGACATGGGGCATACCAAGCCCTAGGAGACGATGGGCAGTCAAATGACCAGGATTCCTGCACCGATGAATACGAAGAGTGCCAATCCTTGAGTGATGAAAGCAAGGGTGAAGTGGATACCATAGAGTACGACACTGAAGGATGAGAAATTGAGTAGATACGAGCAGACACCAAGCCGCAGAAAAGGCAGGCCCTTAGATTGGAGCAAGGAGTCATGTGCATGAAATGTGATTGTGCGTGGTTGGAATGTATGGGGGCCATAGACCTTGAGCAAGCAAGCCTAGCCCAATCAGGGACGACATCAATACTTAGAATCGAATCGCCATCCAAATTGCGGCCACCAGGGGAGACCACCTCTTCCAACGAAGATGAAGGGTTTGACTCTGAATTGGAAGTTACTTTGGATAGCGACCTAGAGATCACTAGGCCGCCCATGACCAGATGCACCAAGGGGGACTTACTCGTCCACTGAGTTGCAGACGGTCAAAGAAGGATAGGGCAAAGTACCCCAAAGATGCACGATCAGAAGAGTAGCAAAAG
Source organism: Lygodium microphyllum (assembly GCF_053477565.2). Taxonomy (NCBI): domain Eukaryota; kingdom Viridiplantae; phylum Streptophyta; class Polypodiopsida; order Schizaeales; family Lygodiaceae; genus Lygodium; species Lygodium microphyllum. The sequence goes on along the minus strand of NC_141163.1, from coordinate 31,492,314 downwards.
CCGCATGACCTCCCTAAACGCTTGATTAAATTCAAAAAAGGGGATAGGGTAGTGGTTCTGCTAAGGTGCCAAGCGTCAAGGGCAGACGAGCGAACCAATCAAAGGACCAACCAAGGTCAAGGAGGTAAACCTAGCCCTGGAAGGGGAGATACCCCGACCAGTATTCATTGCCGATGACTTGACTGGTGAACAAGAGTTGAGTCTTGTCACTCTCTTGCGGGAGTACATAGATGTATTTGCCTGGTCCTTAGAAGAGCTACGAGGGGTAGATCCGAGTGTTATGACTCACAACATACCCATGACGTCGGACGCAACGCCGATCAAGCAGTGACCGTACGCCATGAATCCAAAATACGCTCATGCTGTCAAAGAGGAAATCGACAAGCTGATGAGAGTTGGATTCATCTACGAAATTGAGCACACGGACTGGGTGTCACCCATAGCCATTGTGATGAAGAAGAATGGAAAAATTTGAGTGTGCGTCAATTACAAGAAGGTGAACGCTGCTACAAAGAAAGACAACTATCCCTTGCCATATACCAAGCACATGCTTGAGAGGGTGGCAGGCAAGGAAGCCTACAGTTTCCCAGATGGCTTCTGAGGGTACAACAAGGTGCAAGTACATCCTGCAAACAGGCACAAGACCGCCTTTGCCACTGAGTGGGGTGTCTTTGCGTACATAGTCATGCCCTTCGGGTTGACCAATGCCCCTGCCACTTTCCAACGCCTCATGTGCACCATCTTTAAAGACATGCTTCACAATGAGTTAGAGGTCTTTGTCGACAATCTGTGTGTCCATTCGACCTGGATCAAACACTTAAACAAACTCTGAGTAGTATTTGAACGGTGCCACTTATATCGTCTCTCCTTGAACCCCTTAAAGTGCCAGTTCTGGGTGAAACACGAATGCATCTTAGGGCACGTAGCGTCAAAGAACGACATTGCCACTGACTTTTCTAAAGTTAGAGTCATTGTGGATTTACCACCATCCGATAACTACAAGAGAGTTTAGTGCTTCTTAGGACACACTGGATATTATCGACGCTTTGTACTAAATTACGCACTAATTGTTAGACCATTGTACAAGCTGTTGATAGTGTTCAAGTGGACTGAGGAATGCCAGCACACGTATGAGGAGTTGAAAAATGCTCTCACTACTGCACCAATCTTACGAGCCCCAGACTAGAACATAGAGTTTCATGTACACATAGACGTCTCTAAGTTTGCTATCGGAGCCGTGCTATGCCAACCGGGCAAACATAATTTAGACTATTCGATGAGTTTTGCCAGCAGGCAGCTCACAGAGACCAAGATGAACTATTCCACGACAAAAAGGGACGGGTTGGCCATGATATTTGCGGTAAAGAAATTCATGCATTACCTGTTGGCCACTCCCTTTGTCTTCTTTGTTGACCATCAGGCCCTGCTGTATCTTGTGAATAAGCCTTGCGCTACAGGACGCATAGCTAGATGGTTACTCTTGCTACTGGAGTTCGACTTCTCTGTGGTTGTACGCAAAGGAAAGCAGCATTACATGGCTGACCACATGTCCCGCGTACCCACAGGAGAAGCCGCTGGACAAGGCATACCTGACAATTTGTTGGATGCTCATCTCTTTAACCTGCCTAGCGAGAAGGAATTATTTAAAGTTGATCTGATGCCGTATTGGGCCGAAGACATAGTGCGAGTACTAGAGAATGGATTACCTGAGCAACCCACTGAGAAGGCCAGGCTGAGAAGGATTATCCTGAAAATTCAGCCATACCAACTGATAGCCGTCCAACTCTACAGGTTGGGACAAGACGGTTTATTGCATAGATGCATATGTGAGCACGAGATGCACGACACATTGAACGAAGCACATGGTGGAATCGCTAGAGGACACTTTAGTGGGGACACAACAGCCCGAAAGGTGCTACAATCCCAACTATGGTGGCCCACCCTCTTCCGTGATGCAGCTAAATTTGTAAAGCACTGCGATGAGTGCCAAAGGACCAAAGTGCCTGTGTGGAAGGACAAGATGGAGTTGACCCCTGTCATAGCCCGACAACCCTTTGAAAAATGGGGCATCGATTTTATTGGACCTATTAGTCCTGCAGCACAATATTCCCAAGCTCGCTACATCATAGTGGCAACCGACTATCTAACGAAATGGGCAGAGGCACAAGCCATGAGAAAGAATGATGCTAGGACCATTGCAAAGTTCTTGTGGGAGCAGGTCATTTCACGGTTTGGCTGTCCAATCGAACTTGTAAGCGACCAAGGCACACACTTCATTAATGAAGTGATTGCCCACTTGCTCTCTACCTTCCTAATAATTTATCGGAAGTCCTCTCCCTATTACCCTCAGGCTAATGGCCAAGCCAAATCCACAAATAAAATCTTAGTCAACTATGTCACTCATGAGCGTAGCCTCTTCAAGAGAATCCCCGTGAACGAGTGCCCCAATGAAAGGGCTATCTCCACCATATTCATAAACAGAATCCGCAGCGGGGAATTGTACAAAGACTTAGCAAGCAACTCCAGCTTGCAACGAGACATGCTAGCTAGGGTCTTTAACAAAGCAATTAGGGTAGATGACCAGCTGAGAGAGAGGAGCTCTCGAAGCTCGAACCGCAATAACTACGATAACTTTAGTCAAAGGACCTCGGAGAGGACCACAACCTCTAGCGAGAGATCAAAGCCTAGCACGCAGGATAAGGGGAAGAGTATAGATCAAGGCCAGGAGCTAGCCGAGGTGAGAATGGAGCTAGCACAACTGCATGAATGGGAGCTAGCATGACTACAAGAATGGAGCTAACCACCTTCTAGTGGAGTGCCAGGATCCTAGATCTAGGCCTTGCATGAATTGTGGTAGGTTCGACCATGATGCCATGCACTATAGGCTGCCTAGGAGATTCCCTATGTCCAATAGTACAATCCGTTGTAGGGAACAGGCCGCCAAATTTCTTTGAAGGAGGAGCCTAGCTGACACTCCCACCACCAAACGATGTAAAACCAGCCATCCCTAGAATGAAGATCAACCCGACAAGCATACCCAGGCCACCAGGACCCTAAGTAACCCATCCACTGAGTGAGGCTCCAGTCCATTACATGGAGGAGCATATGAGGAAGAAGCCTACGTGAACCCTTACATCTTGTTCGACGAAGAGGGCAATCCAGTCCTGATGGACTATCGACCAATACCGGTGATGGCAATAGGTAGAGGTAGGGGTAGAGGATTCGTAGGGCCGACCCAAGATCCGACCCAAGATCCGATCTCTTGTTGGATTTGCAGTCACCTAGGCCATATCTCATCACGATGTCTAGAGAGAGAACAAGCGAATAGGGAAAAATCCAACCTCAGATGTATTGAGTGCAGCATTACTCATCTCTTCGCCAATTGCCCTAGATGGAAGCCATCCTCTAGCTTGACAATCATGCCATTAGTGCCTTTGGGGCTGTTTGAAGTTGAAACATTCGACAACAAGGACACACCCATCTTGTTGCATGTCATGACCAGAGCACAAATGAAGAAGGTAGGCATATCATTGCCTTGGCCTAGCAACTTAGATGCAGCCTCAATAGGAAAGAAGAGCCAAAGGAGAAGGAAGACAAAGACTGACACAAAGGTCATGCTTAATACTGAGGATCGGCAATGCTAGTGATTGGCAAGAAGGTCACAGATGCAGAGGCAGAGATCACCGCCCCAAAGATGGCAGAGAAAGGGAGTGCCAAGGTAGGGGAGTATCCTCACCCTAGGCGCCAACTCGAGGCAATAGCCAAAGTCAAGGAGTGGGTAAAGGAAACCCAGGAGCACCTCAAGGATGCTAAGCCTATCTTAGAGGACGAGATCGAGGATCTCTCTAGTGTGAGCATACCAGTCTCACCTACACAACCAAGGTTGAGAGATGCACCCATGTCATAGGCGGTGCCACCTAGGCCAAGTTTAGATGTTACGAGCCAGCCAGTCGATCAAGACCAATGGCCAAGAAGCACAAATCTAGGAGAAAGGCAAGCAACCAACAACCTCCTGGTGATGTTAATGACCACCCTAGTGACTTTGAGTTTAGGATACCTACTCAGGTAGCACCCCACGCTATGGCAAGAGTTGAAACATTGGGTGGAAGAATTAATAGATCATGTTGCTGCCGACTTGTAGGATCGCGACGCAATCATGCAGATACCCAACTTGATGCTGCACTCAGTGTCAAAGTCATTACACATTAACGCCTTTTGGGAAGGCACTGAGATGCATGGATTCTTTCCTATCCTCGCTTTAGGAGATGTAACATGGAAGGGAATCATAGATACTGGGGCAAGAGTGAGTGTGTTGAGCTATATTGTGCTCCAGGCTTGGGGAAACCTGCCTATCGAAACCGCTAGGTTCAACATCACTCTAGCTAATGGAATGAAAGTTAGGCCATTTGGAGTCTTGAAGAATTTTCCAGTGAAGAACGTGGGTGTCCAGTTCTCTGTGAACTTCATCGTCATGAAGGGAGTGGACTACGACATTCTACTAGATACTTTGTCTCTATAGTGGATAGAACCATGCATTTTTGCACCCTGGACATCCAATAAACATTACCTCTAGCAAAAGTGAAGACATAGCCAAAGGTGGATTTCCTACTATCTACATGTCCTACATAATCAAAGTCCCTGTACCCCATGACTCCTGTACCTTGGCCACCATGATATATGCACATATCTATAGTGCCCTTAAGGTACCTCATGATATCCTTCATGGTATCCCAATGCCACCTACTAGATGTAGCTATAGAGTATGCCAGAACTCCCACTATGAATAGTATGTTAGGACAAGTGGCTATCATGGCATACTTCAAACTACCCACTAGAGATGCATAAAGGATAGTGGCTATCTCAACCTTCTACTCATCAAACTATGGATAATTAACCTATATGAGAAGGTAAAGGATAGCCAATAGGCTTAACATCCTACATATGAAACCACTCAAGAACTTTATGAATGTATTCCTTCTATAACAAGTAAAGGAGACCCTTAAAGCAATTGCATGTGATGCACATCCCAAGAATATGTGAGGCCTAGTCCCATGTCCTTTATCTCAAAGCTCTTCTTGAGCTGACCTTTCAAGGCATCTAGCGCATCATGAGCACTCCTAGCAATCAACATATCATCCACATAGAGTACCAAAATCATAATATTACTATCATAGGCCTTCTTCGTATATAAATACAAATCCATTTCACTATATATGTATATCCATGTGAATACATGAAAGCATAAAACTTGTCGCACCAGAATGATGCAATGCATGCCAAACACTCGATGTATGTATCAAATTACGAATGCATTGAAAGATTGTGCCTAACCTATCTAAAGTGCATGTACACTATACATTATGCAACTAAAATCGTAATTAAAGTTGATCCATTTATTCTATCCTCGCCTCTCAATTTGAACAAGAGGATGTCTCTCCTCTTCGCCTATCCAAAATAAATTAGCCATTTGATGTAGACCATGCACTTGAGTTTGATTGCATGCTTTTGTTGTTGTTCTTCATTTGTGGGTGCTTTGTTTTTGTTGGCTTAAAAAGTCACCCTTGACTTTTCAAAATTCTTTTCTTTTTAATGAACTAAGGCGTGTTTTCATGCTCCCCTAGTATACTCATGTATATCATGAGAAAATGGGGATTTCTACAAGAAGAAACAGAAATAGTATATAAGATTAAAGAAACCTTGTTGCCTTATGAAAAACAAGCCTTCATAAGCTTTCAAACTTGAATTCTTGAATAAATCCATAGTTTTTGGTATGCCATACAAGCACATGCTTTTCTGTGTGGAGGTAAGAAGTGTCATCCAATCTTGCTTGCAAGGTATATCAAGCATCTATTGAATGTGTGCTAGCAAATGTCAAGGAAACCCATGAGAAGAGTTTTCAAGACTTCAAAGATTTTTTGAAGCACTTATATGAGAGATGCAATGTGCATAGTTAGAGAAATTCTTTTGAAGATAAAGTTATTCTCAATCATTCATGATTTTTTTTTGTTAATGCAATTTTTTAAAGACTGATATAATGCATGCCAAACACTTTATGTATGTATGAGATTATGAATGCATTGAAAGGTTGTGTCTAGCCTATCTAAAATGCACGATTGCTATGCAATGAGCAATCAAAATCTTGATTAAAGGTCATGCTTTTATTCTCATCCTCACCTCTTGATTTGAACATAAGGATGCTGCTCCTCTCTGCCCATCCAAGCTCACTACCTCTTGAGAGAAAATTGGCCATTTGATGTAGACTCTAAAAAGAAACCCTTAGTTTGAATTACTAGGGAGACCTCCAAATCCCTCATTCTCACCTGTCTCCTTACTCACATGGCCTACGTTTCCTATTTGAGTGTCGGATTGTCACATGTGCATATGCAAAAATGTGTGTGCAATTTGATGGTGTTTTTTCTTTGTATAGGTGCAACTAACCATATTGCATATAGCTGTAGTAGACCTCATACCATGTAGTGCACAGTGATGCTGCAAAAGTGTGTAGAACTTCACTTTGGCATGGAAGTAATTGTAGAAAGATGAGAGATGACCCCTAAGTTTACTGAGGATAAGGGCATGGAAGTGAGGGTGTGTGTGACCCATATCATGTGAATGTGCTAGGTCAAGAGTAAGAAAAAACAGACATTATTACCAACTCTTGCACTTCCAATTACAACTTTCCAATCAACCTATAAAAGATAATCCATTCTCAACCAAGGATTATTAAGTGTGATATGAAACTTATCTCAACCATGAAAGAAAAATTTTAGCCTAACACAACAAAAGTGAAACCTAAGCTTACAAAAAGCAACATCCTTCAATGCATGCAAACAACCCAAAAAAACTTACATGTTTCTTGCATAGCTAGAGATTCTTTTCTTATTTCTCATGGAGGTGTGAAAATGTAAATGGCTCAAATAGTTGGGACATTCTCAATTTAGGTCCTCGTGCACCTTAAAATGGAAGATTATTGCAATGTTAGACTTGTGCATTTCTTGATATTTGTGTAAGGACTACTTAGGACCTCCTTCTTGTCCTTATAGTAGTGAAATTCCTAGTGGTAAGTCCATCACCTTTTGACTGGGGGCCTTTAGAGCCTCAATAAACCCCTCATAAGACTCCCATTGATCTTGGCTCATTTCCTTGACATCCTATGTTTCTCTTGGCACTTCTTTGTCATAGTCAAGCAGCTCCATTGTTTTTATTGGGAGCATATCTATGCTGATCATAATTCCACTTCTGTCTCCATTTGTTGGGGGTGAAAACCTTAACTTGTCGATTGGAAGGTACTAGTCCATACACCCATGTTCCTAAGGTCATGACCATCATATCATATTGTGTGTAGGTGGACCTCTCTATGTTAACTATAAGAAGGAGAAAAAGGAAGAGGGCCGCAAATTCTTGACAAAGGAACAATTTTTGTAACATTTTATGCTATTATTTTTTATGAGAGTCATCATGCAAGTTGTAATAACCTAATAATACTTCATTGTTGTCAAGAGTATCAATCAATTTTTGAGGCCTACAAGCATGTAAAAGAAGCCATGACTGGCTAGAAGGACCACAAAAGGGGAAGGATGTCCAAGAGGGATGTGAAAACCCTAACCCTAAATTTTATGTATTTAAAGGATGAGAAAGAATAGAACAAGCTATTCATGTGTGTGCAAATGTTGTGTCCTTGCTTTCTTGCTCTTGCTTTTGCATCTTGAGAGAGTGAGAAGAGGAGAGAGAGAGGGACCATGGCAATTGATGCTCCTTTCATTTCTCTTGGAGCTCTCTAATCTTCTCCTATGCCTTCTTCCATGCATGTTGAGCAAGAAGAGATAAGAAGCAAAAGGGTGTGCACTTGTGGATTGTGGATTTTATAGTTATTAGGTGGTAACAAGCTCATTACAAGAAAATCTTTGAGTTAATGAAGCATGTGCATGGCTAGGTGAGAGGAGCTAGCCCATGGATTTTGTAGGTCGAAGCTCCTAAAACAATAAGAGTACATCCATTGGTCCCTGCATTAAGCTCATGGAGTGCAACATTTTGAATTATTTTCCAAGGCCAATGACGCTTCAACGATAAAGCTGATCATGCATATCAAACCAGAGAATAGGATATGATATTTATGTGCCAAGTCTGAAATGTGGGCACATATTAGGTCGTAGTCATAGGTTTCATGCTGAAATAACATTATTCATGCCATTCAAATAAGTAATGAAGAAGAGTACTTGAATGTAATCTTGGAGAATGTTAATGAGCTAGAAGATGGAAATAGAAAATAAAATCAAAAGAAGAATATATTATATTTCTTGAAGATTTATAATCACATTGAGCATCTCCATCACACAAGCTTGAGTGTGAGAACTTCAGAGAAGTTAGGAGTACAAAGGGATCCATATTAGTTTTCTTTTTCCTTTCTTCTTTTCTTCATTTTATAAAGGAGAAAAATAAATACATTAAAAAAAAGAAAAAAGCAAAAGCATGCTATCGTAATCATTGGCTCAAGAGAGGAGGAGCGCATGTACAACTCATGATCCCTATTCTTGTCACCTTTGTTATTACCTTTACCCTTATGCACTCCATCATCAACTAATTGCCATCATTTACTCTGCATCAAGAGCACCAAAGCAAGCCTTTGCATCATAGCTAGCCAAAGCCAAACAACTAATTAAGTGTCTAAGAAAAGGACTACCTATCTACCTAATCAAACTAAATAAGGTAGAACCATCCACAAACCTTGAAGTACCTTCATGGCTTAGCAAATACGTCAATGTATTTTCTAAAGAACTAATGGAACTATCCCCTAGCCATGAAGTAGATCATGAGATTAAATTAACCCCTAGAGCCAAATCGGTTGCAAAAAGGCCTTATAAGATATCTATTCACGAAGCCATTGGATTGAAGGAACAATTTCAACGAGTGTTAGAACAAGGATTAATTCGACCCAAAAACTCATGTTGGGGTGCCCCTGTGCTTTTCCAAAAGAACAAGAATGGGACCCTAAGGCTTTGCATTGATTATTCCAGATTATCATGTAACCATCAAGAATAAATATCATATTCTATGAATTGATTATCAAGTAACCATCAAGAATAAATATCATATTCTATGAATTGATGAGCTACTTGATAGATTGCAAGGGGCAAAAATCTTCTCAAATTTTGATTTAAAATCAAGATACTACCAAATCAAATAAAAGCTAAGGATATCCCAAAGATTGCTTTTAACACTAGGTATGTCCATTTTGAGTTCACAATTATGTCCTTTGGTTTAACTAATACTCTAGCTACCTTTAACAAATTAATACATGGCATTTTCTAGCCTTACCTCAACGAACTCATTCTTGTTGTTTTGTTTGATGACATCTTGGTTTATTCCAAAGAAGAAGAAGACCATCCAAACCACCTCCGAATCATCCTTGAAACCTTAAGGATGAATAAGCTCTATGGAAAACCGAGAAAATGTGCCTTATTATCCAGAATACCTAGATATCAAAAGGATTATCCATTTAGAGAAGAAGAACTTGAATGGTAAGGCCACATTTAAGAACTATCTTTTTCAAAATGAGATATTGTACTATCGATAGAGGCTTTATGTACCCAAAAGTTGGGATCTGAAGAAGAAAATTTTGTGGAGATGACCAAGCTTGAATCTCCCTTTCTCACATAAAGTAAGTGGTCAGCATCAAAAACATAAAAGAAAATTTTGATAAGATACTCTTTGATCTTATCAAACCATGATCTAGGTGCTTGCGTCAACCCATAAACCACCTTCTTCAACCTGCACACATATGTGTGATGCTCTAAATCCTCATAACCTACTGGCTACTCCATAAACACCTCTTCTTTCTATTCACCATGCAATAAGGCATTTTTGACATCCATTTGCTGTGAACTCTAACCTTTGGGCACTGCCAAAGCAATCATGCATCTAACATTTGCCATCCTAGCAACTGAATTGAATGTCTCTTCATAATCTATGCTATATATTTGAGCATAGACTTTTACAACCAGCCTAGCCTTATACCTATTAACATAACCATTTGCATTATGCTTGATTTTGTAAAACTACTTATAGCCAATAAATTTCTTGCCCTTAGGAAATGGTACCAAATCCCAAGTCTTATTGGCTTCGAATATAGCCATCTCCTCATTGCTACGTCCCAATGAGCATGACCAATAGCATCCTCAAAGCAAGTGTGATCAACATCCTTTACCACCTTTACCATATAAGCATAATGGTGAGCTATGTAATCTTCAAAACCAAATCTTTTAATAGGACATCTCACCATATTAGACTTGCATACCACCTCTTGATCACTCAGTGTTCTTTACATTTCCATGTGCTCTTTGTATACCTGGTGTCCTGATTGAAGGAATACCAAGCTCATTATCCAAGCTCTCTGAACCACAAGAATCTCCATCAAATCTCAAATTACTAGTAGATGCATCATTATCATCCAACACTTTCTTCTTCTCTTTGTCTTTACTTACAACACTTGTAGATCCACCTAAAGATATGGGGCTACTACTTAGTCTCCTAGACCAAGGATAGCAGACCAAGGACTAACTGTAGATATAGTACAAGATGGTGTTTTTGGTCCATTTAAGGCTTTGTGACTCTTGTTTTTATTTTTGCACATAACTATCATGGTCATCATCATCATCCAATGCATCACCACTACATGTATACTAACTGCTCATCTCATAAAAAATAGCATCCATGCTTACTCTAAACGCACATGTGACAAGGTTATAACAATGATACCCTTTCTAATCTAAAGAGTATTCAATAAAAATATATTTTTTAGCCTTTGGATTAAGCTTCTTTCATAGATAGCCAAACACTTTCAAGTGTGACACATTCATCTTCTTGTCTGTAAAGCATTCTTTGGGGGCTATTCCATGAATTGCAAATGTGGGAGTTCTGTTCATAATATAGACAATAGTATGAACAACTTTAGACCAAAAATATTTTGGTATATTCTCTTCAAGCATCAATGACCATGCAACTTCTATAATATGCCTGTTTTATCTCTCTGTAATCCCTTTTTTTGTGGAATATACCTACAAGTAAACTCTCTCTTTATCCCATGACACCTCAAAAAGTCACGAAACTCATTAAAGAGGTACTCTCCCCTCCATCTAATCTCAAGCATTTTGTTGTTATGAGCCTATTTCTGTTTCAACAACATCCTTGAAAGTTTTGAAGTGCTCAAATACATCACTCTTTTTCTTCATGAACTATACTCATCGATTCCTTGAATAATGTTGAGACCTAAAACGGGCCACGACACTAGCTCTAACGCACTAGTGGGACCTCTACTACTCACCTAAAACCACCCCACACGACCTCGTGGCTAGGAGCGTTAGAACTTTGCATTTGTATGATTTGTAGTCCAACAAATAATTCTTTCTCCACTCCTCAAAGGGAGTCCCTAAACATGTTGGTATTATACACCATGTAGTATGCACACAGGAGGGAGCACCCCTCAGTTGATCACCGCGGCTCCACTACGGCTCTCCTACACCTCGTGGATTGGCCCCAAGATGCGCCGTGAACATGAAACACATTCGAAACAAAGTCCACTCTTTTGATAAATGATCCAAGAGATGACACATAAACCTCACTGAATAACTTCCAAGAAACCGAATATCTATCCCTATAGCTTAGGATACCTCACGCTCTCCACGTAGGTCATCACTCATACAAATAGGTGCTATGCATCTAGGATATGATACCATATGGTGCATCAATGCAAGTGTGAATATGACCATTGTGCTCAAATAAATATTCATTGAAAATCAACAACATAAAAGTGCGAAGACAATTATTTTCATGATTTTCTTTTACTACGATAGTGCTTCATTGCTTAGGGCTAATACTGAGCTTCATCGTACTACTAGTCCCTTTCAATTTTTGACAATCACGAACTCTATATGATATGCATCATGAAACATTAGAGTTTAACGTACTTTAACCACTCAACAACCCCCTACTCCCTATTGTTTAAAATTTTGCTTTCATTGATAGGTGTCGTTATGGATTTTTTTTGTATTTTTCTTTATTGAAAGCGATAAAAACTCACTCTAACAAAGAAATAGGGCTCAGCTAAACCTCATGCTTGAGCTCTATCATACGTCCACATACATTAATCTTATTTTTCCTTATTTTTATGACATAAATTTTTTTTCTTATTTATTTATAGAAATTTACATATAATTACTATTTTTTTGTTAAGACTGATTGCTATTATAGAATATGATTTTCCTAGCATGTTTCAACCCATAGAAATGGCAAATGCATACCAAAAACCCAAAAACCAGATATTTTTCCTTAAATCGCCTAGTCTCGGGTTTTGCATGTTTTGCATAGAATTATTATACAACTGATTTTTTCATGATTCTTTCAATATGAATAATCAAACAAAGGATTGGCAATCAAATCCAAGTATTACTTACCATTTCAAACAATAATTTATCATAAAACAGTAAAATCCAACCTTTTTTTCATAAAACTGCTCATTATGACGCACATTTTTCGACATTGGAGACCCACTAATGCTTTTCAATGGTCTCACTAATGATCCATCCAACCTTGATTCACATATCTTTCCACTCCCGCATCATCATTGATCAAAAATGTCCATCTCACTCTATCCCCTCTCTTTTACCGTTGATCCATAATAACAATTTACAAAAGGAAAGAGGAGAGAGGAGAGAGAAAGACTAAACTTAGATCTTCCTTCTAGAGAAGCCTTATTTTTGTTGTTTTGACCATGCACCAACTTGCAACTACAACACAATAATTTATCATTAAAAACACACATATAGCTTCTTCATCAAATGAAATGCAAAAATAGGCTATATCAAAAGTATTGTTTACAAAGAAAGTCACATTATATAGACATAGAATGAAAATTTATCAAACAACCTTATTGTTGGATGAGATGCAAATTCAAGCTACACTAGGAAGCCTACACACATTGCAACTTGCATTTCATAAGGTACCAAAAGAGAAATGGATGAATAGGTCAAATTAAGCATGAAATGAGGCTACAAGAGGATGACTAAGTACATAGAAACCCGTATTTTATAGGATAATTCACAAAACATAAAATAAAAAAAATTCTATTCTTGCACAAAAGATTGAAATTTGTAAAATTGTGCTCATTGTGCTAAAGGTCCATGGGCATATGAAAATATTCACAGAGATATGGGAAGGTTATGTTAAAGTCTATTAGAGATATGGAAAGGTTGAGCATCAAAATAGCAAGATGGTGCAAGATTTTGCTTAAGATATATTTTTAAAAAAAGTTCAAAAAAAGAGCCATTATTTTCAAAAAATGTGTCAAAAAGGGCACATGTTGTCATGAAAAGGGCACTCCTTCTCAAAGTATCTCCTCACATGTGGGATCATTTTCAAGGCATAATAAAGTGAGGTACATTATCAAATGTGCCATCTCTTTCAAACTCTCATTTTAATAATATTTTCAATGTCCTTTTTGTAAAACTCAAGACACGCTTAACCCTTTTTCTCAAGCTTTTCGAGTAAAGTCCATTTTATTATGTATAGGATGCGAAAATAGTTGGTATTTAGCATTCTTCATCGAAACAACTGACTCCATCCAATGCAAATAAACATTATTGTACTTCCCTCCAAAGCATCACATTCAGGAAAAAAACAATTTATGTGGCTCAAAATTATGTGATCTATAGTATAATCATTAAGATTTATGCAAGATAATGCTTTAATAGTTCCAAATATGCCATTCTAGGCCATCTTGCATTTCACAAGACAAATAGGGAATCTTTGCTAAAAATTCAAATTTTATAATTTTTTTATTTCTATCATAAGAAGTGCGAGTTATGGTTGTCTCCATATCGCTTTTTTTTTTGGTTTCTATAGTAAGAAATGAAAATGTGAGAATATGCTGTCCACATCATTGTTGTCACATGAAACGCAATGGTTTTGTCGTAGAATGCCTATACATGGACAATTTTGTGTTGTTTAGAATAAATGCAACTACAAGAAAGTGAAAGATTGATCCTAAGTAGATTCCTCAAAGGATTCATTAGGTTTCCTCCAAGCCATCTAGCTCACTAAGAAAACCCAAGAAAAAGTTGTCACATGGTGTGAGATACCTAAGGGAGATTCGAAAGGCAATGAAAGCTCTTAACAATGTAACCCCAAAACTCCCATTTTAAGGACTTGTTAGGGAGATTTGTAATAATCATAGTCTCAATAGTTTCAAATGCTCACATTTGTGCTGCCCATGCACACAGACTGCCGACATTCATGGACAAGGACATGATCATCCTCAGAAGGTTGAGATATATATTCTCTAAGATTCCTAAAATAAATGATACCACACATGAAAGAGATATAAGATTGCATGAGAAGGAGGAAAAGGCTACATAAGAATAGGCAAAGAACTAGAGGGAGCACAAGAGGAAGAAAGCAAAAGAAAATGAAGTAGAGTAGCTATAATTGTTAGAAGATGGGCCCTCTAACGTACTTCAAAGTGTTAATCCAAGACTTCCATATGCATTTTATTTTACTTGGTGACATATACAAGAGAGCCGATATTGTTAGCTTTGACTTAAAGTGTATTTAGATCCTCATATATAGAAGGAGAGAAACAAACAATCCTATTCTTCTTCCTAGGTTGAGGTATAATATGCTCAACTTTTTTTATTTTTAGAAATGATAGTTTCTTGGCAATAAATATTGTTTCTATATGCTCTATCTTGCTTCTTTTTCCAAGTGTATAATGCATAAGCTCCCTTTCAATATACATAAAAAAATTAAAGTACTTATCAAATTTTCAAATTCCCATTATATGAGAAGAAATGAGATTAATACATGTGGACTTAGGCACTGGTTCAATCCAATTGGCGTCAAAACTTTAGAGGTTCTTTAGATTCAATGCCATGAAAAGTAAGTAGTTTGCTATTCTATCTAATTTCATGATATTTTCTAAAAACTAAATTATTGGCATATGATTATTTTTAGTTCTCATTAGAGCTTGATTGTACTAATAAGCAATATTACTTCATCAATACTTTGTAGGGAAGCCATGGAAATGATAAGATGTAAGTTAAATTATCTAAGGCCCCCTTAATAATTCAAAATTTTATGTGTTGCAAGTACTCTATATTTTAATTATTTTTGGATATAGAGGTGCAAAAAGATTGAATGAACTACTAGAGAAAATGCATCCAATGCCTTCTAATATACTTGTAAAAATGGAGTACAAACAAGTTGTGGTGAGCTCAGAGTCTTGATCTATCAAGATATATTAGGATATTTGATTCCATAAACTATTAATAAGATGTATATTTTTACTTTGTATTGTTAGTTGTAGAGTCCTCATCAAGATGATAGCCATTCTTGTGTGGCTAGAGAGTAATTGCAAATGCTAGAAGATTGATCCACTTTATATTATCTTAATGATAACAGACTTATAAAGGTAACATGAAATATGCTTAACTTTAAGATAGAGTTTCACTCAAAAGATAGTGCATTGTAAAATAATGGTAAACTAACACTCTTGTCTTTCAAATATGTGATACTTTTCCAAGGATTGTTATAATACTAAGCATGTTGTTATGTAAGAGCAAAGCTTTTAAAGTACATAATTATCAATTGTATGTAATGAGGCACAAGGAGATAAGCAAGCCACAGAGAGTGTGGAGCTGTATAAAGAAGGAGAGATGGCTACAATTGTAGCAAGTGAAGGAATGCTCTCAATACCTAAGAAAGTCAAAGTATCAAAGTAAGGCCAAAGGACTCTAAGAAAGGATGTCTTTCCTAAGAAAACTCAGAGTAACCTCGTATATGTAATCATGAAGAAAGCAAATAGAGATAATATCCATACTTGTATTTATATTGAAATTAAAGATATCTTTTTTTCAATCTCCTTATATTGTAAATTCTTCACTCTCCTCTTTGACATCTGCAAAAAAATTTAGTAGTGTCATTCAAGAAGTGGAATCCAATATACACCTAAGTATATATAATTTGATGAGAAACTTGTCCATTTATTGTTAATCTAGGATACAAATGAACATGATAAATCAATATTTTAATTATATAAGTCCATCCTTACTTGATGTAGTGTGCATGATGATTTAACCTTAAGGATTGTAATAATGTCCTTATTGAACCAAACATCGAGATCCACTATAGGGTCTTTGCAAATCATCAAGATTTTGATTTGAAGCAACTAGAATGCCATCAATATAACATCATCTACTATAATAAAAATCTAAGAATGAAATTGTGAGTAGAAACCAAGTATTTACAAGCAACAAATTCTAATATGTCCTACAAGTTATCTTACTTTCTATCCTAGTGCCCCACCCTTCATCAACAAATTGTAAGACATGATCATATGCCAATCTCTTCACTGAGAGCATGGCCTTTGATCTTCTTATCTTAGCATTAAAAAAGAAATATATTAATAAGCATAAACAAATTAATTTTGCTTAGCCTACTTAAAAGACTATGGTTTAATGCTCTATGTATCCTAGAACATTTTACACCTATAGCTTTCGCTAGTGGGTTGGACTTGGTAAAGGCTACTCAAAGCTTGAACTTTTAGGCAAAGAAAGGGGGGATGTTACTCCCAATTAGCAATGTCTCATAGGGATAATATAAGAACAATCATAAAAGAATATTACATTCTTTGCAAGGTGTGTTTTTTTCTTTTGTTCATAATTTCTTCTCTAGTCAAACCGTGCACAACATTAATAACATCAACAAAAGACTTGACTGATTGTCATTCCTCAATATTATATGGGTAGACATCTACAAGACAAATAATTAGATGGGAAGATATCTACAAGACAAATGAATTTTATCATATTAAATTCAATTACTAAGTTTAAGAAAAGAGAAACATTAAGGATCAAATACTTACAATTTGATCTATGCATTAGAAGGTTTGAAATTCCATGTTCCAAACATGACTCTCCATAAACACATCTTATACTAGTATCTCTTTTATGTTTTTCTTATTTGCTCCAAGTCTAAAATATATTATTCTACCCTTCTAAGCAAAGATGAATGAGCTCTCACACCTCTATTTTTACTTATGTTTTGCCTACTACATGTAATGATCCAAATACCTTTGCTAATGATAGTAGGAATCCATCTTCTATCTATTTGGAATGAATTAAACATTGATATGGATGTGATTTGGGAGCTTGCTTGCCTTGCTAAAGGTCAAATTTCTATATCCATAGCAAAGAGAGAAGAACAAGTTACTACAAAGGAGGGAAAAAGATGAGAGGAGTTGTTATAGCCCTAAGTTTATGCAAAATTCATAAACCTAAGTTTATGCAAAATTCATAACAGAACTACATCGCTACTATAGATGTTACAACAAACTGCACTACTACCATAGTAAAATGAACATAGAAAGCAAGAATAGAATTGAAAAACATGAGAATAGTGTAGAAACTACATGGCATAATAGATAGAATTTGAGCAAGGAGTAGAGAACACAAATCAAATATGAGAAGAATAGAAACTACTTTAATCTCAAACGAACTAATACAAAGGTGGATCTATCCACACTCATACACTTCCACTGTGAAGCTTAGATGGTGATTTAGATAGATGATAGGCCAAGAGCTTAAGGGTAGCTAGAAGAACTCTGACTGGTTAGATTGATGATGGCTTTGGAGGGTTCTTTCTTTTATAGCTTGGGAAGGTAGTCTAGTCAGCATGTCCCCAACCATATCATGAACCTTTCCTAGTTAGTCGGAGAATATTTGAAGGAATATTTTCTTTACCATTGGGTTGAGGTGTTGCCCTTGGATCCCCATCAAGGGGGGCACTAGTTTCCCCTAAGACCCCCCAACTAAGGGCTGCTTCCGTGGTCCCCCGAACCCCAAAATAGGGGTCCCTGATAACTTCCACACCCCTAACTTGATGCATTGTGCCTCAAGTTGCTAAAACAATATAACTACTCTATCTAACCCAAAGTCTAGGTCCATAAAGGTCACCTTTTTGCCATCAAATCATATAGAACTCATTTCACATACAAGTCAGGACCCAACCAATGATGTGCTCACATATGGCTTCTCCTCATAATAGGGGCCTTACAACTTAGAGTATCATGGATCATCATTGGCACCTTACAAGGGTGGGGTATTGAGCATATCTAGCAACCCACCCCCAATGTCCACCCACTGCAAGGAACTACATCCTTGGCCTAATGTTGAGCCTCTAAAGATGAACTTGAAGCAAATCCTTCAAGAGAGCTTTGATGAAGGTATATGCTCCATTATCCTCCATTGGATAGTAGACCAAGGATAGTAGATGAGCTCTACTATCCCATCCTTGATCAAGTCACACACATAATGATACTAGAGCTCAATGTGTTTGGTGTGTGTATGAAAAATGGCGATGTAGCTCTAATTGTTACATCTTAGCACTATTGGATCTTCATTCTATACTCCCATGTGCCATAGGATCCTCCTTAACCATATCGCTTTACATGTAGCAAAACAAGCTACCTTATACTGTGCTTCGGTAGTAGTAGAAGACAATGCCACATTTGGTTGCTTTTTACTAATCCAAGACAAGATTCCTTAACCTAAAGAGAAATAATATCTAGAAACTAATTTTGTAAAATCACTATCACCTGCAATCTAAGTCACAATTCCCCATAAAGAGCACTTCTGAAATTGTATGTGATACCATAGTCAAGAGTTTCCTTCAAGTATCTGAGCACCCACACTCCAACTTTCCAATGACTTTCTCGTGGTTTGTTTGAAAACCTACTCAAAACACCAATAGTAAAATTGATATCTGGCCTAGTGTTACACAAGTAGATTAGAGGCTACCAACCAACCTCTTATACCTCCCGATGTCTGCTAGTGCTGATGTATCCTCAATGGATAACTTCACATTGATCTCCATAGGTGTAGCTATCTCCTTACACTTAGTCATGCCAAATGCTTTCAAGATCTCCCATGCATACTTCTTTTGAGAGATGAAGATTTTTCCCAAGCTTAGCTTTAATCCTCAAACAATAGTGTAACAAGCCCAAGTCAATCATTTCAAACTCAAAGCTCAAAGCTTGATGAGCTTGATGGATCATATATTCATAGTCACGTGCAATAAGAAGGTTGTCCACATTTAGGACAATCACTACATACTTCACACCATCCCTATAAATATACAACTTAGCATATGAGGTGAATATTTTGAAATTCAAGCCTAAAAAGAATTTATCTATCCACTGATACCATCCTCTAGTTGCTTGTTTCAGTTCATACAATGCCTTCTTTAGCTTACAAACTTTGTTCTCAAAATGGGGGGCCGCAAACCCCGATGGTTGAGCTATGTACATCTCCTCCTTGAGGTCTCCATTCAAGAATGCTAATTTAACATCCATTTGGTAAATTGTGTCCTTCTTATGAGTGGCCACTATAAGTATTATTCGAATAGTGGTCATTCTAGTAGTTGGAGCAAATGCTTTTTGAAAATCAAATCCTTCAACTTGTGAAAATCCATGTGTAACTAATCTAGCTTTGTATTTTTCTAAGCTACCATCAGCCTTGAACTTTACCTTCCAAACCCACTTGGTATCAATAATCTTCATTTTTTCCGGTCGATCCACTAGCTCCCAAGTATCATTCTTCATTATGATGTCATAGCTTGCATAGTTGCTCTCCATGCTAGATCAACAAGTGTTTCTTCTAAGTTTGTTGGCTCCTTTAGTTCTCTTATAATCTCAGCTAATCAAGGCCATATTAACTATGTGAATAGAAGCCTTTCTTTGCTACTCTATTCTCAAAGACCTCCTTGGTCCATTTGTCTTTTCTTCAACTATGATAAGCATAGGATTACCACTATCATAGAGTTACTTCACCCATTGCAGAAATGGCTTTTCTGGTGGTGTGATTGCAGGTTGGTGAACTTTTTCCCATCATCGAATGATGATGTTTCCTCCTCCTTGAGGGTAGGGAGAGCTCTTGGTATAGGTTCATATGGACTACTTCTTCACTAGATGATAAAGTGGTAAAACTTATATTCTCCTTCTCCATTATGTGTGACTACTCCTTGAACACCACATCACAGCTTGCTATGATATTCTTTGCCTCTTGGTCTTATAATTTGTAAGCCTTTTGCTCATCACTATAACCTAAGAATATATATTTTATGATTTTTGGTTTAATATTTTTCACTTATCCTTTGGAACATGTGCATAACATTCACATCTAAAAGTTTCAAAATGTGAGATAAATGGTTTCTTACGAAAATAGGCCTCATGAGAAGTTTTGTCTTTAAGAGCCTTTGTGTAACTCTGATTAAGAATGTAGATTACAATATTAACATCTTCTGCCCAAAACTAGTTAGACAGTCCCTTGCCCTTAAGCATACGCCGTGCCATTTCCACAATGGTGCAATTTCAATGTTGAATAATGCCATTTTATTGAGGCATATGAGGCATCATCAATTGATGCTTAATCCCTTTGCTCTTGAAAAAGTTTTCAAACACCTTTGAGTTGAACTCATCACCACCATTTATTCTAAACTTCTTCACACTTCACCATGTTTCATTCACAGTAAGTTTTAGCCATTCTTTAAACTTACAAAAAGCTTGAGCCTTATTACAAAGGAAGTACATCCACATCTTTCTATCATAGTCATCAACGATCAACATAAAATAAGAAGATCCTCCTAAGGCTTGTGTAGGCATTTACCATACAAGTTAGCACCACACACCAACTCTAGAGGAGCCTTTGCTCTATTCTTGCTTTCTTGTGAAAATTCCTATCTCTATTGCTTGCCCATCATACAAGCTTCACATGGTTCCTTCATTTTCAAATAACGTAGGTAGGTGAGCAACCATACGTTGCTTATGCATCTTCTTTAACTCTACGAAACCAATGTGACCAAATCTTTCCTACTAAAGTTTACTTGTGCCCACACCAGCAGTGACTATAAGAGCACTTATCTCATACATGCTATTTCTCCTTTGCTGACAAATTTTTCAACATTGTCAATAATATCTCTACCTATCTTAGTGAACCCCACCTCATGGCCTAGATCAGTTACAAGAGATAATAGATACTCCTCATTGAATATTCCCTAAGGAGCAAACCACTAACCCTATAACTTAGGGTACCTCACCTTCTCCACATAGGTCATTGTTCACAAAAATAATTGCTATGCATCCATGATGATACCATGCATTGCATGCAATGCAATTGTGTATGATTTATAGTGCTCAAACAATTCTTCCATCAACAACCAACATTGTGAAGGTGCAACAACATTTCTTTCCATGCCTTTACTCTAAATCGAGATTGATGCATTGCCTAGGGCTAGCAACATCGAGCATTCTTATGCTACTGGACCCTCTTAATTTTTAAAACCACATGT
Source organism: Lygodium microphyllum (assembly GCF_053477565.2). Lineage (NCBI taxonomy): Eukaryota > Viridiplantae > Streptophyta > Polypodiopsida > Schizaeales > Lygodiaceae > Lygodium > Lygodium microphyllum. The sequence goes on along the minus strand of NC_141163.1, from coordinate 31,470,921 downwards.
CCTATATACCATGCAACAAAAAAATATTAGAATTTAGCATATTATCCCCTTAACACCCCCCTCTCCTTCCCACTTAAGGTTATGCATTGTAGGCTTAGAGAGCATCTTTTATGTATTTTTACTTCATAAAAGCAATAAAAACCACTCTAACATAGAGATAGGGCTGAACTGAGGCTAATCCTCATGCTTTAGCATTATCATACATTCATAAACACAAATATTATTTTTTTCTATTTTTTGGATGTAAAAATCTATTTTTATTATATTTTACTAAATATTTATTGATAAATATTGATATTTTTTTATTTACTAATATAGATTGATTGTTCTTATTGAGAATTATTTTGCTATCACATTCCATCCCATAGGAACACCATATACACCACAAAACCCTAAAAACACATTATTTTTCCTAAAATCGCAATGTTGTGGGTTTTGTGTGCAAAAAACGTGGAAGAAGAGGGCGCCATCAGGCGCCGAAAAATGCACTTGATGGAGATGGAGGCATCATGCAACCTCAATACAACCCATCACAATGATCATGGCCCTTGCTTCCCCTCTGTATGCTGGTCATTTCGCCGCCCTTCGCTCGCGCAATGATGGTCTCTTTGAAGATCTCTGATTTTAGTCTTTCTCTCTCCTCCCCCTCTCTCTTCTAAAGGCAAGTTCATGTGGGAAGAGGAAGGAAGAAGAAAGAATGGTGGAGGCTTGTCCGGCATGGATCGGATTGCTCCATGGGCTGGAAATGGTGATTTGTGATCGTGCTGAACATGAAGTGCTGCTGATTTTCAGATTTGCAGCCATGGACATGAAACCCGAAACACGCAAATAAGCGGTAATTCAATTTTTTTTCAAAGGAAATTTGAGATTTCATGGCTTTTGATTGATAAAATGTTGTTCATGTGGGCTAAAAATTGTTTATGTTGCTGTTTTCCATGAGTACTTGTTGATCCTAATCAAAAAATCAGAAAAATATGCATCTTGTGGCTCAAAATAATACACTAAAATACGTAAAATATGGAAAATCGAGGGAAAATGATGTTTTTGGGCATAAAAATGGGAAAATGAATAAGAACACTAACTAAATTTTCATTTTTGCTGCAAGAAGGAACTAAGGGCCATAGCCCATAACCTGTTTTGAATTTCTAGTAATTAAATAATGCAAAAAATAAGGGAAAATACAAGAAAAATAGAGGAAAATCACTAAAAATAGGGAAAAAATGCATTTTGGGTGCGGAAAATTAATGAAAATTAAGAACAATGTTTGTGAATATTTGTGGGGACTGAAGCATGAGGATTTGCCTCAGTTCAACCCCACCTTCTTGTTCTAGTGTGTTTTTCCCCCTTTCTACACATAAAATGATGGCAAAATGCCCTATAAATCCATACCACAATGCAACATTTGATCAATGGGAGGGTAGAGTGGTTAGAATGTGTCTAAATGTGGAGTAAAATGACGAAAAGATTGTTGTTTTGTGTGCATGCCATATAGGTCGGTGAATAATTATAAAATAAGAGCCTAGTAGCACGAGGGTTTCCTCGGTGCTAGGTTCGTGCAACGCCGCATAAGAACGGTAGTTGAAAATCATTGAAAGGATGTTTTCCACATGTGCACAATATTGATTTCATGATTGTTTGAGCACTTGGCATCCACAATATGCATAAATCATGGAAATGTTAAAAGGTATCAGCAATCCTGGATGCACAGCAATTGTTTTCATTAGGACCTTGACCCACGTTGAGTGAGAGACAGGACATCCTAAGCCATAGGCTAGTCGTGGGGTCTAGGGAAAAGAGAAGTAAGGACAATGGTACATTCCTGTATACGATTAAATGGTACCTTGAGTGGATTTTGTGCGACATGTTTATATGTTGAGCGACGCATCGAGGGGCCAATCCCCAAGGTGTAGGGGAGTCGCAGAGGGGTGGCGGCACTCAGCCGTTGGAGGACCCCCTATGTCTGTGCTTCGTGCCATCAGGCAATGTGTAAGGGACTCCCTCTGAGGAGTAGTGGGTGAGAGAAGAGTGGACTACAAACGACGTAATACAAACGCAAGATATTTAGGAAGGCAATGTATGTGTCATCACCGCTCCTGGCCGCGAGGCTGTGGGGTTGTTGAGCGCGCGTGATAGAGGTCCGGCTAGTGCACGAGCCAGTGTCGGCCCGTTCTAGGTTCCATCAGTGGTGCGTCTACCGGGAGCCACTTAAAAGTGGCGGTCCTTGAATCCTGGTTGTCTAGGGTGTCAAGATTGTGGGAGAGAAGGAAGGAGTCTCACTTGTAGCTTTCTTGCTTGCACAATGGGGGAATACACACAAAGATGGAGGCTGAAAACTGTTTTTCTCTTCTTAGTTGTGTAAGCCAAAAAGAACTCTAGTACAAAGAAATAGAAGAACCCTAAATATGGATCTCAAAACCAAACTCAACTAACTAAGGTGGCATACTAACTGAGCCACGAACTAGAGTAGATAAGGATAGCTATCATGTAGCTATTATTCATGGGCGGTGTACCAACCGCATCTGCAACTAACATGTCGGTGACATAAATGCACAACGGTCACCCTGGCATATCACAAGTGGAGCTCGATATCTCAACACTCCCCCTCGAGCTCAATCCCAATTCCTGCACACCAAGCAGGTCTCTGAACTTGCGCAGCTTCTCTGCGCCCAATGCCTTCGTAAATATGTCAGCTACCTGATCCTCTGTGCTGACATAAACTAGATCAATAAGACCTAGTAAAACCCTCTCCCGCACATAGTGATAATGCACCTCAATGTGCTTTGTTCTAGCATGATAGACTGGGTTATTTGCCAAGTGTATACTACTCATGTTGTCACAATAAATGACAACTGGCCCATCTGTAGGCTCATGCATATCATAAAGTAGCTTATGCAACCAAGCTACCTCACATCCAGCCATTGCTACACCCCTATACTCAGCCTCTGTGCTCGACAAGGCAACTGTAGGCTGTTTCTTGCTGCTCCAAGTGACTGCAGCACTCCCAAAAGAGAACACATATCCACTGGTAGAACGTCTATCAGAAATGCTACCAGCCCAATCAGCATTAGTGTATCCATGCAACTGTATCTGAACCCTAGTCTCATAAAATAGTCCATACTACAATGTGGACTTCACATACCTGAGTATGCGTCTAGCCGCATCCAAATGCGGTTTCCTTGGAGCCTGCATAAACTGACTTACCAATCCAATAGCATAGCTCAAATCTGGCCTGGTAATAGTCATATAAATCAAGCTTCCTACTATGCATCTGTACATAGTAGGGTCTTCCAAAAGCTCACCTGCATCTGCGCTTAGCTTCACATTCTGCTCCAAAGGAACTGAAATAGGCTAACAGCCTGTCATCCCATATTTGGACAGCATGTCCAATCCATACTGCCTCTGCAAGAGCTGTATCCCACTTGGTGATCTAATCACCTCAATGCCCAAGAAATAATGCAGCTCTCCCAAATCCTTCATCTCAAACTTCTGCTTCAATAGCATTTTCACATGAAGGATATCTTCATCACTGTCACCTGTCATAATCAAATCATCAACATAAATGACAAGTAGCATAATACCTTTCTCTGTTTTCCTCACATAAAGTGAGAAATTTGCCTTGGAAATCTGAAAGCCAATAGTGACAAGATACTGTCCTATCTTGTCAGAGCATGCTCTAGGTGCTTGCTTCAAGCCATACAAGGCTTTCTTCAACCTGCAAACAAACTCAGGATGAACATCATGCACATAACCTGGTGGCTGCTCCATATAGACCTCTTCTTGCAAGTCACCATACAAGAAGGCATTCTTTACATCCATCTGATGTAAAGACCATTCCTTTGATGCAGCCATAGCAATGATTGCTCTTACGGTTGCCGTCCTTGCAACCAGACTGAATGTTTCTTCATAGTCAATGCCATATATTTGTGCATACCCCTTGACTACTAATCTTGCCTTGTATCTGTTCACAGAACCATCTGCATTGTGCTTCACCTTATAAACCCACTTACAGCCAATTGCATTCTTACCTTTAGGCAAAGGTACCAATTCCCATGTAGCATTTGCTTCCAAGGCATCCATTTCTTCATCCATGGCTTTCTCCCATTTTTCTTTTCCCATGGCTTGCTCAAAAGAAGTGGGTTCTGGTTCCTGTATCACTTTGACCATATATGCATAGTGAATGGCTGTAAATCGATCATATTTCAGCCTATCCACAGGATACCTAGCTCTCGTAGACCTGCGCAAAGTAGGTTCACTCCCAGGTGCTCTCAAAACATCCCTGGTCTTCCTTACTCCAGGTGTAACAATAGAAGGAATACCCAACTCATCATCAATGCTCTGTTCTGAGCCACTGGATTTACCATCCACATAAGAGTGACCTGCATTCACATCAAACATGGGCTGATCTACCTTCTCTTTTCCTTTTCGTGATACCTGCATACCACTATTTGCGCTGCCTTCAAAAGATTCTCCTGATCTCAATCTGCCTGTCCATGGCGAAGAATGTGAACCACTGCTAGAGGACGCTCCAGGTCCACTAATATCTTGTGACTGCTGCTGAGAATTCTGTGCAACATTACCATTTTGTGCATCTACATTATCAATCACATTTACTGGTTTATACCAGCTACTCATCTCATCAAAAACAACATCTCTGCTCACTGTAAACTTACGAGTAGAAGGGTTATAGCATCTATACCCTTTTTGCTGCAGAGAGTAACCAATAAAGATGCACTTCTCAGCTTTTGGATCCAACTTGGATCTCAACTCATCTGGCACATGTACATAGGCAATGCAACCAAAAATTTTCAAATGAGAAATATCTGGTTTCCTACCAGTATACCTCTCCTATGGAGTCATCCCATGTATTGCTGCAGTGGGAGTCCTGTTCATTATATAGACTGTTGTAGCAACTGCTTCAGCCCAATAAAAATCTGGCAAGTCTTTTTCATTGAGCATGGCACGAGATACCTCTCCAATATGCCTGTTTTTTCTTTCTGCAATTCCATTTTGCTGTGGGGTATGACTGCATGAATATTGCTGCTTTATGCCATGCTCCTGCAAGAACCTTGCAAACTCATTTGAGAGGTACTCTCCCCCTCCATCTGACCTTAGGCATTTTATTTGCAGGCCTGTTTCTTTTTCAACCATAGCTTTAAGAGTTTTGAAATGCCCAAAAACTTCACTTTTCTTTTTCATAAAATACACCCAAACTTTTCTGCTATAGTCATCAATAAAAGTGACAAAATAATGACAGCCTCCAAGAGATGCAGCTTTAGTAGTCCACACATCAGAGTGGATTAATTCCAATGGCTTCTTACTCTCTTGAACATGTCTAGGAAATGGTTTCCTTGCCTGTTTTCCAAACTGACAGGCTTCACATACCTTATGCATTTCTGCAACCTTGAATTTTGGCAATCCTGCAACAATATTTTGGGCCTGCATTGATTTAAGTTGCTGTACATTAACATGACCAATGCGTTTATGCCAGATATCAATATCTGCAACTACACCAGTCCCATGTGCAAACATTGCTGCACTCAATTCAGACATGTCTGCATCCAACGTAAACATTCTGCCCTTCTTCTTTCCTTTTGCTATCAAGCGACCTTTATTTTTCATATCCTCAACAAAGCATCCATGAGGATTAAATCTGACCTGCAAGCCCTGCTCAACCATTTGACCAACAGAAACCAGATTCTTGGTGATATTCGGGACATGAAATACATCGGACAGGTATTTCTTTTTCCCATCCTGCATAGACAAGGGAATTTTTCCAATCTGCACAATAGGATGTGCAGTATCATCACCAGTCTCCACAAATCCTGGTTTTTCCATTTTCCTTGCATCCTCCATCCATTCTGCATGACCTGTCATGTGGTTTGATGCACCTGAGTCAACATACCATACATCATTGCTTTCTTCTGCACTTGTCACAGAATTGTTCATGTGCTGCACCATGAACAAATGCTCATTTCTGTCATCACCCTGTCTACTAGAAGATGCATAATTCCCTTGTTGCAGTTTTCCATTCATCATGTCATTCTGCTTTTTATAGCAGTCTTTAGCCATATGACCCATTTTACCACAGTAGTAGCATTCAACATTACTGTTTGCATTTTGACCTCTTTGCCATCCACCACGACCTCTTTGGCTCCCCCTGCCTCTAGAGTTACCACGTCCTCCTCCATAGGACTGGTTTTCTTGAGTTTGCTGCATATTCTGATTTCTACCACGGCCTCCAAAGCGGCCTCCTCTACGTCTGCCTCTACCTCTTCCAGCATTTGAGTAGAAGACAGCTTCTTTTGAAGTTCCTCCTGAAGAAGATGCACCACCATTTCTCTGCTCCTCAGAAATTAGAAGAGCAATCAACTCCTCAAAATCAGGAAATCTTTCACAAACTGAGATGGATGTCCGAAACTGTGCATAATCCTTTCCTAGACCATTCAAGGTCACAGAAACTAAATCATCATCTTCCACTGGCGACCCAATGGAAGCAAGTGCATCTGCAATCTTCTTCACCTTCATGTGGTAGTCATTGATGCTCATATTTTCTCGTTGCACATTATGCAACTCTTGCTTGAGCTGCATTTTCCTGGCTTGAGTATTTGTGCTATACATTTTTGACAAAGTATCCCATGTCTCCTTTGGCGTACTTGCATCCTGAATATGCACAATCATAGAGTCTGAAATACTGATAGACAGCCAGTACATAACTTTCCTGGCTCTCTCATGCCATGCTTTAAATGCCTGCATTTTCTGTTGATTGGGAACATCAGGAAGAACTGGTTCTTCTTCATTTCCTGCAACAAATTCCCAATATCCTTTTCCCATAAGGAAATTCGTCATTCTAAACTTCCATGCTTGGAAGTTGTTCTTGTCAAGCTTTTCAGTGACAATCTGTGAGAGAGAATCAGATGCCATTACAGAATACTGCAAAAAAATTCTGTCACTGCAAAAAACACAGCTTCACCCTCACAAGGGCAAATCTGCAAAACTGGCGAAAGTGGTATTTGACCACACAGTCACTTCCTAGTGACGATTTTGCATCAACATGCAACAAGGATGAATCTGTAACTCCCAATTCTCTGCACACAAGCATACGATGCAATTTCTACAGTAACTTTTCACTGACCTGTAGAACAGTGGTCGCACAGCATAAAACTGGGCCTTTTCCTGAGTGCGTGCAGAAAACTTCCGCCTCCAAAACAGGCCCCGAAATGGCCTCAAATCAAAAAAACAGGGTCGCCGAGGGCTAAAGACCTCGCTCCCGCAGTATATACTGCCCTCTTGCTTCACCGCGAAGGGCGTCTCAACCTGAGACAATGCACTCTTGCAATTTTCGACTGTGCTACCTGCAGAGATCTGCTCCCAAAACAGAAAATGAAAGCAACACTGCTCCTCTTACCAGAACACCGCGAGCTTGGCTTGCTTTCTTGAGCTCCTTACCACGAACAAGGCTCTGATACCATGTCAAGATTGTGGGAGAGAAGGAAGGAGTCTCACTTGTAGCTTTCTTGCTTGCACAATGGGGGAATACACACAAAGATGGAGGCTGAAAACTGTTTTTCTCTTCTTAGTTGTGTAAGCCAAAAAGAACTCTAGTACAAAGAAATAGAAGAACCCTAAATATGGGTCTCAAAACCAAACTCAACTAACTAAGGTGGCATACTAACTGAGCCACGAACTAGAGTAGATAAGGATAGCTATCATGTAGCTATTATTCATGGGCGGTGTACCAACCGCATCTGCAACTAACACGTCGGTGACATAAATGCACAACGGTCACCCTGGCATATCACAAGTGGAGCTCGATATCTCAACATAGGGACCAACTAGCAGTTTATGCCAAAGGATACTGAGATTGATCCGTTATTTATCGATAAGCATCGTCTAGCAGAAATCCAAAAGCAAGAAAGAGACGAAAGAGCTAGGCGACGTGCTGAAATCTTTAGGAGATATTCCCCTAAGCATAGCGGTGCTGAACCCTTACGAGGGAGTGGATCTAGTGGTCTTTGTGCCACAAGCAGTAAGTTAGGAGAAGGTGGAAGCTCTAGTGCTCCCCTTTCTTCCATAAGCCAGTCTACATCAAGTGCGGGAGGTGTAACCCCACCGTCCCGTATTCCTAGTGCAAACCCAATTTTCGTTATGGCGTAGCCTATTTCAATTCCTGTAGGAACGACGGATTCGCCGGCTCTAGGTTACCCGCTACCCATTTTTAATGGGCTAGTTGAGGAAGATGCGGAACTCCACATTAGGGAGTTTCAAAAGTTGATGTTTAACTGTCGCATCCAAGAAGAAGGGCATTTAATGATGTTCTTCAATATGACTCTTAAAGGAAGAGCTGCCATATGGTATCATGGTTTAGAAGCCGGAACCATATTGAATATTGATGCATTTTATGGAGCTCTTCGAAGGGATTTTGCCCCTGAAAGGGGTGGGCAATATTGGTTGCGTGTACTCAACGTGACCCGCCAAGAACCACACGAGGATATTCGTGCTTATGCGAAGAAAATAAAAGAGGTTTTTCGTAAGTTGGACACCTCTATTCCTATCCCCGCAGCTGCCCAATTGCAATATTTCCTTCATGGTTTGGACTTTAATATCCAATTGCAGTTGAGTAGTGTCCCCTTGGGGGATATAGATACTGCCATTACACGAGCACAAGAGGTGGAATCCCGACTACAAGCAGCCTATGCTTCTCGAGGCAATTCAAATATGGGTTTAGTATTGGGAAACAATATGGCAATGGCCAATGGCAGTAGTGGCCAAGGGATAGCGATGGCTAACCCTAATGGGAGAGGGAACATGATGCAGAATGTCCCTTTATTACTAGCTCCCCCTAGCATGTCGATGCCTACGGGCAGTCAAATGGCTCCAAATGGTGGAGGCCAGGCGGTCAATTCTAATACCATGCCTGTGGCTCAACAACCAGTGCCTAATCGAATTGTTAGGCCTATGGAACGACATGGTAATGACCAAGGCTATGAGTCGAGTGCTTCCAATGTTCTTGGCGAGGTTAAGGACATGATGAAGCATTATACCGACATGATTACGGAGCAGTAGCGGCAAATAGCCGTTGATGTCAACTTCCTTAAAAAACAACAAAATTTGATAGGAAGTAGATACCCAGAGGAGGGTGCACCTTCGAGGTTTAGTTGCAAATGGTGTGGTGGGCAGCAGCACTATCCAAGAAATTGCCCAAATGTTAAGTGCGACATTTGTGGAAAATCCGGCCATTTAGCAGCTACTTGCTGGAGTAAGATCAGTTCCCTCCAGCGAGGAAGTCGGCAACCAGGGCCTGTTAATCATTGTGCACAAGGAAATGATTCCCAGCGAGAAGATGGGCCTAAACAAATACTTCAACGACCAAAGACTGCAGTGGAGGAGCTACCCAGTGGTAGTGGGGTTAGTTTGATTAAGGCTGTATATGTTAATGATGCTGAAACCTCTAATCTGCGAGCTGTCCTTACAAGAGGTCAAAAGGGTAGAGAAGCCGACAAGGATAAGCCTGTCGACAGAAACCCTAAACAAGGTGACAAAGGAACGCAAGTTTTGGATCCTGCCATGGAAGGGGGACCTTTGAAGCCTGTAGAAAGTAAAACCAATAAGGAACCACCAAAGAAGAAGGTGAAAGTTAAGAAGGAGGCAATAAATCCGGTTCAGCGACCTAAAGAGTGGACGGTTTGGCGTGAAAAGCGAACTCTATCGAACTATCATGAATTCGATTTGGCGAGCTCTCTTTGCGAAGTCAAGCCGGATGTGAATCTCTTACAGCTTATTAAGCTTTCCCCAGGAGTACGCAAGGAATTTAGAAAGATCCTATGTACCGGGTATATCGTAGAACCTTTGGGTATTGCGCGAGTTGGTGATGACTGGTTCGAGCATTCTAAGAAGCATTGCCCAAGGGTTGCAGCCTATGTCGATGGGATATTAGTAGATTATGCCATTGTCGACACGGGATCATCTGTTAACATTATGAGTTCTGAACTGATGGAAAGGTTAGGTCTTGCGATCCAGAAAGATACCTCCACAATTCTTAGAATGGCATATGATAGTTTGAGACAGCCAGAAGGCTGCATTACTAAGGTCCATGTCACTGTTGCAAATGTAGAATGCCTGTTGGACTTTAGGGTGATTCGTTTTGCAGGCCGTCCAAGTTACCAAGTATTACTCGGACGACCTTGGATCTTGCAAGCGGACTGCCAAGTAGATATACCCGCCGGTCGACTAATCTTCGGTAGAGGTGCTCAGCGTGTGGTGGTTGATGCTTATCCTGAGTCCCCGCAGAGTGAGAGAGCTTCTCTATCTTCTATAGAATTGGAGACATTAGAAGATTTATCTGCCAGTGATACATCATCGAGTGATGAGTCCAAAGAGGGATCCACCATGGAAGACATCTATCAGATTACTTTGAACGAGCCGATAGAGGGCCAAGATTGTATAAGAGATGCAGATGTTATCGAGCTAGACCTTGGTATGCCTGATGATTCACGGCCAATCAAATTAGGTTCTATGCTCAGCACAGCAGAAAGGGAGGACTATGTGGCCTTGATTCAGGAATTCCGAGATATCTTTGCCTGGAGTTATGATGAACTGAGAGGCATTCCTCCTAGTCTTGCTGTTCATACAATTCCGTTGAAAGAGGGCAGTCGTCCTGTACGACAAAAAGTAAGGCGTATGCCTTTCGAACTAAGGGACGGGCTGTTTGAAGAGTTACAAAAGCTTCGGAAAGCGGGTTTGATTTTTCCTGTGCAACACATGGAATGGTGTTCGCCGTTGTGATAAGAAAGAAGAAGAATAATCAAATTCGATTATGTGTAGACTTTAGGGAGCTGAATAAGCAAACAGTTAAGGACTACTACCCGTTGCCATTTATTGACCAGATTTTGGATCAATTAGCGGGTAGGGAAATATATTCGTTCATGGATTGCTTTGCAGGATATAACCAGATGGCAATTGCAGAAGAGGACAAGTTGAAAACAACTTTTATTACTGTATTTGGTACTTTTGCATACCATGTGATGGCCTTTGATTTATGCAATGCGCCTGGTTCGTGGCAACGAACAACAAATAAGACATTTGATGACATATCCCCTGAAGAGTTGAAGGTGTTTATTGATGACTTAGGGGCCGCCACCGTGAGAGGAAGGCAGCTGATCATTTTAAGAAAATGCTTTGAGCGTTGTAGACAATTTTGCATCGCCTTAAACCCACGGAAGTGTGTTTTTGGAGTACCTTATGGGTTATTTCTGGGTCATGTGGTCAGTTCGGTTGGAATTACGACAGACCCCGAGAAAGTCAAAGTTATAGTTGCCATGGGTCCATGATAGAACCACAGTCAAACATGAGGGTTGCAACCATCACAGAACTTGAGAAGGAGGATGAGGAAGTAGCAGCACCATCCTACTTGCGGATCACTGTAACCTCCCAAAGGGCATACACCCTTGATGCGCTAATTGATGAGGGAGAGGATGCCAATACCTTAACGCTTGAACACTAAATAACCATCGCTCATCCCCAATTGCGATCAACAAATGCAAAACTTAGCCCATTTGGGGGGCAATCCTATCCACTCTTGGGAAAATGCAAATTGATGGTTTCTATTGAGACTGAAAGTCTACCCATCATTTTTTACATGCTACCCAACAAGGCGCAGAATGTTGGGGATGGAAAAAAAGAAGGTCTATACTAATGATGGAATCAACCTAGTTGATATTCCGGACCCCACCATTTGAATGCAAGCTAAAATGTTCCATACCCTTTTTTCAGGCTAGAGATACAATGCCCCTATGAATAGAATTAGCATACCATTGTTGAAAAGCCTTACAGCCAATGCCTTGGACAAGGTGAATTGGAATGCCTACGTCCAGAAGACAATTCATGCATCAGAAAGGTAGTAGCCATAGCAACAAGGGTGGCAGGAGGGAAGTCTCCGGCTACCACAACAGAGTCTGAGAGGAAAAAACCTACCTCTAAGGCTTTGTTCATAGGCTTTGGAGAAGTGTTAATGGCCATTATCCAAGAAGTGCTAGGTCAGGCGGAAAGAGAAGTGGTAGAGGAGACCTTGGATCCATCACTAATCTGCAAGGAGCATCACTCTCCCACCCTAACAAGCCCGCGACCATCTTGCTCTCAACAGGAGAATAGGGGGAAGAAGAAAGACACAAAGAGTAATAGGAAAACATGGAAAGAATTGTTAATGAAAAGGAGAATGAGGAACCATCTCAACCACAAGAAGGCTCAAGCGAGAGGACAGTTAGTGAAGTAGCAATGCTCAGAGTTTTCAAGCCAAGGGGGGAGAAAAAAGATCACTCTCAAAATCCCCATACAAAGAACTTGCTCCATTGCTAAGGAAAACAAAGAGCTGCAACAGGTGGAGGAGGAGTCAAAGAGGCTAGAAGAAGAGTGTAGAAAGAGGTAAGAAGAGGAGAAAGAACAACTGAGACAACAGGGTGAAGAGAAGATTTCCCTTGCCATTCGCAGATTTGTGGAGAAACCCTCCCGATCTCAAGAATAACCAATGATGAGCCCAACAAGAGAGGAGTGCCAAGCATGAGTGCAACAGCTAAAGAACCGAAACCAAGATTGGTAGCATAAGGCAATGGTAAATCCTTGCTACAACCAATCCCACAAGTCATGGCCACACCAAAAATCACCCCAACATAGGGTACTACAGAAAGGGCTATCAATGAAAGCAATATCATGGCCAAGGTGCAATACCTAGTTAGCAAAGTATAAGAAATTACGCGTGCACCCACCAATGAAGGAGCCCCCCTTGCAGGAACAAAGAGGCCAGGTAGTAGCCAACACAGAGTCATGTCAAGGGCCAAAGGTAGCCTGCTTAGAAGTGTCAACCACTTTAGTGTGCCTTCGGCCATGCACCACAATGAAGATCAAGACAAACTAGTAAAGGAGTTTCAAAGCCAACTCCACAAGGCAACAGAAGAGAAAAAGGCCACACTTGTAGAGCTCAAAAAAGAAAAGATTGCCTTTGTAGACTACAGGATGGAACAAGCAAGGGTGATGACCATCATAAATAGGGAGGTAATCGCACGAAAAGAGGCCTTGAAGGCAAGACAGGGTCTAAAAGAGTTGAATGATAAAGAAAGAGAGAAACCGTATCTCCTTAGAAAATATGTGCGCCTTCAACACCCAAGAAAATAAACATCTAGATCTAGAAATAAAGGAGTTAAAGAGGCAAAGATAGAACTACAGGTGGCAAAGAACCAAATAGATGAGGAGAACACGAAGAAGTTGGAGGTGTACAACCAGCTACAATCAACTCTCCACCAATGAGCCATAATGAAAGAGCATGTGGAACGTAAAAATCAAGAGCAAGAGAAAATGCATCAAGGGTTAGATAAAATGAAGGAAAAAGCTAAAGAATGGGTAGCCAAGAATGAAGATCAAATAAAAAACTTAGCCTACAAGCTAGCCCATTCTGAAAGTGAGCACCTCCTGGCAAAAAGTAAACTCGCGGTTGTCGAGACAGGAATGTTGGAGCAAGAATGTGCATTCTTAAGCACGGTATTAAATGTCACATAGCCAAGAGGAGAAGAGACATTGGAGCAACTAAGAAGAAAACTAGAACTAATAAGAAGGTCCATGCAACATGGACTCCATGACAAGGCACCCAAGCCTAGCACTAGCTTGGGAGTAGAGGAGCAGCATGCTCACTTAATCTCAACTAGTTTAACCACATAGGAACTCATCTTGCTAGGGCTTGGGGAGCCGGAATAGCAAATGTAGCCACCTCAATAGGAGCCACTAGAGCTGGTCCAAGAGGAAGAAGGTCCTAATTTTGAATCAAACCATCAAGAGGAAGAATAAGTGCACAAACCAAGCCCCCTTATGCAGCCCCAAGTGCAACTAGAAGAGCAAGGAGAGGAATCAGGGTTACCTGAATAGATGGTGGAGATGAGGCACAAGCACCGAGAGCAGGTGGAACATGCTTGCAGGATGTTTCAAGCCAAGACACCACAAGTTCCACAATTGGCCATCCCTCAAAGTGAGGAGTGTGATCTTGTTAATTGGGCCCAGGAACTTGCAGTGTGGGAGCAATAGGAGAGCCGCTACCACCCCTTTGAGTTCTCCTTCACTTTCTCTCACACATTGGATAGAGTATTATATGCTAGGGTAGTGAAGGATATCATCAAGCTTTCAACAAGGCTAGAAGGATATGGCTAGAGGAACGGAGGAGGCACCCCACAAGGTGGTAGCAAGAACCTACATACTACTGGGAAGATAAAGCGATAGAGGTACCCCGGAGGGTGGAGGGATATGAGGCACAACCTAAGTGGTGCAAGAACATCTGGAACTCTAGCTTAGAGGCATGGATCACTTTCTATAGCACCCTAGTCCATGAACGGGATGATCCTATCTATATGCCCTACCTAATAAGGTTTGGAGTTGATTTTAACTGGGAGGTGTATGGTAGATACAACTTCCCTCTTATCTACAATGTAAATGCCTCAATACCTAAAGAGAGCTTGATCTTCACCAAAAGGGACCTTCGCCCATCTATACAAGGTTTTCTCAAGGACTTCTCCTCATGCCCCGACCCCGCTTTCATCACCACATGTAACTACCTCCACCTACTATGAATATTACTATTAAAAAAACCTACTGTAGAGGAAGAGTGGTTGCTACCCCTCTTTTTTTATCTCAATCCTAGGATAGATAGCTATGAGATGGTGCGCCTCATGATGAGAGCCACTCTCTTGCCAACATCCTCCTAGAAGATTTAAGTGACAATAGATTCACTGGGTATAACCACCCATTTTTTTCACCTACTCCACTCCAACTTAAAGGGGTATCTACAGAGTAGGGTATTCCTCAGTAAAGCGCTCAACCACCACCACGCGACCTGGCCCTTGCTCATTAATGGGTTACCTCTTAGCATGCTCTCTTATTAAATTTTTAAAAAATAAAATTTTAAAATAAAAAAACAAGAGAGAAAAGAAAAGACAAGAAAAAGGAAAAGGAGAAGAAGGAAAGAAGTAGAAAGAAAAGGAACACAACAAGGAAATCAGCCCATCTGTACTCTACGAGTGTCACAAGCATTGCACCTAGGGACCACCCTAGTTCTTTCCACTTCACATACTTAGGACACATTAAGGGCAAGACACACCTAGGGAGTTCCCACTCACCTACAGTTAGGTAGACGTGCCTCCCTAAGTCACACCCACTACACCTCCCCTTGTACATGAAGAATTGGGCCCTCAAGTATGGGATAACACCACAGGCTTGCCTAAGGTTCTCAACCCAACTCCCAATTCCACTAGCACAAACACCATGCACTACACAGTGAGGTAGGTACACCCCTAGGTAGTGCACTTTCTTTTTCTTTCAGGTACATTTGGCAATCTGTGATCAACCATCAATATCAAAGGTCCCCATCATCCACTCAATCCATCCTAGGCATCCACAACCTCTCATCCATTTTGGTGTGTTTCTTCTCCATCACGCACCTCCCCAAAATCCCATCATCGACCCACATGGCAAACTTTCAACCACCCAATCCCTTACCAACAAGTTCCATGGAACTGGCACTTGGCCATGAGGGGGTAATGTTACACCTTTGGAAGTCTAAGATAGAAAAACCCCAAAAATTTGAAAATGGAAGATAGGCCAAGGTGAGAAAAATGGAAGAGAAAGGCAAGCACAAAAAAATGCAAGAAAAGTCTCAATGTAAATAGAAGCACACAATAATGAGTGCACCGAATATTCTAGCAAGGAAAGCAGTGGGTGCATTGTAATTCATTTTGTAAAAGAGTGCCAGGATCCCTCTTGTGCAATTTGTAAATGTAGATGGGGCACAGGTGAAGGAATGTGAAAATAGGATGGAATAAGAAAAAAGGACCTAGGATAAAATGACTGGTCATGTAAAAAGGGATGGGTGCCCAAAGGGAAGGAGGGCATGTATAAAAAGGCAAAAAGTGAATGAAGAAGATTATTCTTGTGTGTGGCCAAAACTAGATCTCTTCTTGTTCTCTTCTTCTTGTTCTTGCTTACGCTTGTGCTTGAGGGAGGGGGTGTGAGGGAGTGAGGGAGTGAGTGTGTGAGGGTGAGGAACCATTGTCGTGCCACTATGCAGACACAGTGTGAAAAAATCTAGAGTGCATCATCATTTGACTTTCTTATTGATCTAGAGAGCCAATGCCATATTAGTCATTAATGTCATTGTCCGTAGTGTGGATGGTTCAAAATACTAGATTTTTGGACAAATTTAGCCAATTTTGGATATTATATCTTGTAAATATCCAAAAATTATAGACAACTTCTAAAATAAGATGACATGTTTTAAAAAAAACTCAAGTGGCTTTCAGCCATCTTTTTGCCATTTTTGGGAATTTTATGCAAAAAGAAGGATTGGCGAAATCACGTGACACACAATGGCAGTTTACAAGCAACAAACATCACTCTAAACTAGGAGAGGAAGGAGTGATCTGGGAGAAATCTGATCAAGTGTCTTGGTATTTTACCCCCCTTTCGGAGCCAATGGAAGCATCGGATTGGCGGTCTGAGTAGCTGAGAGGAAGCCATTGTTTTATGTATATTTTTGGTCTACAAGAGATTTATCTTCTCAAGATGCAAAAATAAATTGATAGGCTTCACCTCTATGAGTATTCCTCTACATCTTCTATTTCTTTGAACTCCTTTTCTTCTGTCTACTCCTCTCCCTGAATCTCTCTTCACCCTCCTGTCTCTTACCCCGGTGGTAGACTTTTGACCCCAAACACTCCAACGGCGGTGAACCCGATGTGAAAGTTGACATCAAGTGTGTAAAGATGGGGGATTCTTCAGGTTCAAGTAGTAGTGATGCTTTACAACATATGATTGCTTTGTTACAGCAACAATAGCAACAATAGTTGTTACAACAGCCAGATGCAAACTCAGTAGGAAGTAGAAAGAATTGATTCCTTAGCTGTGAATGCATTGCAGGCAGTTAGATAGGAATTGAATCTGTTTAAGGGTCAAAATGTTTTGTCCTTCATCCGGTTGTATGAAGAAAAATGTTATTTCATGGGATATCACAGCATGCATGCAGTCGGTATTTCTCCCGTTTGGCCATGCATGCATTGTATGACCAGATTGATGAGTTATATATAAAAGAGATGTTGATTGGGTAGATTTTAAGAAAGCTTTGAGAGAAGAGTTTTACTTGGAAGATGCAGGATTGGTAACTAAAAATACATTTATAGATTAGATTGAAAAGCCCAATAAAGGGTTGGCTACTATAGCTTTGCTCTGTGAATTTGAAAGTCCATATGCGTAGTGGGATGCCGATGAGTAGCAATCATTGGAGAGTTAGAAAATTGATTTGTTTTTGAAGGCTGCTGATTTTGTCTTGTAGGAGAAGCTGACTGATCATTTAGAAGATGACTCTTTTGAAACAAGGCCGAAATAAGATTGGGCTAATGTAACTAAGGCAGTGTATAAAAGAGAGAGCAAATGAAATTAAGATGGGGTATAGACACTACACCTGCCAGTGCTCACAACGGGGCTGAAATTGCAACCAAGGTGCCTATGGCTATGGCAAAACAACCGGCTATACCTATTGGTCTGGCTCTTAAAGGTAATGCTGTGGATGAATTAATCAAAGGCATGCGTGATTTGAGGATAAATTTGATAGAAATCTATACAAATGTCAAAAATTTGGATGTTAAGATAGAAGAGAAGGGTCAGGCAACAACCCAAAGACTATACAAAGAAGGATACATGAGGAGATGCATTTGGTGTGATAATTTACAGCATGAAAAGAAAGACTGTACAGCCTACCATGAAGTGGAAGCAAAAAGGTTAGTCTTTTGAAAAGATGGTAAAATACATGCAACAGAAAATGGTCTTCCAATAGAGCCAAATATTGAAAATGGTGGCATCTAGAAGAGGTTGGAAGAGATGGCAGCAAGGACAACATTTGTTTCCATAAATGTAGCCACATATGGGTTGGGAAGTGAAAGGATCAAGGAAGCTTGTAGAGGCATGATTAAAGCAAAATCTCACGTTTGGATGAGGGCATTAGATTGCATGGAAAAAGGCAAAAAATCAAAGTTTCAATTGGTTGATGCAAGTGAGAGTATACGAGGGAGAACATGATAGAGTGCACAAGTGGATTCATTTTCAACCTATGCTTATTTGGCTAAGGTTCATAATCAAGAAGCTCTTGTGGAAGAAAAGAGAAGAAGAGATGAGGACACTGCTAGTCCTTCCTCTTTAGGACCATCTAAATGCATAACACAAAGTAAAATGGAGGAGTAGAAAGAGGCTGAAAAAGCCATACTTGAGCATGTTATGGAGGATGCATCTCAAGAGAAGAAACAAGAAGGGAAGAAAAGGGGCAAGTAGCCTAGTTACAGGTTACAATTGGTTCTTGAGACGGCCACAAACCTTTAAAAGGTCTTGGAAGGTCGTATACTTGGTAGTAGAGTGGAATTCACACTTGGAGAAGTTCTTCGAATCACAAAGCGTGAATTTCATAATGCAATCATTGATATGCTAAAATGAAAAAGACAGTTTAATGGTGAAGTTTTGCAAGCATTGATGCAAGTTGACAAAGACATAGAGAAACAACTTTAGAGAGAATATGATGATGTATGTAATGCTAATTTGGAGTAGCTGATGTTGAAAATGGGTTGAATGGGAGTGTAGACAGCAAGCTTGTGGGGCTAAAATTGGTCTTATGGGCAAGAGTAAGCATAGAGAGAAGGCTATGTATAATGGGGATGTCCATCAACAAGTATATGAAGAAGAAGATGCTCATTTTATTCCAAGCAGTCATTATTCATGAACGCATTGGGCTCGTGTATAACAGAGACAATTGTTAAAGTAGGAGAAAGAGAGTCCCCTTGCATAGCTCTCTTGGATTATGGTTCCAAAATTAATGTTATGACACACAACTTGTATCAAAATGGAGGTTGGCCAATTGATGTAAATCCGGGATGGCGCATGCGGGAAGCAAAAAATTCATCAAGGGATCTTTATGCGGCTTGTCCGAATGTACTCGTCACTATTGGAGATGTTAGGGATGAAAATCAAATTTTTGTGTAGGATTCATGTAGTTATCTGGTGATTTTGGGGCAGCCCTATATTTCAAAATCAAGGCTGGAAACAAAAGCCTTAGATGATGGTTCTTCATATGCTTGGGTTCGGAGTAAAGATAATACAAAGGCAGTACAATTTCTTGCTGTTTGTGTGAATCATCCCTGCAATTGGGATAGGCTATGGGATAATCCCATGCCACCTAATGTACAAGATTTTAAGGGTTTTTAGATAGCATTGTTGTAAGTGGAGGCTATGGCAGTGCCTCTAGGAAGATAATTATGCCTCCAAGAAAGGGAAAAATTGTGTTTGTGTCTGGATTGTAGGAATGGACAACATGTAGTCTTGGTACTTTTAAGAATATTCTAGCCATGTACAAGGCTGAGAAGAAATATGTAGGATGAGCTGAAAAAGAGCTAAAAAGATATATAGTTTGATGGCTACAAATGAAGGTATTTCAGAGTTGTTTTCAAGGCTGGTTGATGTTGATATAATGGCTAAAATTTTTGTAGCAATTAATGCTGAAAATATGGCAGAAAAAGAGGTTATTTATGTTGACACTCTAGAAGCCATTCAAGAGTTTCCTGAGCATGAATGTTATGGACTGTAATATGGGCTACAAGACAAGGCTAAAGCAAGGGTGGATACAAAGTACAAAATAGTTGCAAAGAAGGTTAAGCATGTGGCATTGCCTTTACCCGCTTGAAAGTGATGGGTTGGATAAAAAAGTGACTCAACAGCCTAGGTTATAGGATCCACATGGAGTAGGACATAATTTTATAGCTGAAACTTACGAGAGCTAAAAATTGGTGATACAAGCTTCCTTTTGCCTGTAGAAAGAGTTTGTTTCTTGCAGATGTTAGCAAGGCATGGGAAAGACTTTGCATTTCAGCTAGATAAAATTGGATGTGTTGATCTAACCATTGTTGCACCTATGGTGATCTTTATAGTACCTCATGTGCCATGGAATTTAAAGCCTATTCTAGTGCCTCAGGTATATTTACCTAAGCTAATAGAGCTTTTGAATGAGAAGATCAGAATGCATATTTTGGATCCTTCTTCAGCTCCATATTTGAATCGGTGGTTTAGTGTTCCAAAGAAGAATGGTTCTTTGAGGTTTATACAAGATTTACAACCAGTTAATAAGGTCAACATAAGGAATGTTGGATCAGGCCCGATAGTGGATGAATTTGCAGAAGCATTTGTAGGCAAGGCAATTTAGTCTATGGGTGATTTATATTTAGGATATGATCAGTTCCAGCTTGCATTGGAAAGCCAATATATCACTACCATGAAGAAACCACTTGGATTGGTTAGGATGTGTACGCTTCCATGGGGAGCAACCAATTCAGTGGCACATATGATGAATGCTATGTATAAAGTTTTGGGGGTGTATATTCCTCGGTTGACCTTACCCTTTCTTGATGATGTGCTGATCAAAGGATGTGATATCTATGAGAAGAATGAAGAGTTGAATGAGCATGGATGTAGAAGATTTGTGGCTAATCATATTGTTGATTGTGACAGGATTTTGAGCCATCTTGAAAAAGTGCATTTGACTCAGTTAGGAGAGAAGTTGGTTTTTGGAGTGGAGGAAGTATTAGTTGTTGGGCACATGTCTAAACCATATGGGAGAAAGCCCTCACTAGTAAAGATTGGTGCCATAAGCAGGATGTGGGATACATGTTCAAATGTATCCAAGGTGAGAAGGTTTTTGGGTACATGTGTTATTTACTTGATATGGATTCTCCATTTTGCTCATGTGGCTAAATGTTTATATCAGCTCTTGAGAAAAGGGCAAAAGTTTTGGTGGAGTAAAACTCATATGAAGGCAATTCAAAAGTTAAAGAGCTTATTGATTTCAGCCCCAACACTAAAGAGAGAAAATTATGAGAATGGGAAACCTATTATTCTCATCATGGATACAAGCCCAATTGGCATTGGTTGGATAGTGGGTCTTGATGATGCTAATGGGAATAGGTATGCCATTCAGTTTGGAGCAAAGGTCCTCGATGAACGGCAAGGAAATATTCTCAAGTCAAAAGAGAGCTTTGGGATGTAGTGACATCCCTTAAGTGTGGTAGGGAGTACTTTATGGGAGCTCATGTAGTGGTAGAGACTCATAGTCTATCTCTATTGGGCATCATAGTAAAGTGCTCAACTCTTGATATTTCCATGTTATGGTGGATTGCATATATAAACTCACTTAACCATGATTTTTAGCATATTGTAGCAGGTAGAGAAAACCCCGTGGTTGACATGATTTCATGAGCAAGGTTTGAAGATGAAGAGGAGCTGATGGAAGATGAAGAGGATGATGTGATAGGTGTTGAAAATGACTTTATGACAACAGGGAATGAGTATGCAGCTACTGTTACTATAGGTACAGATTTGAAAATAGCAAGTATAGCTGTCATTAATGCACGTACAACTATCATAACAACAAATACAATGGGTATAACTATTGTAATAGGGATTTCACCAATAAGAAAAGAACTTACAACAATGGAGAAGAGATGGGCAATAGTGAGAAAGCATCATCGGTGTTACGCTTCAGTGAGAACACAATTTTTGGAAGAGTTGTATGAGGATGATTGGCTAAAAATAGGCCAATATCTCAGCCTCATGACAAAGAAGGCTGAGTGGTCTGAAGTTGAATTCAAAAGGATTAAAAGAAAAGATTATGGGGTTTTCTTGAAAGATGGATAGTTATGGAAGCATGCAAAGAAAAAGAGAGGAGCTCCAATACGTGTATTGGGAGATAGGGCTTCTCAACAACAGGTGATGTAGGAGTTTCATGAAAGCTTATGGGCTGGACATAGAGGAGTCTGGGCCACATTTTCCAAGATCAAAGAGAAGTATTGGTGGCAAACCATGTATAAAGATGTGGAGCATTATGTGGAATCATGCAGTGTCTATCAGATGTATTCCATGGTAAAGCATAGAGATGGGTTGCAACCAACAACAATTGTGGTGTGGTCTCCTCGGACATGGTCCTAGTAGACAGGGTTGTCATGATCGACAAAGTGAAATGGCTCTATCCAATGTGACTCCATGGTGTGGAATGGAAGGTGTTTAGCAGGGTCGCTCTATCTTTGCTAGGCTAGTAGTATCAATAGGATCTAATTTGTGAAAAAAATCTGTCACATTGCTCTTTGTGTGGGTCTTTGTGGGTGAGATGGCCTCCTGTCTCACAATAGTGTTGTGCAAGGCCTCTAGAGCTCCAAGAGGAGAAGACCTAGGCATATTTTATCCTTGTACTCTATAACACTGCAAAGAGGTCCAATACCATCATGAAAGAGACAATGATACCATCCTCATATATCATAGTTGGTAAAGTGGTTGCGGATAGAGGAGAATTGGATGTGGATGAGGCTCGTGACTTCTTTCATGATTGTGTATCAAGCTAGCTTTAACTTCAGCCTACTATTCTGAAGCAAATGAAAAAAGTGAAAGAGGTCATCAGCCTATCATTAAGGCATTAGCAAAGTCATGCAAGGGCAAGATGAAAGAGTGGCCAAGAATGTTACCCTTTACTTTATGGGCTGATAGGACCACTCATAGTGCAGTTATAGGGTATATGCTTGTTGAATTAATGTATGGATAACAACCAATCATGCCTATTGAGGAGACTATTGCTACTTGGAGTGTTCTACCATGGGAAGAGGGTTTGAATAGAGAAGAGTTGTCGGTCTTACATTGAGAGACTAAAGCATAGTATGCAATTTAAAAAGAAATAGCTTTGTCCTCATAAGAAAGTGGATTGGATTTTTTATATATCTTGATTTTTAATGAAAAATCTTCTTTTTTCTCTCCATTTTTGAGGGTATATACCATTTAGACTAGAATGCTCATGAATGTGAGTCTCTTGCAAGCTGAGTTAAGAGAATTTCCATGTAGTTTAAGTGAGTTGTAAGAGATGTGTTTAATTTTATATCTAGCCTGAAAAATTCAATCAGTAATACATACTTGGATGATTTTGTGAAGTCTTAGGTGGTCGGTGGGTCACTCTTAGATCTCACTTCTAACTTGAAGTTAAACTCACAACCTTTGTTAGAAGAAGGAGTTTCCCTTAGTGGTTGCAACTTTGAGACTGATTGTGTTCTAAGGAGTGGTGTGGTACTTGTTTGAACTAATCCAACTTGCTTGTAGTCTATCACTCCTAGCTGGTCCACCGGTCACATTTAGTTTTGAAGACTCCTCTTTCAATCCTAAATTCATTGGCTTTCCATGCCTTAGAGTCTACTTGTATCCATTCAATTACTCATCAATTGTCCGTGTCATACTCTATTGTCTTGGCCTCTTCCTCACTTTCCTCATTTGGAGAGTAGCAGTGTTCATACTTGTCATCCAAATCGTTACCTTTTGGTTACTCATCATCTCCTAGGTTTTTGTTCTCAGTCCTCTTCTCATCCATGATCAATTCCCAATTGTACATTAGGTTCAAGTCATGTACTTTGGTGCACCGCCACTTCAGCTCATCCATGAGATCCTTGAGGGGTTTGAGATTGGTAGCTAGGTTACTTGCTAGCTCTCTTGTCAAGCATTCAAGGATCCCCTCCTAGAGCTCGGATTTGTTAAAAAAAATGTGTAAAGGGGCAGGTGTTGGTTGTCTGCTATAGCTTTTGGTCATCATGCAAAGTGGCACTGATGTTGGCAGGGTCTTACCCTTCGGCGAAAGGTGAGATTTTATGGCTTTATGGAACTCACTTGCTCTCCTTGAAACCTACTTATAATGCTCTTTGTCATTTGAGAATGGCATGCCGATGGTGGCTAGCACATGCACCCAATCTTGCTCACCGGGGCAAGGGATATACTTTGTTAGTGGCTCATAAGAATTCCTAACATGTGAGTCTCCTTTCAAGATAGCGGAGATGGCATCTAGGTTGACTAGCATGGTCTTCCAGGTATCCATCTTGACTCTTATAGCCTTTGATCTGTTGCCTAATAATATGAGACCATTGCCCCCATCTTCTATCACTCATGCATTTTGCATCGAAGGTCAGCCTAGCAGGATGCCGTAGTCCACTCCCTTCATGAGTATGAAGCTCACTGAGAATTGGACTCTTTCTATCTTCAAGGGCTAGTCTTTCAGTATCCCAAATGGCCTAACTTTCATTCCATTCGCCAGTGTGACATTAAATCTTATGATCTCCATAGCTGGATTACCCCAAGCCTGCAGGACTGCATGGTTGAGTACACTGACTCCTGCTCCAATGTCTACGATCCCCTTTCTTGTGGTGTCTCTCCTAATGCTATGATAGGTAGGACTATGTACATTTTCATGCCTTTCCAAAAAGCGTTCATGTGTAAGGACTTGGGCACTGAGTTTAGGGCCAAGCTAAGTATCTATGTGGCTGTGTCATGGTCGGGCAAGTCGGTCGCTCCAAGCTCACTTGGTCTTTCTAGCCACTACCTCAACAGTTGCCATAAGATTGGATTCTGCCTAAATAGTTCTCCTAAAGGCAGAGTCACAGGGGCTGATATCAATGTCATGGGCAAGTTGCCAACCGCCCGCTTTTCATTAGGCTCTACACTCTTTTGACAATGATCTTGGGTAGTTTGCCTACATGTGGTATCTAGGCTCTATCTATGCAGTGCTACGTGGGGTGGAGATGCATTTCTTGATCTTAATTGAGTAGGCAAGACTAGTGTGCTCATACTAGAGAGCTCATCGATCTCATCTTTGATAATGGATTTTGCATTCTTTAGGTGTGCATGGACTTTTCTCACCTACTTCTTGACCTTATCGACCACTTCTAATTAGTGCCTTGGATCGCGATATTCTCCAATCTTGGCACTTTCCTTTTCCTAGGAGCAAATGTTTCTACTTCTACATCCATGACTTGCTTCCCCTTTGGTAACATGGTGGCACTATCTATCTTAAGTGTAATCTTCGTCTCAGCCCTCTTTCTCCTTCTTCTACAGCTTTCCTTCCCTATTGAAGCTATGTCGAGGCTACTATATTTGAGTAATGAAGTATCGGCCTACTTTGCTTGTGCTCAAGTCATAACATTCAGTGAAATTGGTGTGACTTCACCATCAAGTGTCTCAACTCCAAACAGCCCCAATGGTATGGATGGCATGATAGCCAAAATAGTGGAAGATTTCTGCCTAGGGCACTTGGCGTACAAGTGTGTGATCCCACACTCAAGGCATCTCACATTGGTCTTGTCTCAATTGGTTTGCTCCCTTTTGAGGCATCAATATGATATGTGCACTAGGTGACTGCAAGTCCAACTTGCAATGGGTTCTTGGTTATGTCCTCAACCTCTACCTCTTCCCTTGTCCAACTCCATCACCGGCACTAGTTTGAAATCCATCAAGATTGGATTACTCTCTTCATTGTATGATACATAAGGGTTCACATATGCTTCATCCTCGTTTGGCTCCTCAATGCAATGCATCAGAGCATTGCTCGGTGGATAGATCACGATGGGTCTAGGTGATCTAGATATCCATGTGGGGTTGATATCCATCCTAGGGATAGCTAACTTTGAATATTTGGGTGCTAGGAGAGCTAGTGGAGATCCCCTTCCAAAATATGGCACTCTATTCCCTAGGTAGTAAGGCTAATTGTATGGTTGTGAGTATGGCAATTGCCTTGGTAATCAAAAATGCATTGCATCATGGCCAAGCCTAATGCAATTGGCACAAGGTCTAGATCTAGGATCCTTGCACTCGGCTGGAAGGTGGTTTCCTCTGCAATGCATGCATTGCATGTGAGGTCGTGTGGGCCTTCTGAAGCCTAGCCAACTCTAGCTTTACATCTGCCAATTCTTGGCTCTGGTTGGGTCTAGTCGACACTCTTTCCCTTGTCTTGGGTGCTTTGGCTAGATCTTTCACTAACAATCATAGCTCTTTCTAAGGTTCTAGAGGCAATGCTATCTCAGTTTGTGAGTCTTAAGCTTCTCTCCTTGAGCAAGTCATCCACTCATGTGGCTTCTTCAAAGACCCTAGCTAGCATATCCCTTTGTAGGTTTGAGTTATTTACCAAGGACTTGTAAAGCTCTTCACTTCGGATTCCGCTTACACAACAGAGACCACTCATTCACTGGGTCGCTCTCTGCGGCTAGGATTCTCTTAAAGAGACTCCACACATGGGTGACATAGTCTCAAACATCATCCTTTTCCTTATCATTGACATTCATTAGCCTAATGATGAGGTTGTTAGAGCATCCCATCTTAGATAATATCTTGATGAAGAGACTCTTGAGGTTATTGAAGTTATTGCATTCAATATTGTCTAGACTAGTGTACCATGTTTGTCCTTTGTCTCCTAGGTAAAGTCCAAAAGCTTGTATGGATTGAGCAAGGTCCGTGAGGCCATTTGTCTTGATACTTTCTCAAACTACTTTGCAAAGCTATACGGGTCGTTATCGGGCTAATACTTTGTCGCATTACTTAGCAACCACAAGTATCTTGGTCTGGCTCTTAGAACTTCGGATGATTCCTAGTCTTGCTATAGCAAACAAAGTTGCTAGGGCTACTCTGCTTTGCTTTGTAGTTGTGTTGTCTAGGAGTCACTTCATGAAAAGCTCACTCAGTGTAAGGTTAGCCTCTAGTGCTCTCTTCCTCTCAACATTTGGTCCTATCCTATTTTGGTTGTGGCAAGCGCTAAGACGCATTGGACCTCGCCCATTTATTTCTATGACTTGCCTCAACTTTTGAGCTCATTGCTCTTAGTTTTAGGCAGCGATTCCCTGCAATACTTTTCTTGCCAAGTTTTACTCTTCCTCAAGATTGGCTATGATGTCCTTAGTTGGTCTACCATGATGCTCCATTTTGGTTTGCAAGTCATGGCACCGGATTATCATTTGTTGGATGTTGACTAGAAATTCTCCCAAGTCAAGCTTGTCATTTTCAGGGTTGGTATTGGCTCTTGACATGTTGCTAGTTTCTTGAGCAACTAGGATGTCAATCAGATTGATCAAGTTGGGTAGAGCTGCATACCTAATCATGCATATTGTTGTAACTCCCTAAGTGGCTCGACAATTCAAGTCTCTCAGTATTCAGTGATTAGTGTCCTTGGCTACTATTCAATGTAGGGGTCTCCTCCTACTAGTGGGTTTGTTCAGCTTATCTTATCTTGCTCTACTTCCTTGTTATTTGAAGCAATCCTCAATGTTACGTGCACTTAGATATACTGGTGGGATGCTCCTCAATGTGCACTATGCAAAATCAGGTTTTTAGCTTTCCTGGTGTGAGGTGTCTGCCAGTATCAATCCATGGCACACCTTTTAGTAGTCCATCAGTAGGTTTCCCAAAAATGAAGCCGCCCGGCGCTCCTTTAAAACATAATGGGGTTTGTCACTTAGGCCCTACTAAGTCTACTTCGCAATGAGAAAGTTCCAACCAAACCCACTAGGATCGACCTAAATTTCCGGGTTCCTAAAATCATATGGGTTTCCTAGCAGTCCACTAGTGTCAATAGTTTCAAGTTTCCACTTTTATAGGATTACTCAATTTGAAGCGGACTTGCCATTGCACTTGGTTCAAAGAGAATGGGAGACGAAGGGGAGTGTGATACGTCAACCCTCCTGCCCATAAGGCAAAATCCCATTCCGGCCCCCTAAAACAATGCAAGCCGGTTCTACCTAACGACTAGTTGGTCAATTTATTGTCTTCCTATTTCTATTGCCAATTTAGAAAAGCTCTCAGCTAACTGGGACCACCCTACCATTGGACGGACCCGTCAGGGGTTACGCCCACCCGCTTTCCTTTGATGATGGGGTCATCTTTAGTTTTTTAATTACCTATAGCACATTTATCAGAACATATACAACCAGCTTCCTTAATTAATCCATTAAATCACTTGTTCCTTCACGTAAACTCATAGACACGCATACAAATCAAACAATCCTTGAATAAGAAACTTTTTATTATATTGGAAGCTTATTACAATATCCATCTTTCCAACCCAACGGGAGATACACATAATTCCACGAGGGTATTCTGCTCACCAAGATTCCACCCTTGTAACTAGTATTTAGGGTTCCAGGATCCCATCTTGGGTCATGAAGGGGCTCATCAGATTCTGGGAACAATGCAGGATTTACAGCCAGAGCCCCCTCTGGCACCTACATTTCCTACTGTCCGAGACTATCCCTACTAATAGACCTTTCACCCACTGAGCCGATTTAAGTCTCTCATAGCGATAATCATTACCCCCTTGGAGTAGGGTCTCGCCGCTAGCTTGGGAGTAGTCTAGCGCGATCCTTCTTTTTATTCTATTTAACAATAATTTCAATCAGAGATCTAGATTCTAGCAAACACAAATAGTACTTTCAAATGTATATCAAATGATATGACAATCACCCCATCATGCAATTCACAGCTTCACATACCCAAGGTAGACCTTATCCTAAGGTAACATTATATTCTAATGAGGATTCTCCTCCCCATAAAGAAGTGTTGAGTACATCTCTTATTAGTCAAGGGTTATGAATAGTATAGTCGTTTAAAGAAGGACATTAAAAGATTATGCATACAAGTGCTAGGTTAAAGCATAGTCGAGGATTACAAATAGCATAATTACTAAAATAATATGACATTAAGAATCATAAATGGAAAGTACTAGTTTAAAGTCTAGATAATTCAAAAGTACTTAGCTTAAGAGCCCAAATATTAAGAAGCACTAGATTCTAGCTCAATGAAAGGCCCGTTAGAGTCTAGCTACTTAAGACCATCTCGCACCTATCTTATCAAGTATTTACACGTTATGCCTATAACATATTTTGATATATGAGGATAATTTCCTATTTGCCTCATGACTTGACTAAGAGATAGTACAAGAAATTAATCATAAGGGTTAAAACTAAGATGTCTTGAGATCCGTTGGATAACGATGACTCTTGCCAATCCAAATTCAGGGTTGGGTTATCGATCAATGTAAGTGACCTTTAGAACTTACATCATGAAAAGCGTTTGAGCCCTTAACATATACCCTAGCCGAAGGAAGGAAGTGTTAAGAAACATTTTGCATAGTATTGCTCTTAGATCCCAAGGGGGAGAGCAAATATACGATGGAAATGTTATATCCTCTATTCTTGCATTGTTTGGAAAGAATGGAATTGGTTTTGTTAGTTGATCAAACATCTTAAATTCTTTTACATTCAACTAGTTGTTAGTTTGTTGTTTGGATGACTATTTGAAGCGCTTGTAATTTATGGTAAATACATGACAAGGGTCTGTGATGACAAAATGCCATGAGGATAAAGGAATGTTTTCTTGGAAGATGATATTAGAGTTGACTGCCTTGTTTGTGCTTCATTCTTAAAGGATTTAATTAAGGAAGGATCGCGCTAGGCTACCCCCAAGCTAGCGGTGAGACCCTACTCCAAGGGGGTCATGGTTATCACTACAAGAGGCTTGGACCGGCTCTGTAGGCAAAAGGTTTGTCAGTAGGGATAGTCTCGGGCAGTAGTAGGAAAGGTAGGTGCTAGAGGGGGCTTTGGTTGTAAATCATGCATTGTTCCTAGAATCTGACGAGCCCCTTCGTGACCTAGGATGGGATCCTGGAACCCTAAATACTAGTTACAAGGGTGGAATATTGGTGGGTAGAATACCCTCGTGGAATTCTATGTATCTTCCGCTCGGTCGGAAAGATATGGAATTCATGGTGCCATGTGATTTGGACCAGTTACTTCTGCACGGCAGAAGGGATACTTCTATTGGACAGAAGGGATACATAATTTCTCTTGTATAGGCAGGAGACAAAGATTAACTTGAAGATAAGTTAAGGAACTTGTTTGTCAAAGGATTGCTTGCTCTATTTTCGTGTCTGTGCTATATATTACGTGAACAAACCTTGTTTCCTAAAAGAATTAATTAATGAAGCTAATTTTAAATGTCACACATAAATGTGGTAGGACCTAATTAGAAAACTAAAGCTATTGAGGGAAGCCGGTGGTGGACGGAACCCCCAACGGGTGTGTCCTACGGCAAGGTGTTCCTAGAGAACTAGGAGGCTTCTCACAAGGTTTTACCATCTTTGACCTTAGAAATTTGTAGGATAGAACCCCGATTCATACCGTTTTAGGGGACCGAAATGGGACTATGTCCTACAGGCAAAGAGGTCAAGCATCGCATCCCTCTCGTTTTCCATTCTCTTTGAACCAAGTGCGGCATGGCTCTGCATTGGCTTGGGTATCTCTACGTAAAGTAGGATGTCCAAGATCTGACGCTAGAATGCTGATAGGAGACCTTGGTCACTAGGAGCCCAAATTTCAGGTCGATCCTAGTGGGTTCCAGTCGTGAACGTTCCGTTGTGAGGCGGATTCGGGAAACCCTAGGTGACAAAACCCGAAACATTTCTGGGAGTGCCGGATAGCAACACTTAGATTTGTTTCTCGATAGACCGCTAAAAGCGTGCCTGGATAGTCGATGGGTGGGCACCTTACAGTTGGTATCAGAGCAAAACTTTGTAATGACGTGTGATTGATTAATGTATGGTTCATAGACATATCCTAAATAGAATAACCTAAATGTTATGGCTTGATTGCTAGGCACCTTGTGCACCCAAAAATGCTGACATGCAAGAGGATAAGAAATTTCTTCTCAAGCAAATTAAAGCACCCGAGTTTGATGGAGAAGGAATAGACATCACAGCAGAGGTGGAGATATGGATTGAGTCGATGGATGACTATTTCTTTGCTTCGGGAACTGCCTCTACCAATCAAGCAATGATAGCCAGTTAGTTGGCCAGGTTTGATTATGGTGGAAGCAATGGTGCAAAGATCAAGGTGTTTCTAAAGGCGTTGATACTTGTTGGGTTTAGCTGAAAGATGTTGTACACGGATGATACCTTCCGCAACCTACCAAACTTTGAAGATGAATGAATTCTTCAAGCTAAAGCAGCTAGAATTAACCTTGGAAGCTTACTACTCAAAGTTTGTAACCCTACTAAAAAAAGCACCACCTATGGATATTGCACAGCAAGTATCCAAGTTTTTCCATGGTCTGAACACTCCTCTGAACCATCGTCTTGAAGTAATGCGTCCAACGGACTTGCAAGATGCATTACTTTGAGTGAATCCAATCGTCCAAGAACTTAAATCAGGCAATTGTAACAAATAGACATCAGGACAAGAGATGCCACAGTCTTCAGATATCTAGAGGAATCAGATGAAGACAAAGACTTAGAACCTACTACACCACTTCAGGATTATTAGAAAACCTAAAAATTTTGTTGATATGAAATACAACTTGTATTGGAATAAACTTTACTCTTGTAACTATAGTTAACGTTAGTAATATGAGTTGCATCTATTTTGAGCCTCGAACTTGTAAATGATTAGAGATACTCTGGCAAGGAATGATAGTTATAACTTGCAATGAATTTCTCTTAAGTCATTCCTTCTCAACTAATATAGATTGGGTCTTACCAGAATATTGAAGCTTGGAAATATCTAGGAACATAGTGTCCGAGGTAGAAGCCCACTTCGATGCGCTAAAAGGATCCTAGGACAATTTAGTCTAAAGAAGAAACTCCTACCAAGGACCACCAAGAACCTTGTGACCGCAACTGATAAAGATCCGCGTTGTTTCTATTGCAGGGAGTTAGGTCATTTCAAAATGGAATGTCCAAGGCACCCTAAACACCGATGCTCCGAGTGCCACAACATTGGATATAACTACGTCAATTGTCCCAATAGAATTCAAAGCGAACCTGAGCTTACAAGAAATGAAGTTGTACAAGCTTACGTGATCTAGAACCTACCAAGAAATTATCCGATACTTAGGAACAACCTAGAAGATATTCATGAGGTGTGACTATAATAAACTCTTCTCTTGTAATACAGACTCGGATAAATCAAATACAATAAGTTGTTTTAAAAGACCACATCCTTATGAGTGGTCAGAGTGTCGCAACAAATGCGTGATGGGTCTTACTCTATAGGTTGCAAAATGAAATCCCAATTTCACTCGAGATGAGGACATCTCGATTTCTCTAAGGGGAGAAGAATGTAATATTTTCACACAATATAAGTTAGTTGGTTATTTTGAAAGTTAGTTAGTCAATTAATAAGTTAGTAAGACTACTAACTAAAGACTAACTAAAGAAAAAAAACTAACTAATGTTAATAATTAAGGATTTTTATTTAATTAAAACTATATGTTAAAAATTGAGATTCGTAAATCTGATATTTTTCTCGGATTGACAAGGACCGTAGCCACCCTTCACGGAAGTTACAACGTGAACGAGACTTATGAGCTATATTAATCACTAATATTAATGTGTATAGTTTGGATGGTCCAAAAAATTAGATTTTGGAAAAAACTAGCATATTCTAGATATTTTAAATATTATCCTAACAAGATATGGAGATTTTTAGAACTAGATGTCATTTAAAAGAAAAGACAAGTGATGTTTTAGTTAGTTTTGGAGATTTTGTAAAAAGGAAAAAATAAAGAGAGGGATTTATGAAATCACACGCGCCGCACCACAATCGCATTCTACAAACAGAAAACAACACTTCAAACATAGAAAAGAAGTAGTGAATTGAGAGCTTTCTAACCCAAGCGTCAAGTGTTCTTAGGGTTTTACCCCCCTTTTGAGCCATTGGAACCATCAGATTTATGATCTGAGCATCAAATCATTGATCTTTCCAAGATCCCCCTCCACAAAGAGCTCCACTTCTTAGCCACAAGTCCTCTTCTCTAATTCACTATAAATATGAGGCATGGGGAGGCACAAGGGAGCATAAGGAGACCCCGAGAGGCTGCGAGAGAGAGGTAGAGAGAAGGATACCCCTCCAAGAGATTGTGAGAGAGAGCTTGAGAGAGAGAGAGAGAGAGAGAAAGAGAGAGAGAGAGAGAGAGAGAGAGAGGAGTTACCCTGAGAGGTTGCAAGAGAGAGAGTTAGCTCAAATTTTCCCTATCTCGATCCTCGACTAGGCCATCTTCTCTTATGCTTCTCCATCTCAAAAATCCATTCCTCATTCTTATCTCTCAAATCTGTTTGCAGACAATGGCCTCCAAGTGAAGAATGTCACGTGCGGATGGCAATCCCATTACCAACAATGAAGCTTCAAGCGAAGGCATCACTGTCAATCCAACTGCGGTACCGGTCGTAAGTAATGTATTTCTAAATTGATAGATGTTGTTTTGATTCTCGTATGAGATACATTAGGCCCCATACTATGATGCACGAGTATAGGCCATCGAAAATGATAAATTTCACCTCACTTACTCGAAAGATGGAGTTTGTGAAGTGCATGTATCAAGGGAAGTTAATTGCATGTAGTTGCATATGGCTTATTTGCTGGTAGAGAAATTACAAGGAAAAATTATTCAAGGGTTATGAATGGTATAGTCGTTAAAAGAACAACACTAAAAGATCATGCATACAAGTGCTAGGTTAAAGCATAGTCAAGGATTACAAATAGCATAATTACTAAAAGAATATGACATTCAGAATCATGAATGGAAAGTACTAGTTTAAAGTCTAGATACTTCAAAAGTACTTAGCTTAAGAGCCCAAATATTAACAAGAACTAGATTCTAGCTCAATGCAAGGCCTGTTAGAGTCTAGTTACTTGAGATCATCTCGCACCTATCTTATCAAGTATTTACACGTTATGCCTATAACATGTTTTGATATATGAGGATAATTTCCTATTTGCCTCATGACTTGACTAAGAGATAGTACAAGAAATTAATCATAAGGGTTAAAACTAAGATGTCTTGAGATTCGTCGAATAACGACGACTCTTGCGAATCCAAATTCAAGGTTGGGTTATCGATCAATGTAAGTGACCTATAGAACTTACGTCATGAATAGTGTTTGCACCCTTAACATATACCCTAGCCGAAGGAAGGAAGTGTTAAGAAACATTTTGCATACTATTGCTCTTAGATCCCAAGGGGGAGAGCAAATATATGATGGAAATGTTATATCCTCTATTCTTGCATTGTTTGGAAAGAATGCAATTGGTTTTGTTAGTTGATCAAACAACATCCTAAATGCTTTTACATTCAACTAGTTGTTAGTTTGTTGTTTGGATGATTATTTCAAGTGTTTGTAATTTATGGTAAATACATGGCAAGGGTCTGTGATGACAAAATGCCATGAGGATAAAGGAATGTTTTCTTGGAAGATGATATTAGAGTTGACTGCCTTGTTTGTGCTTGATTCTTAAAGGATTTAATTAAGGAAGGATCGCACTAGGCTACCCCAAAGCTAGTGGCGAGACCCTACTCCAAGGGGGCCATGGTTATCACTACAAGAGGCTTGGACCGGCTCTGTAGGCAAAAGGTTTGTCAGTAGGGATAGTCTCGGGCAGTAGTAGGAAAGGTAGGTGCTAGAGGGGGCTTTGGTTGTAAATCATGCATTGTTCCTAGAATCTGACGAGCCCCTTCGTGACCTAGGATGGGATCCTGGAACCCTAAATACTAGTTACAAGGGTGGAATATTGGTGGGTAGAATACCCTCGTGGAATTCTATGTATCTTCCGCTCGGTCGGAAAGATATGGAATTCATGGTGCCATGTGATTTGGACCAGTTACTTCTGCACGGCAGAAGGGATACTTCTATTGGACAGAAGGGATACATAATTTCTCTTGTATAGGCAGGAGACAAAGATTAACTTGAAGATAAGTTAAGAAACTTGTTTGTCAAAGGATTGCTTGCTCTGTTTTCGTGTCTCTGCTATATATTACGTGAACAAACCTTGTTCCCTAAAAGAATTAATTAATGAAGCTGATTTGAAATGTCGCACATAAATGTGGTAGGACCTAATTTCTCAAGTTGGATGCATTCGGTAACCCTACTTAGCCGATTCATCTCTAAACCCCTAGCCTTTTTCTCATTTTTTCCTGTATTTACTTAGGGCACATCAAGGTCAGGACATACCTAGGGAGTCTCAGCTCGCCTAGGTTAGGACATGTCTCCTTGAGTCACTTGCACATTTTTTCTTTCCACTTCATTCATCCCAGTGCCGAACAATCAAATTTGACACAATAAGGAAATGGTTTTTCAAGCTAAAAGGGGCCCATTCCATCACCCATATATGTGTTTAATCCTATGGTGAACCATGTGCTTTAAGAGCTTATTGGATTGACCTCCCTCTTTTGTCCATCTTCCCAATGGTGTCTCTCCAACATATTCATCACAGAAACTCCCTTTTTCCTTTCCATCGACACTTTTTTCCATCTTCAGTAGTTCAAGAATCCTTGCTTCATTATCTACCATGGAGCTGTCTTTTAACTAAGTATTAGACTATGTATGCAACTACATTCACATAATATTTACACTATATACTATTCAAGGATTTAGACCTTCAAGTGTGGGACAACACTCTAGGCTTTTTTGAAGACCCATCTCCTAGTTCCACTTGCACATGCACATATCACTACACAAGTAATTTTGATACACCCCTTAAGGAGAGTCAAAGTTGGCTTGCATGATTTTTGTCAGCAACCATCTGTATCATCGAAGACCCATCAACATCAGTGACATCTTCTTCCTTCTCATTCCATGATTCATTTCTCTTCTTTAGTAGTGCCATCAATGATCCTTCATGTAGTTATCAATGAGTCACCTCTTTTTGAGCATCATCTATAGTATCAATAGGAGCATCATCTTCTTTAGTATTGAAGGGAGTGAACCCGAAAGTGGAAGCAAGGAGCAGAAGCAAGAGCTATAATAGAAGAAGCAAGAGAGAGAGAGAGAGAGAGAGAGAGAGAGAGAGAGAGAGAGAGAAGATGTGAAAACTCCAACAGTCACAATGTGTGATGGGCCTTCCCTTTATTCAAACGTCATTGAAAGAATAAAGAACAAAGTGATTGTGATGGGCACTCACCACCTACAGTGTATAGGTGTGTGGGTAACTAACACAATGCGAGTATTGTTAGTGTAACTAATACACTGGCAACTCTAGGCATAGATGCATTTACCCCCAACAACCTCCCACTTAAAGGTGAATGTTCCCCTAATGAGGAGAGAACGAGAAAAGAAAAGTGACAAAGTAAAAATGTACATAAGTACAATAGGATGAGGAAAGATGTCATCTTATCCAACACCCATCAAATTCCTAAGTAAGGAAAAATGCTCCACTGAGAGACTTTTAGTAAGCAGATCTATAGGATTTTGGTTAGTTGACAAGCTCAATGGACTTGTCCTCAAACCTCTCTAATAAAGTGGTAATACACCTCAATGGGCTTCATCTTCACATGAGAGACTAGATTCTTGGCCAATTGAATAGTACTCATAGAATCTGAATGCAATGTAGGGACCTCATCACTCACTAATGCCAAGGTCTGGGTCTAACCAAAGAGCCTCCTTGCAAGCCTCAGTGGGCCACAACATACTCTACCTCTATGTAGTAGATAGTGCCACACATTTCTATACTCTATACATCCAAGAAACAACACCTCCAACAAAGGTGAAGATATAGACAGAGGTGAACTTCCTATTGTTTGCATGTCCTGCATAATCAAAGTCAGTGTATCCCATGACTCCTATATCCTGGGCCACCATAACAGATGCACATAGTTGTTGTGCCCTTCAAGTATCTCATGATATCCTTGATGGCATCCAAATGCCATCTACTAGGTGTAGCCATATAGTGTGTCACGAATCCATGATGGACTAGTGTTTGAATTAATTTTTTGAATTCGAAAAATAAAAATACATAATTTTACATTAAAAATAATAAAAAGATCCAAAAATGGATTTTGAGACAAAGAAAATAGGAAAAAATGGTTTTTGTACACTAAAAATTTATAAAAAATTAGGATTATATTTTTACAAGTATAATGGAGGTAAAGCATGAGGATCTGCTTTAACTTACCTCTATTTTATGTTTTAGTGTGTGTTTATTGCTTATATTATGAAGAAATATACATAGAAATATCTCTTAACCTACCCATCACAAGCAAAATCCTAAATGGTAGGGAGAGAGAGGGTTTTATGTGCTGAATATGGTTCAAAATTCTGATTTGATTACTGTACTTTTCATATAGGTTCAATCTTATTTGAGTATTAAGAGCTACAAGGGCAAAGTCATTAGTGAAGGAAAATCATAGGAAGAATGTTTGAGCACATTCACAATGCTGATTTTATTTAAGTAAAATGTTTGTGCACTCAAAGTCATCTACTTTGCATTGCATTGCATCGACATAGTATAAAGAGATTTTTTCGCCTTCATGCATAGCACTTGGTTTCAAACTATTGACCCACGATGAGTGTGAGGATCCCTATGTTGTAGGTTTAGCATATTCGTTTCCTTAGGAGATGTGGTGAGAAATATACTATCTCTTGAATGAATATTGTGAAGAGTGAAGTTTGTGTGTATGTGTTATATATTGAGATGGCACATCTCCTGGGGCCAATCCCTAGGGCATAGAAGAGTCGTAGTGGGGCCACAACGATAAGCTAGGGGATGCTCTATTTGCTTGTGTTACAAGATGCTAGCCATCTATATGTTTGGGTAATCCCTATGCTTGGAGTTGGGAAGGGCATTAGTTGGACTACAATCATTCTATTTACAAATGTGTTCTTTTGATAAATCCATTCATAGTGTCTATATGCTCCTAGCTGCGAGGCCATGCGGTTGTTTGGGTGAGCTAGTATCATGCCCATTTTGTGTCGTGATAGGTGGTGCACTTTCTAGGAGCCGTTAATAACTGGCACTTTTCAAATCTCAGTTAACTAGGGACTAGTCGGTCATTTTATGCCAAAGAGCATGGAGATAGACCCATTATTTCCAGATAAACACTGTCAAGCTGAGATCTAAAAACAAAAAAGAGCTGAAAGGTCTAGACGATGGGCTGAAATCCTTAGGAGGTATTCCCCTCAATGTAGCAGCTGGATACCCCTATGAGGAAGAGGTTTAGTGACCCTAGTGCCACAGAAAATCCATTAGGAGGAGGAGGAAGCTCTAGTGCTCCCCTTCTCCTAGTAAGTCAAACCACTTCAAGTGGGGTTTCAATCATACCATTACAAACTCTTATAGCGAATTTGATTGTCGTTATAGTGCAATCTATTGCAATTCCTACATGAACGCTAGCCTTAGTTTTTCCTCTACCCATCTTTAATGGGTTAGCGGAGGAGGATGCAAAGCTTCACATAAGTAAGTTTCAGAAACTCATGTTTAATTATCGAATTTATGATGATGAACATGTAGTGATGTTCTTTAACATAACCCTAAAAGGGAGAGCTGCAATGTGGTACCATGGCTCAGAAGCTCAAACCATAACCACAATCGATTTATTTATATAGCCTTTCGAAGGGAATTTTTTCCTAAGAGAGGTGGACAATTTTGGCTATGTGTGCTAAATGTGACACATTAGGAGTCCCATGAAAATGCCCGAGCATATGCCAAGAAGATGAAAGAGGTCTTTCGCAAATTGCAAGCCTCTATCCCTATCCCACCTACTACCCAACTGCAATATTTCTTGCATGGATTGGACTTCAATGGCCAAGTGCAGTTGAGTAGTGTTCATCTAGTGGATATAGATACTGCTATAACTCGAGTAGAGGAAGTAGAGTCCCACTTACAAGCAGCCTATGCATCGAGGGAAAATCTAAATTTGAGCCTTAGTCATAGAAATAATTTGGGATTTATTAGTGGAGATCAAGGTGTGATCAGTACCCCTGTGACCAACCCAAATGGTAGAGGAAGCATGATGCAGCTAACCTTCTTTGCAAGTTGTGCAACCTAGTGGAGGGGTAGCTCCTGAAGCCACTAGCTATGAGTCCTCTGGTATCAAACATTGTAGGGGAAGTAAAAGATATGATGAAACATCATACAAATATGATCATTGAGCAATATCGCTAGATCATGGTGGATGTTAATTTTTTAAAGAACTAGCAAAATTTGATGGGTACTAAATCCCGATGATGTGGGCCCATCATGATTCAGCTATAAGTGGTGTGGTGTGCATCATTTCCCTCGTAATTGTCCTAATATCAAATGCGATATATATGGGAAGTTTAGTCACTTAGCCTCTACCTATTGGAGTAGGATTAGTTCTCTCCAACAAGGTAGTCAGTAACTTGGGCATGTGAACCATCATGCCAATAACAAGAATACTATAAAGGAGAGGGCCCTAAAAAAATTTTGCAAAGGGGTAAAGCCACACCGAGGAAATACCTAGTGGGGTAAGTTTGGTTGAAACTTTACCAATCATCACTAATGAGATTTTATCTCTTAACAATGTTAGGATAGTAAATAGGGATTAGAAACTGAAAAGCACTCAGAAAGATGACCCTAGTACAAGCAAAGCTAACCCTAAACCTAGTAGGGATAATAAAAAGGTGTTGGATTCGCGCCCACTTACTCTCAGATACAATCTTGGATAAAACCCCTACAAGTTTCTTGTTGGTACTCTCTACTTGTCCATTCACTTGGGGATTATATGGAGTGGTTTTATTATGTTTAATTTTTAGAGCTTTACTCAAGGCTCCTCCTACTGAAGTTCAAGTTCTTGAAGTACCACCCGAGGGCATAGAAGAATCAAGCCAAGATATAGCAAGTCTAATTATGAAAGAGAAATTAAGGGCTACTTGAGGTGTTTAAACTCCGTTCCTTCTCCTTTCATCAAGGAAGACACATTGATGTAATTTTTATTTTTTTCTTGAGAAGTTACTTCCATTAGCATTTACAATATTTTCTTTCTTTGATGATATTAGTTAAAGTAACTATGTCTTTGGTTTTTTAATTTTTTATAAAAGGTACCAAGCATGTTTGGTTTAAAAATTTTATTTAAGTAAATATTTTACCAAATTGGTATTAAAGAGCTCATTAAAATTTATCATCCTTTGTAAGGATAACTATTTAAT
Source organism: Lygodium microphyllum (assembly GCF_053477565.2). Taxonomy (NCBI): domain Eukaryota; kingdom Viridiplantae; phylum Streptophyta; class Polypodiopsida; order Schizaeales; family Lygodiaceae; genus Lygodium; species Lygodium microphyllum. The sequence continues at coordinate 31,431,092 of NC_141163.1, read as the reverse complement.
TGTAATCTAGTGTGTAAGAATACTTATCATAATGAAAAGTTTGAGCTAGCTATGCAAAATTTACTTAAGTCTAGTTTAGATCTTATTTCAATTAAACTCTTATGTGTTGTGTTATGATCTTGTCATGTTAGTTTTGGTTAGATTTGTCCACATGGTCAAATCTCTTATCTCTTATAGCCTCTTTTACTACATCACTAGTGTATGTCTATGCATGTACCTTAGGATAAGAAAGCCAACAATATATTGCACACCCCAGAAAAGATTCATTGCCCCTCCCAAAGGAGTTTTACCTCAGTTATAAATATTGCAATAAAGATTTCTCTCCAATGTATCTTTTGAGATGTGTATATGGAATATTAAGGTAAAATCCTTGTTACAATTCGTGAGTTTAAATATCTAGGGGATATAACTAGTTCAAAAATAGAATGGTTAGTCCTTAAGAAGAAACTATGAAAACTTATTCAAATAGAGAATAACTTATCTCAATTAAATTGTCATGTGTCACTTATATGTGACATAGTTTTGGTCACATGGTCAAAAGTATCATGTTTAAATTAAGAAACTTCATGTGGCTATTTGGGCTTATAATACTATGTTCAAGAAAGCAATAGGCCATATCCCATTTAAGTTGGTATATTGGAAAAAGTGTATCTTGCCCTTGGAAATTGAGCTACCCACTATGAGGTTTGCGTTGAACCATTCTTTGGGTGAACAAGAAGAAGCATTGCAAGAAAGGATGACCTCCCTAGCATATATTGATGAGATCTGATTATAGGCTTTATTACATCAAGAGGTAGGTAAGAAGAGTGTGAGCTTCTCACTCTGACCGCCAAGACCCATGGACCGCTTATTGCTTCAAGAATTTTAAGCCAAATGCAATGGCTATCTCTCACATAGACGTACGCACTCTCACACCTATGAGTATACTAAGCTTACCTCCATGCTTGATCAAGTTGCCTCCTCTCTCAACCACTCTGATAGCTCGATGATCCAAGGTGCAAGCTCAAGCAAGCTTGATCCTCAAGCTTCAAACTCCATGCTCCATTGCCGTGCATGAGACAAGAGAAGAGGAGAGAAGAAGATGGAGAGCTTCTCCACCATGGTCCCTCACCCTTACACAATCACTCTCTCATACTCCCTCTCTCAAGCACAAGCTCAAGCAAGCAAGAACAAGATGAAGAAGAGAAGAAGAGAAGAGCTATTTTTGGCCACACACAAGAATGATCTTCTCCATTTCCTTTTTGCCTTTTTATACATGCCCTCCTCCTCTTTGGGTGCCCATCCCTTTTTACACGACTGGGTATTTTAGCCAAGGTCTTCTTTCCTTATTTCTTTCCTCTTTTCACTGATCCTTCACGTGTGCCCCTCTATATTTACAAATTGCACAAGAGGGAGCCTGTGCTTTTTTACGAAATGAATTACAATGCACCCAATGCTTTCTTTACTAGAATATTCAGTGGACTCATTATTGTGCACTTCCTTTTGCATTAAGGCTTTTCCTATATTTTTTTGAGCTTGCCTTTCCTTTATACTTTTCTCGCCTTGGGCTCTGTCTTTCATTTCTAACTTTTTGGGGCCTTTCTATCTTGGGCTTCCTTTTGGGATGTAACATTAATCCCCCTCCTAGCCAAGTGCCAATCCCATGGCACTTGTTAATAAGGGCTTGGGTGGTTGAAGGTTTTCCATGTGGATTGATGATGGGGTTTTGGGAGGTTGGCTATGGAGAAGAGACACATCAAAATGGATGGAAAGTTATGGATATGCTGAGGAAGAATTGAGTGGATGATGGGGGTCTTTGATGCCAGTTGGTTGATCTCAGATTACCAAATGTACTTGAAAAGAAAAGGAAGTGCACTACTTGGGGGTGTGCCTATCTCACAATGGTGTCTTTGTCAATGGAACGAGGAGTTGGATCGAATTGTAGGCACAAGCTTGAGGTATTGTCCCACACTTGAGGACCCAATTCTTGTACAAAGGGAGGTGCTATGGGTGTGACTTAGGGAGACACGTCTAAGCAAGAGTTCCCTAGGTGTGTCCTACCCTTAAGGTGCCCTTAGTATGTGAAGTTGGAAAAGGGCTAGGGTGGTCCCTAGGTGCAGTTCTTGTGACACTCACAGAGTACAGATGGTTGATTTCCTTGCTATTATTCTTTGCTTTCTACTTCCTTCCTTCTTGTCCTTGTCCTTTGTTCTTGTCCTTTCTTTTCTATTTTTTCTTTTATTTTTATTTTTGTTTTTCTCTTTCTTTCTCTTTTCTTTTTGAATGAAAATTTTTAATAAAGGGAGCATGCTAAGAGGCATCCCGTTGTTAAGTAGGGGCCAAGTTGTGTGGTGGTACATTGAGTGGAGTAGATGACAAAAATGGGTGGTTACACTAGGTGAATCTATTATCACTCATGTCCTCTAAGATTTTCATGAAAAATGCTGATAGGCGAGTGGCTCTCATCATGAGACACATCATCACATAGCTATCAATCCTAGCATTGAGATAAAAAAAGAGGGGTGGTAATCTCTCTTCCTCTACAATAGGTTTTTGTTTTAGTAATACTCATAGTAGGCGAAGGTAGTTACATGTGGTGATGAAAGTGGGGTTGTGGCATGAGGAGAAGTCATTCAGGAAACTTGCTATAGATGGACGAAGGTCCCTTTTGGTGAAAATCAAGCTCTCTTTAGGGATTGAGGCATTTGCATTATAGATCAAAGGGAAGTTGTATCTACCACACACCTCTCAGTTGAAATCAATGCCAAATCTTCTTGGGTAGGGCATGTAGTTAGCATCATCCTACTCATAAGGTAAGTTGCTACAGAAAGTGATCTAGACCTCCAAGCTAGAATCCCAGATATTTTGAACCACCTTGGCTATGCCTCATATCCCTCTACCCTCTGGAGTACCTCTGCCACCTTATCTTTCCAATAGTTTGCAAGTTCCTACCGCCACCTTCTGGGGTGCCTCCTTTGTTCCTCTAGCCATCTCCTTCCCAGACTTGTTGAAAGCTTGATGACATCCTCCACCACCCTAGGAAATAGCACTATGTCCAATGAGCAAGGAAAGGTGAAAGAGAACTCGAAGGGGTTTTGGTTCTCCCATTGCTCCCACACTGCAAGTTTCTAGCCCCAGTTGATGGGATCACACTCCTCACCTTGAGGGATAGCCACTTGAGGAACTTGCGGTATCCTAGCTTCAAAATTTTTGCTAGCATGTTCAACCTACTCCCTGCGCTTATGCCTTGCCTACACCATCAGCTTGGGTGGCCTTGCTTCCTCCCCTTGCTCTTCCATTTTCCCTTATGGCTACATAGGGGGGCTTGGTTCTTGCACTTATTCCTCCTCTTGTTGAGGGTCCAATTCAAAATCATGTCCTTCTTCCTGGACCAAGTCTAGTGGCTCTTGTTATGGTGGTTGCATTTGCTATTTTAGTTCCCCAAGCCCTAGCAGGGTGAGTTCTTGTACAGTTAAGCCAGCTGAGATTAGGTGAGTGCATTGCTCCTCTAGTCCCAAACTGATGATAATCCTAGGTGCCATGTCATGGAGTCCATGTTGCAGAGCCCTCCTTGTCAATTCTAGCTTTCTCTTTAGTTTCTCCACTGTCTCTTCTCCTCCTACCTGAGTGACATTCATCATTTTTCTTAAGAATATGCATTGTTGCTCCAGCATTCTTGTCTTGATAGCTGCAGCTTTGCTTTTTGCTAGGCATAGGCCAGCTTGTACACTAAGTTTTTTATTCAATCTTCATTTTTGGCCACCCATTCTTTTGTTTTTTACTTCATTTTCTCTAACCCTTGGTTTTGGTACTAGGCTAGGGTGGCAATCACTTGCTCTTGCTCCTTCCATAGTGTATGCATTTACTCTTGCTCTTGGGTTTTTTGTTTCACTTGCTCTTTAAGTATGTCTTGTTTTTGTGGAGAGCTAATTGTAGTTGGTTGTGCAACTCCATTAGTTTTGTCTTGTTCTTCTCATCGTGTTGCTTCCTGCCTCTTGCAGCTCTTTCCTGGCCTCTTCTTTTTGCCTCTTTAGCTCTTTTATTTCTAGCTCTAGGCATTTATTTTCATGGGAGTTTAAGGCACACATATTTTCCAAGGAGATGCGGTTATCCCTCTCTTCATCATAGAACTCCTTTTGAGACCCTCTTCTCCCTCTCTTGCCTTCAGGGCCTCTTTTAATGAGATTACCTCCCTATTAATGATGGTCATTACTCTTGCTTGCTCCATCCTGTAGTCTATGAACACAGCCTTTTCTTTTTCAAGATCTATGAGTGTGGGCTTTTTGTCTTCACCAAACGGAAGATGAAGGCACACCAAGAAAAATATGGAAACACAAGAAGTGCAGAAAAGTCCTAAATCAAGGAGAAAGGCACACAAGAAAAAGCGCAAGTAAATACTTTTGTAAAAGAGCGTAAGGCATATCATGATTTATTTTAAGAATGATGGGCTCCCACCCGTGCAAATTGTAAAGGTAGATGAGTGGTAGGAAGGAAACTAGGAAGATAGAAGGACAATGGAAAAAATGGCCTAGGCTATGACCGGCCATGTAAAAAGGGGATGACCACCCAAATGGGATTTAGGGCTTTGTATATAAAGTTCAAAAGATGAATGAGAGCTCATTCTTTGGTGTGTGGCAAAGCGAACTTGTCTTCTTCTCTCATTCTCTTCTCTTTGCTTGCTTGTGTATGCTTGAGGGAGGGAGTGTGAGAGTGTGAGGAAGTGAGTGTGTGAGGGTGAGGGATCAAGGGGATGAAGCTCTTCACCATCTCCTCTCTTCTTCTGCTCTCCTCTCCTCTTCTCTTGTCTTGTCTCCCATACAGCTATGGAGGATGGAGCTTGGAGGAAGAGGGTTGAGGATGCTTGAGCTTGTATCACGAATCATGGAGCTATTGGAGTGTTTGATAGAGAAGGCAACTCAATCAAGCATCAAGGTAAGCTCACTACACTCATAGAGAGGGATAGCGTATCGGCTATGTGAGAGGTAGCCATTAGTGGTAGAGCTTGTGCTCACCTCTACATTTTGGTGGGTCTTGATAAGCGGTCCGTGGGTCTTGGTGGTAGAGCTTGTGCTCACCTCTACATTTTGGTTCCGTTGGCCGGGACCAACACATTCAAGCTTGAGTGCTTGCGCGCTTCAAATCGAGCATCGAAGTAAGGGTTTCATCCCCGAACCAGAGCTTGAGATAGATAGAAGGTTTTGGGTTTTAATCCATGCTACAAGTAAGTATTTTTTGTTTTTGATAATTGATTGAGTAGGAGAAATTCATTCAGTACCCTGCTTTTGATTTTTTATCGCATTTAGAGTAGGATAGGTAGGAGAAATCAGAGAGGGAAGCTTGAAGTTCACTGTTGTAAAACAATTTTGAATAGGGTAATAACAGGAGAAAATGAAAAAAAAATGAGTGCTCAGATGTCTTGGAGTCGAAGGTCGAGTGATTGGGAAGGCTAAGGTGCATGCTAGTGAGGGCTTAAGGTCCCCGGTGACCAGGGAAAACCTCATTTACAGTTCTGGCTTTCTGTGAGAGTGAGATAGCTTGCAGTCTAGGCCTACATTAGATTTATCGGAGCATATCAAGACTTTCAATGAGATTTGGGTATGGAATGCTCTTGGCCCACACTCCTCCTTGATTCCTGGAAGTTTTGGTAGCTACTAGCAACATCTATATTTAGATTTTTGGCAAATAGGTGATTGACACACGTTTTGGCCAGTGGAATTGGGCGCCCACCATAGTGTCCGATTCCCAGAATCCGACTGCGTGAACCATCTGATTCCTAGAATCAGACACTTGGACAAACCCACCTGGTTTGATCAGACACCTTGTCCAATTTTAAAAATCAAATAAATTGTAATCAGATCACTTGGACTCAAACCATCCGATCGGTTGATCGGACCAACTCCAATTGGACGCTCGACCCGTCTGATCGCTACAATCAAACCAACAACCTTGTTCAATTGGACATACCCCAATCGGACCATCCAGAATTGGATGCTCTAAAATCGAACACTTTCCTATTGAACGTCCAATTCCTAGGATTGGACTCCCAAAATCGAACGCACAACAATTGGACCGCCAGAATCGGACCACAGCTCTAGCTATCCGATTGGACACACCCCCTGTCCGATTGTGACAATCGGACCTGAACCTGTCTGATCCCCAAAATCAAACACTGGTAAATCAGACACAACCTGAGAAGGAAAACCTGGGAATTTGATGAACCTCGACTAACAAGAAGTGTGACCCGCACTAGAAGAACCCACCGAATGCCTCACACATAGTTACAAACCTAGAGATTGTGGTCAAACGGTCTGAAAGGGTGTTTCGTGTTGTGGGATGATTGTAAGACCCCAACTCGACCCGGACCGAGCTGAATGAGATAGCACAAGAACTAAACACACGACCCTATCAAGCCAACCCGTAGACAAGAGCATTGGAGCTACGCGCACTTTGTTTTCTCACTCTCTGAATTCCAGTCCTCTAAAGCACAATCGAGAAAAGCTAAAATCATGATTTCGCACAGTGCATAGAAAAGAGCACACACTTGCACACATGCACAGAGGTAGGGTAAATTGAGGACTGGTTGTAAGTAACAAGGAACACACCCGAACTTAAGAACTTAAAGGAACCCACCAGTAAGAGAAGACCCAAAGACATAGAAGGGAGATCAAATCCCTAAAGTAGGACCAAGCGAAGGACGCAGCCGAAAATATGAATGCAGCAAGGACAAATGATATCGCGGAAGTGGATCTACCTGGCCTTATCAACTTGATCGACAACTTGGCAGAACACGAAGTCGTAGATATGGAAAAGGGTAGCTCAGGTTGTAGAAGCAATGAGGAGCTTAACCTAGGAGACTTTCCTAAGGTTGTCCAACAGTTAGTGAATAAATATGATGCTCAAACCCGGCTAGAACACCATGATAGACTGGTAGAGGACATCATAGTAGACCTAGAGGAGGAAAGAAAGCTGGTATGCAGGGCTATGCAAGGCCTAGCTGTGTACAACCAGGATCAACAAACTAGGAACTTATGCCAAAGTTTAGAAATGCGAGAGATCCAGAGAGTGCTGGCCCTAGCGGGTAGGAATCGATCAGAGAGCAAGAGAGCACTAGAAGAAGATCTCACACTGAGCGAGCTCCTGATAAAGCGGCTATTAGATAACATGGTTGTAGAAAAAAGTGTTGTAGCATTGGCAACATCACTATTGACAGGGTTAGGAGTCAATCAAGGCCTTAAGAGCCAATCAAAAATCCCTATGGTAGCAAAATAGCTGGACAAATACAAAGCTACCGACGACCCATACAACTTCATGGAATAGTTTGACCAGGTCTGCGAGGCCAATGACCTCATTGATCCTACTCAGCGCTCCCAAGCCTTTGGACTATGCTTAGGCGACAAGGATCAGACCTGGTACAAGAGTCTAGATGTTGCAGACCGATTTCAATGGCTTGAAAAATCTCTTCATTAAGAGATTTTTGGAACTTGGATACTCCAATAACCTGTTGGGGCGACTTATGAACATCAAGCAAAAAGAGAGAGAGGATATTCGAGATTACGTGACCCACACAAAGAGCCTGTTCAAGAGAATTCCCATGGGTGAGAGACCAACCAAAAGGGCAGTATCCACGGTATTCGTCAACGGAATACAAAGTGAAGAGCTCTACAAAGCCTTGGCTTGCAACTCAAGCTTGCAGCAAGACGCACTGGCAAGGGTCTTTGAAGAAGCTATTAGAGTGGATGACCAGCTCAAGGAAAGAGGCTCCAGAGGCTCAAATCAAGAAGATTCCAGTGTCAAGAGCTCTAAAAGAGCCTCAAAACTGAGTGAGAGAGTAGACTCAAGCACTCGGGAAAAAGGAAAGGGCACTGAGAGAGCTAGCTGAGATTAGGATTGACATAGCCAAACTATAGGAGATGATGAGATGACCAACGTGCCCACTTGTCCAATGTGTGCATTGTGGCAAAAACCACTTGCCAGCTGAGTGCTGAGACCCTAGATCACGACCTTGTGCTCATTGTGGTATGTTCTTGGCCATGACACTATGGAATGTCGATTACCTCAGAGGCTCCCATACCTGCAGCCTTACGATCAACCCCACCTTGCAAAGGGGCCACCGAACTTCTTTGGAAAGCAAGCCCCATTGGCTCTTTTGGCACTGAATGACACTAAACTGACCATCCCTAGGATGGAAATAAATCCTATAGGTATCCCTAGACCGCCTGGACCCTATGTGACCCATCCACCGAGTGACACCCCTGTCCACTATGTGGATGAGCCTAGCAACGATGAGACTTGTGTAAACCCATATGTGTCATACAATGAGGAAGGCAATGCTATCCTCATGGACTATTGACCAGTACTGGTGATGGCATTGGGTAGAGGGAGAGGCAAAGGCCTAGGAGGGCAAACCCAAGAACCAATCATGTGTTGGAGTTGCGGCCACCGAGGACATATTTCTTCGTGCTGCCCTGAGAGGGAGCAAGCAAATAGAGATAAGGCTGACCTAAGATACGCTAAGTGTGGAATCACTCATCTCTTTGTCGACTGCCCTAGGCGGAGACCATCCTCTAGTTTAGCAAGCAAGCCATTGGTTCCATTGGGGTTGTTCAGTGTCGAGACACTCAATGGGGAGGCCACTCCTATCCCATTGCATGTCATGACCCGTGCACAAACAAAGCAGGCTAGCATATCATTGCCAAGGCCTAGCAACCTTGATACAAGCTTAGTCTGAAAGAAGAGTTAGAGATGAAGGAGGAAGAGACCAGATTCTAAGATCACCCTCAAAACCGAAAGTTCCATGACTCTATCGGTTGCAGGGAAAGTCATTAATGTAGAAGAAGAGATGTTGGTGCCTCAGATGGTTGAAAAGGGAAGTGCTAAGTTTGGGGAGTACCCCAACCCAAAGCACCAACTCAAATCCATCAAGAAGGTGAAAGAATGGGTGAAGGAGGCCTAGGAGCACCTAAAGGATGTTGAGCCCATACTGGAGGATGAGATCGATGATCTCTCAAGCATAGGCACCCCACTCTCTCTCCCACAACCCAAACCAAGGGAGGCTATGGAACCACAAGCTGGGCCATCAAAACAAAGTCTAACAGCCTCAGGCTAGCAAAATAATCAAGGCCACTGGCCAAGAACCACACACCTAGAAGAGAGGCAAGTGATTAGCAACCTCTCAATACACTGTGACCACTCCGGTAACTCTGAGCTTAGGCGACCTGCTTAGGCAGCACCCAATCCTATGGCGGGAGCTTAAGTAGTGGGTTGAAGAACCAAATGAGCGAGTTGCCATAGATTTTCCTGAGCATGATGCAGAAACTCAAATATTGAGTCTGACGCTGCACTCCATGCCCAAATCCCTACATGTCAATGCCTTTTGGGAAGGCATGGAAATGCATCCAGTCCTACCAGTCTTAGCACTAGGGGACGTCACCAGAAAGGGGGTCGTGGACACACGGGCAAGAGTGAGTGTACTAAGTCATGCGGTACTCCAAACTTGGGGCAACCCATTAGTCAAGAGACTGCTAGATTTAACATCACACTGGCAAATGGAATGAAGGTGAAGCTGTTCGGAGTGTTGAAAAATTGGCCAGTAAAGATTGTAGGGATCTAGTTATCTGTAGATTTCATAGTCATGAAGGGAGTGGACTACGACATCCTGCTAGGCCGACCCTGGATGCACAATGCGAGAGTCATAGAAGATTGGGGCAACGGTCTTATCTTCATAGGCAATCGAACAGAAGCTGTGAGAGTAGATATGGACACTTGGAAGACTACGCCGCAATCAACCTAGATGCCATCTCCACCATGTTGAAGGGCGATGGACTAGGGAATCCTATGGAGCTCTGACCAAGTATATCCCATGCCGCCCTGAGGATGAGAGAGACTAGATGCGTGTTCTTGCTACCATCAACTTACCATTCTCAGATACTGAGGAATATGAACAAACTATCAAGGCAACTGATAAGTTCAAGGACACACCTTCAATGTCAGTCTGCATGATGATTAGGAGTCTACGTGGAAGACCCACTCAAGTTGCATTCTGAGTCCCAATAAGTTGGCCAACTCAGAATCCAACGATGAACCTTAAGCCACTCCAAGATCTCTTGAATGAGCCTAAATATGGCGATGGGCCAAGGTGCAGAATTTGAACTTGAAGTATAATTGGGCCTTACTTCTCGACCAACAAGAACGAAATAGTCAAAAGTAGGAGAATGAGGAGCAACCAGACAAAGACAGCCCCGATGATGAATATGAGGACTGTTGTTCCTTCAGTGATGAGAGTGAAAAGGAAATCAATACTCTAGAGTACAACAATGGGGGGCATATAATCGAACAACTACAAGTAGACCCCAGACCACACAAGCAAAGTGCACTTAGAGGTAGAGTTAGACATAAGGACTGTGATTGAACTTGGTTGGTGAAGCACATAGGTGCAATTGATTACGAGCAAGCAGGCCTAGCCCAACTAAGTGATGCTCCACTGCTACAAATGGACTCACCTTCTGATTGCGAAGACGGAGAGTTTGATTCTGAATCAAAAGTCAGCTTAGATAGTGACCTTGAAATACCTCGACCTCCCAAGACTAGATGCACTAAGGGGGACCTACCCATTCACCTACGACACCGATGATTGAGGGAGGAATGATAAATGGTAAGCAAAGAAACGTGGACAAAAGAACAACGAAAACCACAAGACCTACCAAAACGATTCATGAAGTTCAAAAAGGGAGATAGGGTGGTGATCTTGCTGGGAGCTAAACAATAGAGGCAAGCAAGAAAACCAATCGAGGGATCCGCCAAAGGTCAAGGAGGTCAATTTAGCTAAGGATGGGGAGACCCCACAACCTGTCTTTATAGCGGATGACTTGGCTGAGCAAGATGAATCAAGTCTCATTACTCTCCTATGAGAGTATGTAGACGTGTTTGTTTGGTCCCTAGAAGAACTTAAAGGGGTGGACCCTAGTGTGGTGACTCACAACATACCCATGACATTTGATGCAATGCCTACCAAGTAGCGACCGTATCCCATGAATCCAAAGCATGCTAAACTGTTAAGGAATAAATTGACAAATTGATGAGAGCAGGATTTATCTATGAAATTGAACACACAGACTAGGTTTCTCCCATAGTCATCATATTAAAGAAAAATGGGAAGATTCAAGTGTGTGTCAATTACAAGAAGGTAAATGCAGCTAGGAAGAGAGATAATTATCCACTGTCATACACCGAGCATATTCTAGAGAGAGTGGGTGGCAAGGAAGCCTACAGTTTTTTGGATGGGTTCTCTGGATACAAAAAGGTGCAAGTGCATCCTAATGATATGCATAAGATGGTGTTCGCCACTAAATGGGGGGTCTTTGCCTACATAGTCATGGCTTTTGGATTGACTAATGTACCAGTCACTTTCCAATGACTAATGTGTATGATATTCAAAGACATGCTAAGGAAGGATTTGGAAGTCTTCATGGATGACTTGTGCATTCACTCTCCTTGATGAGGACACTTAGGCAGGGCTCGGAGCGGTCTTTGAACAATGCTGGCTATACCGCCTCTCATTGAACCCCTTGAAATGCTAGTTCTTGGTCAAGCATGGATGTATCCTAGGACACGTGGTGTCAAAGAATGGCATTGCCATAGATTCCATGAAGATCAAGGTCATTGTCGATCTTCCACCCCCAGTTGATTACAAGGGTGTTTAGTGCTTCTTAGGACATACCGAGTACTATCGATGGTTTGTGTTGAACTATGCATTGATTGCTAGACCTCTATACAAGCTAATGATTGTATTCGAATGGACCACAGAATGCCAATGCATGTATGAGGAACTAAAAAAGGCTCTAACTACCGCACCAATACTACGAGCCCTAGACTGGACACTCACGTTCCATGTGCACATCGACGCTTTGAAATTTGTGGTAGGAGTTGTGTTGTGCCAACCTGGTGAACACAACCTGGATTACCCATTGAACTTTGCTAGTAGACAACTCACTGAGGCCGAAATGAATTACTCAACAACGGAGAGAGAGGGCTTAGCCATGGTGTTTGCTGTAAAGAAATTTTGGCACTATCTTTTGGCTACGCCTTTTACTTTCTTTGTTGACCATCAAGCCTTGATGTATTTGGTTAATAAGCCATGTGCTACAGGACACATTGCTAGATGGCTTCTTCTGATTTTGGAATTTGACTTCTCCATGGTGGTGCATAAAGGGAAGCAGCACTACATGGCTGACCATTTGTCTCATATCCCCATGGGAGAAGCAGCTGGATAAGGCATTATAGATGAACTGCCAAACACACACCTATTCCACTTATCCAATGACAAAGATTTATAGGTTGGGACAAGATGGGTTACTGTGCAGATGTGTGTGTGAACATGAAATGCATGACGTGCTAACAGAGGCACATGGCAGAATTGCCGAAGGACATTTTAGCAGAGAAGGGACAACTCGCAAAGTATTACAGTCCCAACTGTGGTGGCCTACCCTTTTCCGAGATGCTACACACTTCATGAAACACTGCAATGAGTGCCAAAGGACCAAAGTCCCAATTCGTAAGGATCACATGGAGCTAACCCCAATTATCGCATGACAACCCTTCAAGAAATGGGGGATTGACTTCATCAAACCCATTAGTCCTGCAGCATAGTATTCACAAGCCAAATACATTATTGTAGCTACCGATTATCTGACGACAAAAGCGTGAGCTACAAGAAAGAATGACGCTCGGACCAACACTAAGTTCCTATGGGAGCAAGTGATCTTACGATTTGGCTGCCCCATCGAACTAGTTAGCGACCAAGGCACCCACTTCATCAACGAAGTGATAGCTCACCTCATGTCCTCCTTCCTAATCATCCATCTGAAATCCTGCCTTAGTACCCACAGGCAAAACGGTCAAGCCAAATCAACAAATAAAATCCTAATCAACGTCCTGACTAAGGTTGTCTCTGCTTCATGCAGTGATTGGGATAACAAGTTGATGGCGGCCTTATGGGCCTACCACACATCTTACAAGACAACTATAGGGAAAACCCCCTTTAGATTGACATATGGCATAGAGGAAATCCTCCCCTTGGAATTCTTCGTATCAAGTCTCAGGATTTCCCTTCAAGAAAGATGGGATGGAAAGGAGGGTTGGATGGAATGCTTGATTGAGCTCGAACGCTTACAGAAACCCTACTTCTAGCCACCCATGTGCTCATATGCGAGAAGGCAATATGCAAAAGCTAGTTTGACAAGCATGTCAGGCAGCACAGCTTCAAACACGATGACTTAGTACTGATATACTCAGTCAAAGGACATAAGAAAAAGCTAAAGTTTCGGGGGCTAGGACCTTTTAAGGTTTGGACCATCAATCAAACTGGCAATGTAGAACTCGAAACCCTAGAGGGTGAAGGCATAGGCTTCTTCAATGGCAGCCACATAAGAAGTACTTCCCTCCTACACACCCATTGCATGAGCCCCCAATGCCAGCACCTCTTGTCCACGTACGAGTAGCCACTATCACTAAAATAGACGGTGAGGATGAGGAAGTAGTACCACCAATCTACCTCAACATGACAATCACTGCTAAGCACACATACACCATCAACGCATTGATTGATGAGGGAGTCGATTTTAATATCCTAACCCGCTGAATTATCTAGCCTTGCCAAGCCTCAACCACCCCCCAACATTCGACCCTAAGCGACAATCAATTCTAACTTTGACTACAAACTTAGCTGAAAATATGGGGGACGACTTGGTTGCTTGCCTCCAATGCTTGGATGCTACTTTCATGACCTTGGATAAAATCTACGAACGACTAGACTTAGGCCTCTTGGAAGAACCTATAGCAACGGAAGCACGAACACTCCCTTGCTCTTGGGAAGAGTCAGAATTTATATTCATCAAGGCTTTCGAAGCATCTCAGGAATTAATTGCAACTGAGATATCCCAAGAGCAAGCTATCAAGTAGCGTCTCATTATGTCATATAACAAGAATACAACCTCGGCCACAAATCAAGAAATCACGGAGTTGAAACATCTTACCGACCATGACTCCTCCTTCTTGCGAAAATGGTATGCTCTACGATTGCAATGGGAGCAAGTGGGATACCAATTACCAATGCTGAACAGTGGCGCACAATCAAGGCATCTGAATATGAACCAACCTATGTCACACCCACTTTCTATAGGGTATTGACTTCTATTCGTAATCGACCCCTAGAAGAACACATTGAGGGACATCTGTATTTAGATTGCATCATCACTAAGGAAGAGTTGCATGTTTCTAGTCGAATGGACTCTGGTGACTTCTTGCTTGACGTTCTCACTTATATTACATACGTAGGCATCTGCCCTTTCAACATGGATAGCTATGATTGGCTCATGTGAAGGTAAAGCACTCACATTATGTGCTGAACGGCCCTTCATCCTCTAATCCTTTAATCCAGGAAGGATTCTTCTCAATTCAGGGGGGAAAGGGTAAGGTGAATCAAACCAAACACACGAGAAGAATAATAAAGGAAAGGCACACATTGCAAGAGTAGAATGAAACAACTTGTGGTTGAGGAAAATATCAATAAAAGTGAAAACAATAGACCAATGGGAGGAAAAAGTCCATTGTTGCACTCAAACATTTCAGTTCAGCAAGCATGTGGTCATTTCTCATTGCTTGTAATTATTCTGAAAAACACTAATGGTGAATATGGCTTCATGACAGGCACCTATCATGGTAGGCCAAGAAAAGGCTAGCAAATTGCCTTGTTCAGAGGAAGAACAAGCAAAATATGGACTTTCAATGGAAACGTGAGCCTTCAACCAGTTCAAATTCCGGCATATCTTCAACCTAGATGACATGGCCATTGAAGAATGGGCAATAAGACAGATCATCGAGCAATGCAATTTGTAGAAATATGTGGAAGCGGTGAGCCAGGGGGTGGACTACTTCCACTGTGCAGAGTTCCTAAGGACTTTCCACAGAAACCACGGAACCATAACTGTGCATGAGGGAGAGGAAACTCACCAAGTGCCGATTGAATTGACCCTAGAGTTGGTGGAAAAGGCATTGGGCCTGGCAAACAAAGTAGAAAGGAAGCCAAAAAGAGATGTGTATGCCTTACTAGGGATGGACAAGGTAAAAGTCCACACCAATGATGGCATCAACTTGGCGGATATTCTTGATCTTGAAATCTAACTCCAAGCCAAGATGGTGCACGTACTATTTTCGAGCCAAAGATACAACTCCATAATGAGCCACATCAACGTCCCCCTGCTAGAGAGTGTCGCAGCAAGGTCATTGGATGAGGTCAACCTCAACGGGTTCATGCGAAAGACCATTGAGACCTCAGCAAAATCCTTGGCAACAAGAGGGCAGCCTGCTGGAGGAGAATCTCCTGCCACCAAAGCTAAAAGGAAAGCTTCATCTTCAAAGGCTGCAACCATTGGATTCGGTGGGGTCCTCACCACGATCATCAGGGAAGCCCTAGGACAGAAGCAGGAAGACGGAGAAGAAGGGGTGGATGAAACACCAAGCAGGTTGCTACCCCACCCGAAACTGCAGCCACAGTTTAACGAAAGGACGCTGAGTGAAGAAGAAGAGGGCAAGGAACAAGAAGAGCAAACTAGCAGGCTAGGAAGACAAAGAAGAAAATTGCACAAGAACAGTAGGAGGAGGAGAGGAGGAGGAAACAAGAAAGGGAAAACTTGCAAAGGGCCCGTAGGGAGTCCAAAGGGACCAAGGAGAAGAGAGAGAAAAAGTAGGAAGAGAAGGAGGAGCTAAGGAAAAAAGAGGAGGAAGACATGGCCCTTTCCACGTGCAAGTCCATTGAGCAATAGTCCACATACGATGAGCCAAAAACCACAAGTCCCATCAGAAATGAAGGGCCAAGCTCAAGTGCTTATGTGCCTGAGTTCGTGCCACACCTGCAATGCAAGAAGGCAAGGGCAAGGCTCCAATCACCCCCATCTCTACCTTGTTGATGCCCGCTACCACCATTGCCATCTCCACTCCCAGTTCTACGACCCAGGTGGACGCCAGCAACCTAATGGCTTGGGTCCAGTACTTTGTAAATAAAACACAATATTAGTAAGTTTGGGAATCTCCCAATTCCCATTTTTTGAATACTAAAAAGGTGGCCCCCGGATAACATGCCCATAAGTTTCTCAAAACCATATGAGGTGACCTATCATTGGAAAGCACTTGAAGAATGGAATCTATTGAGCTATAGAGCTCTTGATTTGGAGATATAGTGTTCAAGTTATGATAAATCCAAAGATTTGACCACGTGTCCCAAACTTATGGGAAATTCCCATATTCCCCAATATGGTGTTATAAGGAAATGGGCCAAGGAGCAGGAGAAGGAAACCCCCTGGTAGGGACCAAAAGGCCGGCTGCAATAGACCCCGAATCGAGGTGAGATCCTAAGAAGCAAAAGGTGGCAGGCTCTACAACCTCCATCCCCACAACAGAGAGGCCACCCAAAGAATACGATGAGTACATCAAAGAGCTCCTCTCTCAACTAGAGAGAGCCAAGGAGGAGAAGAATACGATGAGTATGTCAAAGAGCTCCTCTCTCAACTAGAGAGAGCCAAGGAGGAGAAGAGAACCGCGGTAGTAGAGCTTGAAGCTGAAAAGGAGGTCATGGTGGCATCAATGAAGGACTCATGGCATTTTCTCATGCATGGAGTTCTTTTATCGAAGTTTGAATTTGGGAAAGGATGCATCTTCACATTAAAGCTTGAATTCGATGCATAAAATGTAGGGTTTTAAAGAATAAGCTCTGAATGTAATCAATATCACATAGGGCAAGGAAAAGAAAGATCACTATAAGTTGCATAAAAGCAGAAGATCTATGGTTTGAAATTGCATACTCACATGGAATGATACATCTTACAGTTATTTCCATCTTTTAAGGAAAGTCTTGCGAACTCTAGAAGGAAGCATTTGCATCTTTAGAGAAAATATCATTTTTAATCGTGGGTTGGTTAAATCAACTAAGTAATTCGCGTGTAAATGGGTAACCTACATGAAACTCAGGTGTGATTAGTTAGCATATAACGGTCACCTCAATGTGCTAGGTAGGGTTAAGCTATGATAAAATTCTGCCTAGTATCGCACTTGGGTTGCGATCTCAAAGGACCTACCCATATTTACGAAATGTTAGGATTATTTAAACACCGTGCGAGAACAATCTAGGGTTCTCACCCTAAGGATCAATTGACCAAATACTAGACTTTCGTATGAATTTAGGAACCCTAGGGCCAAGGCCTAGTAGGGTTAGGGTTTGATTGGGTCAAGTGGACTCCCAAATCCTTATCTTGATCGAAGGTGTTCTTGATCAAGAAAGACCGTACGAAGAAAGATATAATCCCACAAGTTGGTATTGACACCTATATCGTGAAATGTCATATGGTCTTGTGTCTGAATCACAAAATAGTATTGCCACTTCTCCTTAGACCAAGTTTGGTGATTTCTAATTACAAGTCTAACTTTTTTGGAGGATGAGTAGTCATCCTGCTATATCACTCTTCCTTGGCTCTAATTTTCTAAGCCAAGAAAGTAATGAATTGCCAAGAGAGCAATTGACCAACCAAGTTAGGGCGACGAGGTTGCCCAAGATTTATTGACCTTAATATAAGGAAACCTAAGGTATTGACAATTTGGGTCAACAGGGTATAAATCCTAACCCAAGGAAAGAGGGTAAACAAGCAACTCAGCTTACGAAACCCTTGGGATCTTGCCATCCAAGATCGAATGCGGGAAGCATTCGAGGAGAAGTAATCATACCTTAGTAGTTGGCCGTACAAACGACCACTAGAATGTTCTTGATTGTACACTTAGGTGCACTGTTTGTACTTCTTTATTCAAAGAACTAATTTAGGAAAAACATCTAATGCCTCAGGTTAAAAGCCTAGAGGGAGAGGCAGTATCAGTTACCTCCGACTGTCTACCTGACCCTATCCAATGGGGTTGTTAGCCGCACTGGGTACGTGGACTAAACCTACTGCGAGAGGTCTCTCCGTGGGTGCTACTTGGAGGAGGAGGATGCTTGGGTGCCAGGGGAGGCTCTGGCCGTAAATCCCTTGCCTCCGGATCCTGCACAAGAGGCCGACATGACTCGAGATGGGATCTCGAGGCCCACATACTAGTTAACGGGAGGAACTTGGAATAGCAATCCCTAAGGATTGTTGGAATAGCCTTCGGGCGGATTATATGGTGTATTTCAAAGACTGGTAAATAAAGATCAAATGTTGAAAAGGAACTTTCTTGACATTGTTTTTCTATGTGAGTGCTTAAGTTATGTGAAGGAACCAGTGATTAATTTGGTTAATTAAGGAAGCTGTTTTTGCTTGTCAAACTAAATGTGGTAGGTAATTAGATAACTAAAGCAACTTGAGGAAAGTGCGGTGGATGTGACTCTGGGTCCGTCCTACGGAAGGGTGTTCCCGGTTGGCCGGGAACTTTTCTCAAAGCAAACTCTCCTTGCTCTTTATCTGATTTCCAAAACTCCCTACTACCCGCGAATTTGCTTCCCTTTTGCAGGAATCAGGCCTTGCAAACTGGGTTTTAAAAACCCGGAAAGCACGGGTGAATAGGGCCTATGGAAGCCTTAATAGAAGCTTCCAAGAGAAGCTTCCAAGCTTCTGTCACACAGGCAGATGATGTGGAGAGAGAGTGATGACTGGGAATGATGATGATGATGATGATGATGATGATGATGATGATGATGATGGTGATTATGGTGATGACGACGATGGGGCGCAGCAGCCTGGCAACAGTGGCAGCTGGCGGCTCCTCACGGCGGCAGGGCGGGCAGCACCACACGATCCTCTCTCCTCCCTCCCTCAAGCTTGGGAGGGGCTGTTTATATGGGCTGAAGGGGGGGGGGGGTAGCCACACAAGTGGCGGGCTGTATGCCTTCTCCCCATGCCCTCCACCACTCAAGGTCACGCATACTCCCTCTCCCCGCCATGCAACAGCTAAAGGGGAGGGAGTTAATAAAAAGATTTGAAAAAATTATCCCTTTGCTTTTCCCATGAAGGGGTGTTCTTGCAGTGAACTACGTTTTCGAGCCACCGCTTCCTATATGCGATGCGGGTTGGTGTCATTTGATGCACACGGAGGGAGCACTTAGCCCAAAGTCTTTTGTTGCAGGAGATCACTTGAAATTGCTCTTGCACGGGGTATGTGGGGTCTAGGATCGTTAATTTTTTTTTGCGGCAATATTACATAATTGTTGGACAAGAATTAGTCACAGGATTTGATTCAGTTAAAATCATGATTATTTAAGGTCTCTGTAATAAACCGTGACTAAATTTTATGATCTTGAAGAATTTCTGAAGAAACAATGGCGGATTCATTGTCATTTTGGTGGTGCATGGTCAATTTTGGGCCATTTGGAAGGAACCCCTAAACTCTCGTGCATTAGGTGGCATAGAATTATCCCGTAGCCTATTCTGATTGTGAGGATTATTCACACAAATAGCGAGAAATTGTATCGCCTTTGTATTGTTTTTACTCCGAACCCATGCATATGAAGAACCATCATCCAAGGCTTTTGTTTCCAACCTTGATTCCAAGATATAGGGCTGCCCCAAAATCACCGTGGATAACTACATGAATCTTGCACAAAAAAATGATATTGATCCCTAATATCTGTAGTGAAAGTGATGGTGAGAGAAAGAGAGAGACAATGAGACAATGAGACAATGAGATGGAGAATGAACAACACATTTGTATTGCACACTTGCTTACACACTCCTACATTGGAATAGGTGAGAGTACACATATATATACAATGAAGGTGTGGATATGGTAGGTTCTCTTAGTGAAGTATCATCCATATGTTCTAGATCCATCTTATCTAGTTCTCCTAAATATCTAGATATTGTCTTCTTAGATATTCTCTAAGTACATGTCCATATGAGTACATTCTAATATTATAACATTCCCCCTCTCTAGAAAAGGTTAACAATATCTTCTAACATTTTTCCTCCCTTCTCAAAAGAAAATAGGATTTTCTTTTGTAGTAGTACAATGGCTTTCTACCAATCATTTTAGCTACAAGAGAAGTAAGATTACAATGATGACTATAGCATGAGACATTGTCCTTATTGTTGTAGAAGATATACATCAATCTTTGGTTGCAATGATTTAAGGGATGTAAATTGATGATGAAGATCTTTGGGCTTTGGTTGACTGATACCTTGATGAAGAGCTGATCACCATAGTTTTCTTCATGATAGACTTGATAAGAGATGCACTCATCATGTAGATAGATGATGTATTTCAATTGGAGCTTGATAGTTATGGAGTAAAATAGCGGTTAGAGCATGTTTGTAGATGGAAATATGATCCCAATGTGACTAGATATCATGGTAAGATAGAGATTGATAAGGTGCTTGTGACATGATCTTTGGCAAGGTTGTTGATGAATACAGAAGTGTAAAATAGCAAGTGGTTGATGAGAAATTTCAAGCATATTGTCTTTAAGAGGACTCCAAGAGTTGAGTATCACATCTTCAATAATAGCATACTTAGTGTTAGTGTGCCCTTTTATCCATACAAAGTAGTTTGTGCAAATGTGCACAAGTATTTCTTTGTACTTTATCCATTCTTTTCCCCTCCTTTGGAAGGCCAAAAGAGTTGGCCAATTTGAGAGAGATACAATTTGTAGATGATGATTTGGGTAAAGCAAGAGATAGACCATTTCATGATGATATTGAGAGAAATTTGGAAGAGAGAGTACTTGTGATTGTTGATGAGCTTGTTGCCATGTAACATAAAATAATGATTGAGATTTGGATATACAATTAGAGAGAGATGATTGCAAGAGAAAGGTAGGATAGGATAGGATAGAAAGAAATGATGATTTGATAGATTGAGATTGATGGGACATAAATAAATATAGTGTGGATGGAATGTGATTGTAGGATAACATCATGTGTAGGGATTCAGGATTGCACATTGAGAAATAGTGATGTGAAAATGAGGAACTCAAGGATATATGACTTTTAAACACAATATTAGTGAGTTTGGGAATCTCCCAATTTCCATTTTTTGAATACTAGAAAGGTGGCACCCAGATAACATGCCCATAAGTTTCTCAAATCCATATTATGTGACCTATCATTGGAAAGCACTTGAAAAATGGAATCTATTGAGCTATAGAGCACTCACTTTGGAGTTATAGTGCTCAAGTTATGACAAATCCAAAGATCTGACCACGTGTCCCAAACTAATGGGAAATTCCCATATTTCCCAATATGGTATTTTTATGTGAACTTGGAAACATTGTGAGAAGGTTGAATGTGTACGAGGAAGCCAAGAGTGTGTGTAATTGCACTTGTTCAAGAGATAGTGGCACACAATTGAAGTGGAGTGTGTGTGTGACCATAAGAATACCAGGATATTGAGCCCATAGAGAGAGTGTATGATAAGGACTGGGATGTGATCTTGAGATTGGAGTGGGCTTTATATAAAGGCTAGATGTTGAGTGAAAAATGTAAAGCAATAGGATAGAACAGAGATATGTAAGAGAAGCAGAAGCAATGTACCTGATGAGGGAGTGACCTTGAAGGTTGGTAGAAATATCCAATAAGAGTTTATGAGAAACAATAGGCATATCCACATTGTTAACTGACAGAATGACAAGGTTTTGCCATCTTCTTGCCATTAAAGTACTATCCAAATGTGTTGAAGAATACAATTCAATAGAGAGGCCATGGCCAATGCCTTCTTGGTCCTCGAGATGTAGAGTACAAAGGTCTCCCCTTCTTCAATTGTTGTTCCAACTAAGCTAGAGTCTATTTTAGGATGCAAGAGGAGAGACTAACATGGATGACAAAAATTGTGATATTGAGAGTGACCACAATAGCTAGAACACGCTGGGATGGATGAGCTGAAAGCATGAGAGTACAAAATGGAAGAGCCATGATAGAGATGTGGATATGAGGGGTCTTTGTTTGGTAGAGGATTGGGGTTGTCCATCAAAGAGTTTTCTATGTATTCCACTAGTTGACAAGAGAGAGTGAACAATGGACTTAATGAGGATAAAGGCATGGAACATATGTGTTGCATGATGTGACAGAAATATCTTGTGATAAAAACTCTAGATAAGGGTGAACATTTAGAGTTTAACAAAAGAGGTGAGAGTAACCATGTGGCAAGCGCAAGGAGCTAGGAAACTATGTGAAGCATGTGCATGTTGGCACAAAGTAATAAGGTGGTCTATGTAAGTGAGGATAAGATTAGAGATAAGGTTTGTGGATAAGGATCAATAAAAGTGGAGAAAAATGGGAGGTAACGTAAAGGCTTGAGCTAGATTAGAAATGAGTGAAGTATATGTGGCATGGATAGCTCAATGTCTCAAGGCAAAGACGGTGAGGTTGGTTTGAGAAAAGATAGAAAATATGTGTGGCTAGGAAAAAAAATCTTTGAGGATAAGGTTGGGTGAGAATTAAATTGATTGTGTGTGGGAGATCACTTTAATGGGTAATGGATGGGTGGGCTACAAATGAGGGTGAGAGAGAAGGGGTTTAGACCTTAATATGGCAAAGGACCAAAGGGGTAGGTAGGTGGAGAGAGGACAAAAAATAAGATAAGGATAATAATAATGATAATGAGGACAAATATCTTTCTCTCTCTTAAGAAGAGGTGATAATGAAGAAGATAAGAGTAGGTGAAGATGATAAGAATAGAAAAAAAGTAGGTGGATAAGATAAAATGAGATAAAGATAATGAAGATAAGGTGCATGTGGATAATTTTAGTTTACCTTGACATGGATTTAAATCCTACTAATCTACACATAAAGAAATTGATTTGGATTGCATGCAAGAAATAAATCTAAGGATTAATTGAGTAGAAAAAAAGCAAGAAGCTAATAACCTAGGCCCTTAGGAGCTTGATGTGCTCTGATACCATGTAGTGAAAGTGATGGTGAGAGAAAGAGAGAGACAATGAGACAATGAGATGGAGAATGAACCACACACTTGTATTGCACACTTGCTTACACACTCCTACATTGGAATAGGTGAGAGCACATATATATATACAATGAAGGTGTGGATATGGTAGGTTCTCTTAGTAAAGTATCATCCATATGTTCTAGATCCACCTCATCTAGTTCTCCTAAATATCTAGATATTATCTTTCTAGATATTCTCTAAGTACATGTTCATATGAGTACATTCTAATATTCTAACAACATCTCCAATAATCACGGGTACATTCGAACAAGCCACATCAAGATCCCCTGATGAATTGTTTCCTGCTCACATACGCCATCCCGGATCTACATCAATCGGCCAACCTCCATTCTCATACAAGCTCCATACCATAACATTGATTTCGAAACCATGATCCAAGAGAGCTACGCAAGGCATCTCTCTTTCTCCCACTTTAATAATTGTCTTTGTTGTAGCACAGGCCCAATCCGTTCATGAATAATGATTGCTTGGAATAAAATGAGCATATTCTTCTTCTTGTGCTTGTTGATGGACATCCCTATTATACATAGCCTTATCTCTATGCTTAGTGCTACCCATAATACCATTTTCAGCCACAAGCTTGCTGTCTACACTTTCGTTTAACCCATTTTCAGCATCAGCCTGTTCTAAAACAGCATTACATGTATCATCGCATTCCCTTTGAAGATGTTTCTCTATGTCTTTGTCAACCTGCATCAATGCTTGTAAAACTTCACCATCAAACTATCTTTTTCGTTTCAGCGTATCAATGATTGCATCATGAAATTCACGCTTTGCAATTCCAAGAACTTTGCCAAGTGTGAATTCCACTCTACTACCAAGTATGCAATCTTCTAAGACTTTTTTAAGGTTTGGGGAAGTCTCAAGATCTGATTGTAACTTGTAACTGGGCTGCTTACCCCTTTTCTTCCCTTCTTGTTTCTTCTCTTAAGATGCATCCTCCATAACATGCTCAGGTATGGCTTTTTCAGCCTCTTTCTACTGCTCCATTTTACTTCGTGTTATACGCTTAGATGGACCTAAAGAGGAAGGACCAATAGTGTCCTCATCTCTTCTTCTCTTTTCTTCCACAAGAGCTTCTTGATTATGAATCTCAGCCAAATAAGCATAGGCTGAAAATGAATCCACCGGCGCACTCCATCCTATTCTCCCTCATATACTTTGACTTGCATTAGCCAATTTAGACTTTGTTGTTTTGGCCTTTTCCATGCAATCTAATGCTTGCATCCAAACATGAGATTTTGCTTCAGCAAGCCTCCTTTTCGAGCTTCAACAATCCTTTCAATTCTCAACCCATATGTGGCTACATCTATGGCAACAAATGCTGTCCTTGCAGCCATATCTTCCAACCTCTTCTGCATGCTATCATTTCCAAATTTTGGCTCTATTGGAAGACTAGTTTCTATTGCATGTATTTTTCCATCTTTCCAAAAGACTAACATTTTTGCTTTATCTTCACGGTAGGCTGTACAATCTCGCTTTTCATGATGTAAACTGTCACACCAAATGCATCTCCTCTTGTATCCTTCTCCATGCGGCCTTTGGCGGCCCTTCTTTTCTACCTTGACATCCAACTTTTCGACCTTTTCATAGATTTCTATCAAATTCAGCCTCAAATCATGCATGCCTTTGATTAATTCAACCACATCATCACTTTTAAGAGCCGGGACCAACAGGTATAGTCGGCTGTTCTACCATAGCTACAAGTGCCTTGGCTACAATTTCAACCCCCTTCTGAGCCACTGGCAAGTGTGGTGTATGTACCCCATCTTAATTTCATTCGCTCTCTCTTTATCAACATATGCACTGCCTCAATTACATTAGCCCATCTGACTTCAGTCCCGTTTCAAAAGAGGCATCTTCTAAATGATCGATTAGCTTCTCTTGCAAAATAGGATCTGCAGCCTTCAGAAACAAATCAATTTTCTGACTCTCCAATGATCGTTGCTCATCGGCATCCAATTGCGTATAGTGACTTTCAAATTCATGGAGCAAAGCTATAGCAACCAATCCTTTATTGGGCTTTTCAATCCAATCTATAAATGTCTTTTTATTTACCAATCCTGCATCTTCCAAGAAAAACTCTTCTCTTAAAACTTTCTTGAAAGCTGCCCAACCAGCATCTCTTCTATGTAACTCATCAATCCGATCATGCAAAGTATGCATGGCCAAATAGAAGAAATACCGACTTCATGCATACTGTGGTACCCCATGAAACAACATATTTTCTTCATATAACCGGATGAAGACCAAAACATTTTGACCCTTAAATTGCTTCAATTCTCATCCCACTGCCTACAATGCATTCAAAGCTAAGGAATCAATTCTTTTTGCTTCTTGCCAAGTTTGCATCTGTTGTTGTAACAACAACTGTTGTTGTTGTTGTTGCTGCAACAAAGCAATCATCTGTTATAAAGCATCACCACCACTTGATCCAGTAGAATCCCCATCTTTATACACCTCTATTATCGACTTTCACGTCAAGTTCACCATTGTCAGAGCATTTGGGATTGAAAGTCTACCGCAGGAGTAAGAGACAGCAGGGTAAAGGGAGATTCAAGGAGAGGAGTAGACCAAAGAAAAGGGGTTTGAAGAAATAGAAGATGTAGAATGATAGTCACAGAAAGAAATAGAAAATGTAGAAGAATACTCATAGAGATAAAGCCTGACAATTTATTTCTACATTATGAGAAGATAAATCTCTTGTAGATAAAAACATGGATAAAATAATACATTTCTCTATGCTTCTCAGATCTCCAATCTGATCCTTCCATTGGCTTCAAAAGGGGGGTAAAATACCAACACACTTGGCCAAAATTCTGCCAGATCACTCCTTCTTCATCTCCCAATTCGGAGTGCTGTTCACTACCTAAAAACTGTGATCGCACATCACGAGATTTTGTCAATCTTTATTTTTACATAAAATCCTCCCAAAATGGCTGAAAGCTATATGCTTTCTTTTACATGTCATCCTATTCTAGAAGTTACCTATAGTTTTTAGATTTTTATAAGAGATAATATCTAAAATATCAAAAATTGGCTAAACTTGTCCAAAAATCTAGTATTTTTGAACCATTCACACTATGAACACTAACATTAATATGGCATTGGCTCACTAGATCAATAAGGAAGCCACGCTCTAGATTTTTTCACATGGTGTGCACGTAGCGGCACACCACCGTTGAGACTATGAGTTGAAGGTATTCTCCACAAGTTGACGGATTGGACTTAAGCTCTCAAGGAAGATGGCTCTGATACTAGTTGAAGAAAGTGAGCCCTGAAGTGAAAGCAAGGAGAAAAAGCAAAAGCTATGGTGGAAGGAGCAAGAGTGTGAGAGAGAGAGACACAAGATGTGGAAACTCCAAGAGTCAGAATGTGTAACTGGCCTTTCTTTTATTTAAATGTTACTAAAAGAATAAAGAATGAAGTAACAATGATGGGCATCTGCCCATCTACAATGTATAGGTGTGCGGGTAACTAATACATGGTGTGGATACTCTCACTGTAACTAATACACGGGTGGCTAAGCACAGGCGCCTTTAATCCCAATTAGTGTCAATTCTTTATCAAGAGTCCTATCACTCTTATCTTCTATGGTTCTTCATTAGCCACATGTATACACTCCATCAGAACCATTCATTCTTCAACACTACTTCATCGACTATTCATAGCATTCCACATCTACCTTTGATGTTAGTGCCATGGGACTCACACTCATCTTAGAGGGGGATAAAGTTAACAATATTTGGCAAAAGGCTAAATTGGAAGGTTAAAGCACAAGTGTAGATACTATTTTTTGGAAGGATTATTATTTTGATGAACTTCATATATTATTTTGGGCACTTTTGTATTATTATTGTACTTCATAGACATTAGATTATCATGGTTGTATTATTTTGTGAGAGCCAAGCTATACACATTGTATCTATCTCTTGCATTGTATTTGTTGCATTTGCAATTGTTATGTGGGATACACACATGTATTTGTCATTATGTTAATGTAGGCTAGGAGAATAAGGAATCACCGGCATAGAGTCTACAAAGTAGGTAGAATTCCTCAAAGAGGGTGTAAACCCTAATTCCCAAGGACACAAACCTTAAAATGCAAAGTGGACTACAAATCCTAAAGTACAAAAGGGGTGCAAACCTTAAAATGCAAAAGGGGTGCAAACCCTAATTCCCAAGGACACAGACCTTAAAATGCAAAGTAGGGTATAAATCCTAAAACACAAAAGGGGTGCAAAACCTAAAATGCAAAAGGAATGCAAACCCTAACCCTAAAACGGTGCACCACCCACCATAGAGTCTACAAAGTAGGTAGAAAGCCCAAAAGAGGCTGTAAACCCTAATTTCTAGGGACATAGGCCCTAATGTAATGTCCCCATTACTTAGTTTATTTTAATAAATAATGTGCATATACACATTTTTAAAACTATCTCTAAGTATGAAGATAATAATGAGGTATTATATGCCAGTTCATAGAAGGAAGGCTTGGGAAACCCTCCCAAGATAAACTTATTAAAACTATGTTTGTAATATAGAACAACAAAAAGAACTAGCCTAGTGGATAGTCACTTGGCAATTAAGTGCACTTGGGTGACGACACTGCTAGGATAGGTGACCTCCCGGGAAGCTTTTCCTAAAACTAGTGGGAGCTTCTCACGCGGAGCCAACGATACCAACGAAGTCTTTGTAGCCCGTTACCAAGTATGTCAAGGCCAAGATGCCAAGATCTCTTCCTTGGTCGCCGCCTTGTCAAGATTGTGGGAGAGAAGGAAGGAGTCTCACTTGTAGCTTTCTTGCTTGCACAATGGGGGAAGACACACAAGGGTGGAGGCTGAAAACAGTTTTCCTCTTCTTAGTTGTGTAAGCCAAAAGAACTCTCATACAAAGAAATAGAAGAACCCTATATATGGGTCTGAAACCAAACTCAACTAACTAAGGTGGCATACTAACTGAGCCACGAACTAGAGTAGATAAGGATAGCTATCATGTAGCTATTATTCATGGGCGGTGTACCAACCGCGTCTGCAACTGACAAGTCGGTGACATAAATACACAACGATCACCCTGGCGTATCACGAGTGGAGCTCGATATCTCAACACTCCCCCTCGAGCTCAATCCCAATTCCTGCACACCAAGCAGGTCTCTGAACTTGCGCAGCTTCTCTGCGCCCAATGCCTTCGTAAATATGTCAGCCACCTGATCCTCTGTGCTGACATAAACTAGATCAATAAGACCTAGTAAAACCCTCTCTCGCACATAGTGATAATGCACCTCAATGTGCTTTGTTCTAGCATGATAGATTGGGTTATTTGCCAAGTGTATACTACTCATGTTGTCACAATAAATGACAACTGGCCCATCTGTAGGCTGATGCATATCATAAAGTAGCTTATGCAACCAAGCTACCTCACATGCAGCCATTGCTGCACCCCTGTACTCAGCCTCTGTGCTTGACAAGGCAACTGTAGGCTGTTTCTTGCTGCTCCAAGTGACTGCAGCACTCCCAAAAGAGAACATATATCCACTGGTAGATCGTCTATCACAAATACTACCAGCCCAATCAGCATCAGTGTATCCATGCAGCTGTATCTGAACCCCAGTCTCATAAAATAGTCCATACTGCAATGTGGACTTCACATACCTGAGTATGCGTCTAGCCGCATCCAAATGCGGTTTCCTTGGAGCCTGTATAAACTGACTTACCAATCCAACAGCATAGCTCAAATCTGGCCTGGTAATAGTCATATAAATCAAACTTCCTACTATGCGTCTGTACATAGTAGGGTCTTCCAGAAGCTCACCTGCATCTGCGCTCAGCTTCACATTCTGCTCCAAAGGAACTGAAATAGGCTTACAGCCTGTCATCCCATATTTGGACAGCATGTCCAATCCATACTGCCTCTGCAAGAGCTGTATCCCACTTGGTGATCTAATCACCTCAATGCCCAAGAAATAACGCAACTCTCCCAAATCCTTCATCTCAAACTTTTACTTCAATAGCATTTTCACATGAAGGATATCTTCATCACTGTCACCTGTCATAATCAAATCATCAACATAAATGACAAGTAACATAATACCTTTCTCTGTTTTTCTCACATAAAGTGAGAAATCTGCCTTGGAAATCTCAAAACCAATAGTGACAAGATACTGTCCTATCTTGTCAGACCATGCTCTAGGTGCTTGCTTCAAGCCATACAAGGCTTTCTTCAACCTGCAAACAAACTCAGGATGAACAGCATGCACATAACCTGGTGGCTGCTCCATATAGACCTCTTCTTGCAAATCACCATGCAAGAAGGCATTCTTTACATCCATCTGATGTAAAGACCATCCCTTTGATGCAGCCATAGCAATGACTGCTCTTACGGTTGCCATCCTTGCAACTGGACTGAATGTTTCTTCATAGTCAATGCCATATGTTTGTGCATACCCCTTGACTACTAATCTTGCCTTGTATCTGTTCACAGAACCATCTGCATTGTGCTTCACCTTATAAACCCACTTACAGCCAATTGCATTCTTACCTTTAGGCAAAGGTACCAATTCCCATGTAGCATTTGCTTCCAAGGCATCCATTTCTTCATCCATGGCTTTCTCCCATTTTTCTTTTCCCATGGCTTGCTCAAAAGAAGTGGGTTCTGGTTCCTGTATCACCTTGACCATATATGCATAGTGAATGGCTGTAAATCCATCATATTTCAGCCTATCCACAGGATACCTAACTCTAGTAGACCTGCGCAAAGTGGGTTCACTCCCAGGTACTCTCAAAACATCCCTGGTCTTCTTTACTCCAGGTGTAACAATAGAAGGAATACCCAACTCATCATCAATGCTCTGTTCTGAGCCACTGGATTCACCATCCACATAAGAGTGACCTGCATTCACATCAAACATGGGCTGATCAACCTTCTCTTTTCCTTTTCGTGATACCTGCATACCACTATCTGCATTGCTTTGAGAAGATTCTCCTGATCTCAATCTACCTGTCCATGGTGAAGAATGTGAACCATTGCTAGAGGATGCTCCAGGTCCACTAATATTTTGTGACTGCTGCTGTGAATTCTGTGCAGCATTACCATTTTGTGCATCTACATCATCAATCACATTTACTGGTTTATACCAGCTACTCATCTCATCAAAAACAACATCTCTGCTCACTGTAAACTTACGAGTAGAAGGGTTATAGCATCTATACCCTTTTTGCTGCAGAGAGTAACCAATAAAGATGCACTTCTCAGCTTTTGGATCCAACTTGGATCTCAACTCATCTGGCACATGTACATAGGCAATGCAACCAAAAATTTTCAAATGAGAAATATCTGGTTTCCTACTAGTATACCTCTCCTCTGGAGTCACCCCATGTATTGCTGCAGTGGGAGTCCTGTTCATTATATAGACTGCTGTAGCAACTGCTTCAGCCCAATAAAAATCTGGCAAGTCTTTTTCATTGAGCATGGCACGAGATACCTCTCCAATATGCCTGTTTTTCCTTTCATTTGAGAGGTACTCTCCCCCTCCATCTGACCTTAGGCATTTTATCTGCAGGCTTGTTTCTTTTTCAACCATAGCTTTAAGAGTTTTGAAAAGCCCAAAAACTTCACTTTTCTTTTTCATAAAATACACCCAAACTTTTCTGCTATAGTCAACAATAAAAGTGACAAAATAATGATAGCCTCCAAGAGATGCAGCTTTAGTAGTCCACACATCAGAGTGGATTAATTCCAATGGCCTCTCACTCTCTTGAACATGTCTAGGAAATGGTTTCCTTGCCTGTTTTTCAAATTGACAGGCTTCACATACCTTATGCATTTCTGCAACCTTGAATTTAGGCAATCCTGCAACAATATTTTGGGCCTGCATTGATTTAAGTCGCTGTACATTAACATGACCAATGCGTTTATGCCAGATATCAATATCTGCAACTACACCGGTCCCATGTGCAAACATTGCTGCACTCAATTCAGACATGTCTGCATCCAACGTAAACATTCTGCCCTTCTTCTTTCCTTTTGCTATCAAGCGACCTTTATTTTTCATATCCTCAACAAAGCATCCATGAGGATTACATCTGACCTGCAAGCCCTGTTCAACCATTTGACCAACAGAAACTAGATTCTTGGTGATATTCGGGACATGAAATACATCGGATAGGTATTTCTTTTTCCCATCCTGCATAGACAAAGGAATTTTTCCAATCTGCACAATAGGATGTGCAGTGTCATCACCAGTCTCCACAAATCCTGGTTTTTCCATTTTCCTTGCATCCTCCATCCATTCTGCGTGACCTGTCATGTGGTTTGATGCACCTGAGTCAACATACCATACATCATTGCTTTCTTCTGTACTTGTCACAGAATTGTTCATGTGCTGCACCATAAACAAATGCTCATTTCTGTCATCACCCTGTCTACTAGAAGATGCATAGTTCCCTTGTTGCAGTTTTCCATTCATGATGTCATTCTGCTTTTTATAGCAGTCTTTAGCCATATGACCCATTTTACCACAGTAATAGCATTCAACATTACTATTTGCATTTTGGCCTCTTTGCCATCCACCACGACCTCTTTGGCTCCCCTTGCCTCTAGAGTTACCATGTCCTCCTCCATAGGACTGGTTTTCTTGAGTTTGCTGCATATTCTGATTTCTGCCACGGCCTCCAAATCGGCCTCCTCTACCTCTGCCTCTACCTCTTCCAGCATTTGAGTAGAAGACAGCTTCTTTTGAAGTTCCTCCTGAAGAAGATGCACCACCATTTCTCTGCTCCTCAGAAATTAGAAGAGCAATCAACTCCTCAAAATCAGGAAATCTTTCACGAACTGAAATGGATATCCGAAACTGTGCATAATCCTTTCCTAGACCATTCAAGGTCACAGAAACTAAATCATCATCTTCCACTGGCGACCCAATGGAAGCAAGTGCATCTGCAATCTTCTTCACCTTCATGTGGTAGTCGTTGATGCTCATATTTTCTCTTTGCACATTATGCAACTCTTGCTTGAGCTGCATTTTCCTGGCTTGAGTATTTGTGCTGTACATTTTTGACAAAGTATCCCATGCCTCCTTTGGCGTACTTGCATCCTGAATATGCACAATCATAGAGTCTGAAATACTGATAGACAGCCAGTACATAACTTTCCTGGCTCTCTCATGCCATGCTTTGAATGCCTGCATTTGCTGTTGATTGGGAACATCAGGAAGAACTGGTTCTTCTTCATTTCCTGCAACAAATTCCCAATATCCTTTTCCCATAAGGAAATTCATCATTCTAAACTTCTATGCTTAGAAGTTGTTCTTGTCAAGCTTTTCAGTTACAATCTATGAAAGAGAATCAGACGCCATTACAGAATCCTGCAAAAAATTCTGTCACTGCAGAGAACACAGCTTCAGCCTCACAAGGGCAAATCTGCAAAACTGACGAAAGTGGTATTTAACCACACAGTCACTTCCTAGTGATGATTTTGCATATACAGGAACCAAGGATGATTCTGTAACTCCCAATGTCTCTGCACACGAGCATACGATGCAATATCTGTGGTAACTTTTCACCGACCTGTAGAACAGTGGTCGCACAGCATAAAACAGGGCTTTTTCCTGAGTGCGTGCAGAAAACTTCCGCCTCCAAAACAGGCCCCGAAATGGCCTCAAATCAAAAAAACAGGGTCCCCTAGAGCTAAAGCTCTTTCCCGCAGCATATACTGCTCTCTTGCTTCACCGCGAAGGGCGTCTCAACCTGAGACAATACACTCTTGCAATTTCCGACTGTGCTACCTGCAGAGATCTGCTCCCAAAACAGAAAATGAAAGCAACACTGCTCCTCTTACCAGAACACCGCGAGCTTGGCTTGCTTTCTTGAGCTCCTTACCACGAACAAGGCTCTGATACCATGTCAAGATTGTGGGAGAGAAGGAAGGAGTCTCACTTGTAGCTTTCTTGCTTGCACAATGGGGGAAGACACACAAGGGTGGAGGCTGAAAACAGTTTTCCTCTTCTTAGTTGTGTAAGCCAAAAGAACTCTCATACAAAGAAATAGAAGAACCCTATATATGGGTCTGAAACCAAACTCAACTAACTAAGGTGGCATACTAACTGAGCCACGAACTAGAGTAGATAAGGATAGCTATCATGTAGCTATTATTCATGGGCGGTGTACCAACCGCGTCTGCAACTGACAAGTCGGTGACATAAATACACAACGATCACCCTGGCGTATCACGAGTGGAGCTCGATATCTCAACACGCCTTGGTCGCTACCTTGGTCATGAGCCTTGGAGTGATGCCCACCCAATGATGCGACACATGGTGCTCCCTCATATATTCTTAAATTTTTATCTTCGCACTACAAAAACGGAGCCCCCTCTTTGATGTCATCGATGATATCATCAAAGACGTTAAAAGAAAGCACTCTCTTTATCATCGATGATGTCATCAAAAACGTTGAAAGGCAAGCATTTTTTCTTTACCCCCCCTCCCGATTACTATATAAACAGGGATAGAGCATCACATTTAAAAAAACAACAATGACCCGTACAAAAGTCTCTCTATTATTGACATGACGAAGCTCTGCTGCAATCGGTCGAGCCTCTCTCTCTCTCTCCACACGTACGAAGAAGCGTTGCTCAAATCCATCAAGCTTCTTCCATGGCTCCCAAGGGATATTGGACACTGAGCAAGGTCATGCTTGGAGAGCTCTCCAACGCGAGGAAGTAAGAATAGCTCCCAAGATACATTGAGATGCTGAGTGAGGTCATGCTCGAAGAGCTCCCCAATGCAAGGAAGTAACCATTGCTAGGGAGAACTCAACACGAAGCTAAAGCACAAGTTGAAGTTACCCCTAAATCCATGAGAAATCCATTCAACCCGAAGGATCAGTTATTCCACAACAAATCGAGGTTGCGGCCATAACCCGTAATCACAATGGATGGCCGAATGGAGATAATCAGGTTAGTACATAAGAAAAGAATTATGATTAGTTAACATAAACTTATAAAAACATATTAGTATAATCAATTGCTTTTAGGAAAGAACACAGGAATTGATGAAGGGGATAGACTTTATGCATCGCATACATTGACAAGCGTGTTAAAATTTTTTATAGTTATGACTGCTTTTGGATTTATGAATGATGAATTATGTATCTTATGATTCCGAGCTTGTATTAGCCGGATGACTTATGGATTGTGATGGTTCGAAATGTTGGGGTCCCCAACCCAATGCTCCCTAACACTCTACGGAGTGTGGAAAAACTCACCTACAGGTGGGGGCCCTATGCTTCTGAGGGAGGTAGGTATTTTGTGTGGAAAAACTCACATGTGAGTGGGGGTCCTATGCTCTTGAGGGAGGTAGATGTTTTGGTTTTTGATCACTCAAGCACCTGCGAGGGCAAAGGGCTAAGTGATAAGCACAGACGGAGTAGAACCAAGATTCCCATGTTCGACTAAGTCCTAGGTTTCCCATGGGGAGACTGGATGGTGATGTGCATGGATATGAATTTCTATTGACTACTAAGAGGACTCCTCCAGGTCTGTTGGAGGAGGCACCTCACACCTAAAATACAAAGTGGGATAAAAATTCTAAAATACAAAAGGGGTGCAAACCCTAAAACATAAAAGGAATGCAAACCCTAACCCTAAAACTGTGCACCATCCTAGAGAAGTGACCTAACCCTAACTCTAATTTGTGTCTATGTAAGGGTAGGATGTCTCAATTGTATTTACTTTTTTGGTGTATCCAAACTGTGAAAGCTTTATTACTGCAAATATTGAAGCTTTCTATTCTCTTCTTCTATTCTATCATCTTACTTCCATTGTTGAGGGTGACTATTTGAGAGTTAGTGAGTCAAAGGTGTATTGAGCAAGACTGAGGGAAGGTGAAGCTCTTTGTCATCTTGTTTCTCTTCTTCTTCTTCTTCTTCTCTACTAGTAGTTACTCAACTTATTGGCATGCTCAGTGTGGTGGATGTGGAGGAGTGATGGCATCACATTCTGTTTCTTGGATCATGGAACCTCTTCGAGCCTTCAAGCTTTCGAACTATGAAGTGGAAAGGTAAGTTGATGAGTTCACTACATCTCAAAGCTAGTCTTGTGTTATTGCTTTCTTAGTTAGGAGAGAAGTATGCATAGTTAGTTAGAGTAGAGTGTTGAGAGACAAGATGAGAGATTGTCTCACCGAAGTGAATTGTAGCTTCTAACACAATAGAAGTCCATTCACTATCCCGATTGTTGTGCATTTAGCCCAACAATATAGCATTGTACATCCCACTCATTTACATAATGTATCCACTTACATACACCTTGCACATACACACTGACTGCACATGCTTCATTAATAGATATAGGCACCTCTTATACCAATGCATATCAATAAGATAATACTTTACTTCTAAGAATCTATTTTCACATACAAATACTTGAAACAACAAGCACATGCGAAACTAACTTCCATGCCTATAAAGATATTCAAAACTAACTTCTAAACATATGTCAATATATGAAACAACAAATAAGTATACATGAATGTGTGGATATTGTTGTATTCTTCAATATACAATTGTACACATTAACTAAAAATTGGAGAGAACACAAATAAAGATGACATGCATGTCACACAAGATTGTGTATAATCTTTTCCCATTCACGTATTTATAAATTCTATTAAGCCTTTATACTCAAAAATATCATTGAAAAGCATCACCTTTTTGGGCCCTTACTTTTCTGCATGAACACCATGCTTTTATCTTAATGTTTTCTAACTTCTATTCTCATAAGCCTTATTCAAGGTATACAAAAATAATAATTGAGCCTTCTAGGCCTTGCATGATAACTACATCCAAATAAATCAATTCTACATGTACACCTATAGTATCCTTGCACTAAGAAGCACACAAAAATATAATAATTTTTAGTTATGAAGCGTTCAACCATAATTAATTTCTATGAATTAAAATATGCTTCCTCAAACTATTTATTCCACATACCTCCACCTAATAATTTGCTCACGATAACACAAAGCACATTAGTAGCCTTCCATCTATATCCTAAGCATAATGCAGCTAGTATCACATACACGCACAAATGCAATAAGTCATAGATCATATAGCAAATAGAGAACATCCACAAAAATAAATAAAGTAAAAATCATGTTATTTTCATAATGAAATCTAGGTAAGTTCTATAACTCCATAACACTACATAGGGATTAAAAAGCAATTTTCCTTGATGGATAAAGTAAATGAAACCACATATGTGATCCAGCACATGTTAGTGCTGCCTCATGTAGCAAATTTGCACATTTTTTATGAAAATAAGGTAACCATGTATTTTTACGAAGCACCACCTCATGTAGCAAATCGGTGCCTATGGGACATTAATGTGTCTATGAATGATGGTAGGCATTTAGTAGATGGTTATAAGTCAAAGTTAGTGCTAACTTTTAAATCCACTAGGACTCTTCAATATAATGATTTTTATATTTTACGAGATACCTATGGTATTGATTTCTGATTCTAGTTATGGTTTAGTCATGGACAAGCATGACTTTAGGTATTAGAATTTATGTATCTTCTTCTAACAATGGAGGATTATCCATAATTAGCATAACTAGTGGAGTTTCCTTAAAAGCTTTCGATAAATTAATATAAACAATATGAAATGGATCATGATAACTTGGAGCTAGTTTGATTTTCAAATGCCATTCAATGGATTTTAACCTCATCTTTTCAATACGTAACTAAAACAAAATCTTTTTCTTTAAATATAATAGCCTTGTATTTCTTGTTTACTTGAGTTGCATATCTTAACTAATCTTTTCAATCACTTCTTCTAGAATTTTATTGTGGTCACTAACTAAAGTATCATCAATTGGAATATTAGTAACTGTAATGGTCGTAGTAGGAATAGGTATTTTCTTTCTACAAATAACTTCAAAAGGTACTCTAACAATTACAAAGTGCGGGGTGCTGTTGTAGGAAAACTAAAGAATATGTAAGTATTAATCCCAATTATTTGGTCTGTCAATTGTACACGATCTAAGATGGTCAAGGATAGTACTATTGGTTGCTTCAATATGACAATTTCTTTCAAAGTGAAAAGTTAAGGTAAATTCCATCTTAGAGCCCACATTCTTAAACCTTATTGTGCTCTTGAATATTCTAGATTTTCTTTTAGTAGGAGCCATTTGTATTTACATTGTAGAGCTTGGTTCTTTGATTTAGTGGGAGACTCTTTATATGCTCTCTTGGTTTATGCATACATTGTTTATTTGTAGAGATTCCTAAGAGTGCGCTGAGTTGCTTTTGAGCTTGGATACCCTATATCTATCATTATCAATGGGTTCTTAGTGGTGAATACATACTTGATATGCATTATTGTATACATCTATGTATCTGACACCTTGGATGTCTTGACAATCATGGGTACTTGGTAGTTTATGCTTGTCTTGCATTGCCAATTGCATTACATATCTCAGTTGCTACCCAAATATTCCTAACAGTGGGAGCTTACTCATTTGGTCATTTTCCTATAGATATGTGGTCATTTACTGCAATTTTATGGATAGCAATGCTGAAAACTATTTATGAGTAGTTTCTTTGAGGGCAAAAATATTGTTTGAGTGCTCTAGTGCCTACAGCTATAAACTCTTTTATTTTCCACTTCTTGCCCTCACTTTTAGCTCAATTTTGGGGATTTTTTACTATTATTATAGTAACCCGTACTCTTGTAATTCGAAGTCCTTTGTAGACAAATGGTAAGAACTTCACATGCATCCAATGATAGTGCTATTTTCAACATCAAGAAGTTAGATGGCAAAAATTTCCAATATTTGAACATGCAAATATAGCATGTATCGGTGCAAAATAAGCATGTTAGGCCATTGAAAGCCAAGGGCATAAAGCTAAAAATTTGGGATAGAGATTATTGGGATGAGTTTGATGAGTTATGCAAGTCCACTATCATACTATCTTTGTCTAAGCAGGTGTACTTCAATGTTATTTTGATTGATGATGGTGTATATGATTTATGGTAAAAGATATGTGATCTTTATGACAAGAAAAGTCATGCATCTTAGTTTTATTGGTTGAAAACATCCAGCTTATCTCATAGAGCACTTAGTTTGAGGATAACATAAATTCTGTGTTCTTGCTTTGTCACACTGCTAGAGTCATGGGATACATTTCATAGTACTATGAGTGCTAATCCTCTTGAAGATTGCTTTAGATGTAGTGATTAGAGAGTGCTTTACTTATAGAAGAAGTGAACAAGAAGAATATTGGTGCAACCAGTACTATATTGGTTTCATAGCTATTGTATTGTTATAGGTTCTATTAAACTTGGAAATGAAACTACATTAGATATCATTGGCATAGGTGATGTTAGACTATAGTTTGGTATTAGTGCTCCTTTTGTGCTTCATGATATACATCATGTCCTAGCTTTTACTAAAGCCATATTTCAACTGGACAATTGGATGATGACAAGTACCATGTATCTTTTGGTGACTCTACATGGAAGATCACTCATCGTATTCTTGTTTTTGTTAGAGGTTGAAAGGAGAAGTGCCAGTGAAAGTACAAGAAAACAAAAGCAAGAGAGGTGCAAGCTATGGAGGGTGGAGCAAGAGAGCAAGGGAGAGAGACTCAAGATGTGGAAACTCCAACACTCACAAACACTCACAATGTGTGACCAGCCTTCTCATATTTATTAGTCACACTGAAATATTAAAAAATTAAGTGACAATGATGGATGCTCACCACATTGGGTGCCCACCACCTACAATGTACATGTGTATGGGTATTGTAAGTGTATTGAAGTATAGTGAATATACGAGTGGCATATACACATGTGCCTTTACCCTTAACAACCTCCCAATTAAAGGAAGATGTGCCTCTAGTGTGAGTAGAGAATTGAAAAAAGTGACAAAGTATAGATGTACATAGAGTACAACATAATGAGGAAAGATGCCATCTCATCCTACATCCATCATCTTTCTAAGGAAGGAAAAATGTTTCACTCAGAGACTTTTTGTGAGCAAATCTGTAAGATTTTGATCGGTTGAGATATTTATAAGCTCAATGGACTTGTCCTTAACATCCTCTTTGATAAAGTGGTAATGCACTTCAATGTTCTTGGTCTTCACATGGAAGATCGAATTCTTGATCAACTAAATAGCACTCATAGAATCTGAATATAGTGTAGGGACCACATTAGTAATACCAAGGTCTACCACCCGATGACCTAACTAGAGAGTCTCCTTACAAGCCTCAATGGCTACATTATACTCTTCCTCTACAGTAGATAGGGCCATGTATTTTGCACTTGGACATCCAAGAAACAACACCTCCAGCAAAGGTGAGGACATGGCCAAAATTGGACTTCCTACTATCTATATGTCCTATAAGATCAGAGTCAATGTACCCCATGAATCTTGTATCCTGGCCACCATAACATATGCATATATCTACATTTCTCTTAGGGTGTCTCATGATACCCTTCACGACATCCCAATGCTACATGCTAGGTGTAGTCATACAACATGCCACAACTCCCACTACAAATGCTATGTCAGGACGAGTGACTATCATGGCATACATGAAACTATCCACTATGGATGCATAAGGGATCTTGGTCATCTCGGCCTTTTTCTCATTAAATTATGAAAAATTGTCCTAATCAACCTTCATATAAGAAGGTAAAGAATGTGT
This sequence comes from Lygodium microphyllum, assembly GCF_053477565.2. Taxonomy (NCBI): domain Eukaryota; kingdom Viridiplantae; phylum Streptophyta; class Polypodiopsida; order Schizaeales; family Lygodiaceae; genus Lygodium; species Lygodium microphyllum. The sequence goes on along the minus strand of NC_141163.1, from coordinate 31,391,436 downwards.
GAGAGACATCACATGTCCTTCATCTCAAAGCTCTTCTTGAGCTAAATTTTCAAGGCATCTAGCTCCTCATCAGATCTCCCAGCAATCAACATATCATCCATATCAAGTACTAAAACCATAAGGCTATCATTACGAGCCTTCTTCATACATAGATATAGATCCATATCACTACAGATATATCCCTATGAATCCATGAAAGCATCAAACGTGTGGTATCATTCCCTCAGTGCCTGTTGAAGGCCATAAAGGCTCTTTCTCAACTTGCACACTAGGTGTTTCTTGCCTTTTTTCTCAAAGCCCTTAGGCTACTACATATAAATCTCATCATGTAAGTCTCCATGTAAGAAAGCCATCTTTACATCCATTTGATAAAGGTCCCAATCTAGCTAAGCAACCAAAGCTAGTACTAAGCATAGCGTACTCATTTTGACAATAGGAGAAAATGTCTCATCAAAGTCACTACCATACCCTTAGCAATCAATCTAGCCTTATATGCCAACTTGGGGCGTCTAGGGATACTTTTCAACTTGTACATCCACTTGCATAGTCAAGCACACTATCCACTATGCAAAGGAATCAAATCCCATGTATGATTTTTCTGCAATGAGTTATACTCTAACTGCATGGCCCTCTCCTAAGAGTGAATATCGCCTATGTGCATAGCCTCATTATACGTAAGAGGCTCACTAGCATTTGTCACCATAACATAGTCCATGGAAGGCTCAAACCACTCAGGAGGATGTCTAATAGAACATCTCAAAGCATGTTGTGGGGCCTGTACATCCTATCTAAAATCATGGTCATGGGCCAGTTGAGGCTGCAAGATGTCTAGCTGGCTATATGAGAGTAGTAGGCTCCTCTTGAAATATCACTCTATGTACCTTAGCTGCCTACTCATGTTACTTATGTATTTTCTCCTCATGGAAGAAAACATCATGGTTGTTACGAATGACCTTCCAAGCCGATACATCCCATATGTGATAGCCCATCTCACCTACACCCCATAACTAAGGAAGATCCATTTCATTGATATAGAATCTAGCTTTTTGCACTTGTCCTTAGAAGCATGGCAAAAAGCCTCACAACCAAAGATACGCAAATGAGTATATGATGGAGGTTTATCAAACCATACCTCCTCTCTGTAACTTGATAATCAATAGCAATGGATGGGGATCTATTAATCAAATTTATGGTAGTAGTAATTGCTCAGCCTAGAAATGTTGTAGTAAGCGTACCTAGCTAAGCATATTACAAACTCTCTCGTGAATCATCATATTCATGTGCTCAGTCATACCACTCTAAGGTGGGATATATGGGGTAGTCAATTGACACTTATAAAATCCTTATCATCACAAAATTGATTGCATGCTTTATATATATACTCACCCCCATTGTTAAATCATAGGTATTTTAACCTATTATAATCAATTCCGAGCATCATTGCCATAATGCAGAGTGCAATTATACTTAGAACCAACATAGGTGGACACCAACATCCTAATCTACACTTAGTCGAAGGTAAGAAGACAAATGTAGCTAAAATATGGGGAGAAAGACTATATACTCAGAAAAAACTCCCAAGTGTGTTGATATTCGTATCCAACATAATACTCTCATTAGCGATGGGAATGATAGTATCCAAATACACTGAGACCAACACTCAGAAGTAGCATAACTTCATAGACTCACAAACAATAGAAATACAAGAGGGGGGAGCAATATTACTACCAATGATCATGACTCAAGATATATACTGGGGACATCTATGCTACTATCATAGCAACTAGGCTACCAGTTAAAGAACAAGTTGAGTGTGACCTGTCAAACCAACCCACTACTAAATACCCAAAAAATGAACCCCTTGCTTGGGCAAGCGTCCCCCTTTTATAGCTTGCTACCAAATACAATATTCTCTCTGCCACATGCCATGCCAATGGCCATAACTAATCCTGTAACTATCTACTCATCAATGCACCACTAGTCATCTTGCTTTTAACACTGCTAATTGTTGCCACCCTTAACACTAGCTAATGTCACCTTCATCCTCAATGGGTGGCACATCCTCTTACTAGATTTGGATCTGGTGTTGATGTAGGGAAATGGGAGTTGGACATTGAGGAGGGACAGGAAGAAGGAAGGGGTAGGGTTGGTTGGGGTTTGGTGGGGAGGCCAAAGGCAAGGTGCTGCCAAGATCGGGTTGTTGGAGTCAAAGCAAAGGGAGTGGATTATACAGTAGGTTGCATTGTTGCAACTAGAAATCAATATGGGTCTAGAGTGAAGGCTACAACACATATAAAACATTAGCTCAACTATGAGCTTTTCCAAGTAAATCACTTCCATTTGGATTTGTTGCTAGAGCTAATCTTGCTTAAATGTGTCACAGGTGAGGCAGGTCTGCTTAATCTGAAAGTAGGCAACTAGTGGGGTGAAATGTCCGAAATCTGGTAATGAAGGAGTAGTAAATACAATAGGGGAATCTGGGTTGATGGGGAATGGACACTAAAAGCCATCGACATGATAATGGCATAATCAAAACCCATTGATAGGCTTTGGTAATAAATTTTCCTATAAGTCAATCACGTAGAAAGAGAGTATCGAAATCATGGAACACCCAGAAGAAACTGCTCCATTAGAATTTCAGCTTGCTCAAAAGCTTGCCCATCCAGGTCTTGAAGACTAGGATGACTTGACCCTTTTGAAAGAGATGTTTCTTGGAAAGTCGGTTACCTTGATGCTTTTTCCAGGCTTGGACTTCATATAAGATGTAAGCATTGTGGATCCAACAGTCTTCTTCCAATTCTATTAGGGCTTCCATGTGGAAGGGAAGAGATTCCGCCAAGATGAGCCAACCTAATACTGCAATCCATAGACTAGGGACTATATACTCCAGAGGTCTGATGGCTTCTAAGTCGAATGCCAATTTGTAAGACATCATTCCAGTAGCTACCTCAAAGGAAGTGTGATAGGCCTATAGTGCTGCTGGAAGTTTGGTATCCATATCTTTTTAATTTTAATCTTCCAATTCGGTTAAAATTTTACAAATCACTTTGTTTGTGGATTCTGATAAGCCATTGGCTTGCGAATAATATGGTGATGACGTTGTGTACAATGAGGAAAAATAAAGTAAGCTCCTTGATGACCTTATTAATAAAATGCATACCTCGATCGATGACCAATTCTATGGGGATACCATACCAAATGAAGATATCCTTAAATAAGCATTTGACAACAGATTTGGTAGTGTTTCCCGGGAGAGCCTATGCTTCCACCCATTTTGTACAATAGTCAATTGCCATCAAGATGTACTTATTTTTTATGTATGCTACCACTGGTGAGATCGAATCAACAAAGTCTAGACTCCATTTGTGAACACTACAAGGATATCAGGCCATAGTGACATCAATTAGCGCAACGACAAATAGTGGCGTCACTATTTGCGTCGCTATTAATAGCGACGGTACCCGGAGCAAAAAAATGCGGGCCAAAACCCGAGTGAGTTACATTTCACGCATTCATGAAAGAGAGCGAGAGGGAGAGCAAGAGGAAGAGCAACCGTCTTGCTGAGAGGGAGAGAAAGAGAGAAAGAAGGCTTCTCACCGCCGCCACCGCTATTGCCGCCACCGTCGCTGTTCGTGAAGAAGAGGAGGAGCTGTACGGAGGACAAAGAGGAGCCGCCGTCGCTGTCGTAGAGTTCATGCAAGAGCTACAGAACACCGGGTTCAAGATACAGCAAGGAAAGAGACTAACAAGAAGATCTCAAATTTATGATGCCAAAGATCACTATATTGCTTGTCAAATGAATTACAACAAAGATACTGTCAACAAACAAATTTTGTTCAAGTCCTTTTTATCTCAGCATATAGCTTTTTGGACAAAGATTTTGTAGCTTCATTAGTTCATAAAGTGTCAAAGTATCCTGAGCAAGCCCATGTTCATTATATGCTGTCATGAACAGTTTTGATACAACACCCTGCTGGTTTCTCAACAAGTGAGCCACACCTTGGTAACCAAAGATTTGCCAATTGGAGAAACCTCGTGAAAACTTTTCTAAATAATCACAGTATGAAAGCTTTACCCTTCTTCTTTATTTCTGCATCCCTGTCTCCACTCTTCTTTAGGTGTTAATAGAGATTAGGATGATCTATAAGCAAGCTGGGTAGAATGTTTCTCCTTCTACAAGCTCTAGTACATCCTCATCATCAACTGCAGCAGCATATTCAAAATTTCAGTCGAGCATCTTCAGCATTTAACATGACCTTTTTCACTACCATTTACTCTGGTATATGTATTCAACCCCAACCCTCAATACAATAGAAAAATGTCCAATCAACCTTACTGCTGCAACAGTAGTGGCAAAGATGCCAACACTGTCAAACGGGCAAACTAGCACAACATCATCACCTCAACTTATTTGCAAAACACAATGGACGAGGATGTTTATGTAAACAATGTGCTACAAACTTGTACAGAAGAACCAGATGAAGACTACTCCATTCAAATTCATCCAGATAGAATGCGGCTATTAGTCAAGGATGCTCAATCTGCTGTCTCTTTCAGCTGTTGTTCTGGCACTGCTGCAGAAAGTTATTGTAGAAGGATGAAGAGTGAAACAAAGCTGCAGCACTAGCACCCAAGGTATCAGCTAAGTCACCCAAAACACCTACTACTGCCTTTATGACTGCATCATCCCTGTGTACATCTGCAGCAATGCTATCAATGAACTGCAAAATATGGCCCGCATATGGTGACATCAGCTCCGGCTTTGTGTTCTTGAATCCTTGGGAAATTACTGAATAAGCTTCCAACACTCCATTTCGCAACTGATTGTAGTAATCAATGAGCTCATCATCTTGATTTGCACCCTGAGCCAAAAGCTCTGCATCCTCAATTTAGCCTTTTAAAGCTAAATCATGCTTCATCAGCCGTTCCACCAGGGGTATGTATGAGTGTGTGTGGTTGATCACGCTCCGCAGCAGCCATTCCCTATTTGTATTTGTCTAAATCCTTCAGTTGTGTGATGGAGAGGAAATTCAGAACTCCTCTTCAGCCCAGGAAGGCTGCCATCTAATGAAGAATAAGGCCCGTGAGAGAGAGCTCCAAGCGATGGCAAGAGAGAATCCCAAGTGATGCGTCGCCCATGAAGATCCTCCCCCGCTAATTCCATCGATTCCCTCCTTAATTGCTTGGTAAAGAGCAAAAAAAACTCCTTTTTGCCAAGAATAGGCTAGGCCAACACCAGTAGTGATACTCCAGCCAAGCAAAAAGCTTGCCAAATAGACCACGTTCCAACGTAAGAAATGTTGAATCCATGGTAAAGCCCCGGAAGACCGTCAGACTTCAGAGTCTTCTAAGGATCATTGCATCAGCTATGTCAATAACCTAGGCTGGTACAAATCCCTTGGCTCCACCTCAACACTGGCTATCAGCTTCACCTTCCATTCATAAAGCACGTCAATCAAAGTGATAAATCTCCTTACCAACTCATTATGAGAAGATGTCATCTGAGGAATGTTGGCAATAAAAACTGTATGGAAAGACATAGCAATAGCAAGATAATCGGAAGCTCCCTTTGGCATCCCACAAAGTTTCTCAAAACTAAAGCAAGCAATGCCACCAACTGCCTTAGGAACTTTTATTGAGTGAGAGCCTTCTCTCAAAACAGTAGGCTCTATAGGCCTTTCTCCTAGATCCATCCGGACGGGCACCTATAAGTCAATAATCTGGAGATCCTCTGTGGGAGCACGGTTTGATGACATTACCATCACAACCCCGAATTTATAGAAACTTTCTAAGAGTCTTCTTGTAGACATCCAAGAGTCCATTGAATTGACGTTCCCCTCCTTTCTTTGCAGTCTTGACTTCATTGGCAAGGCGAGTTCTAGCATAATCAAGGGAATACACAAGAAGGAGGGAAGAAGCAGTCTTTGAGACAGCCGCAAAGACTCCTCCCATCAAAAAGTCTACGGCAAAGGCATATGGACCCTTCTTCTCCATGGCATATAGTGCTAATGTATATTCTTCAAAAATGCTTTGTCCCACATATTACGTTGGCCTTGTTCACGTGCAACCTTTATCTTCATAGCTTAAATGTAAGCTTCCTTTGATTCCACGGTATCCTGCACTTTTCTTGGAGTTCATCATTGAAATTGAGAGCTTGATAATATTCTTTGACATCAATTTTTCATATTTTTCTGACACACACACAACATGCACACAAACACAAACACACAAGTGGAGTATGTACATTGGATGCGGGTACTGATAAGGATGGAAAAATAATGTAGCAATCAAACACAATGAAACACACGCAAAAAGATAACACAGATGCACAACAAAAATGGAGGTGTTTACGGCTCGGATGCGCAACAGCACGACATCGCGAAGAGGAGCCGTCAAACCCTTCTTCAAGTCTTTACGGCGAGTGCACACTCTCTCTCTTTTACTTGTTTTTTGTATAATTTTTGTATATTGAGAGAGAGAGAGGAAATGAGAGAGAAAAAGAGGGAGAGGGAGAGGGAGGAAATGGGAGAGGGAGGGGGAGGAAATGAGAGAGGGAGAGGGAGAGAGAGAGAGAGAGAGAGAGAGAGAGAGAGAGAGAGAGAGAGAGAGAGAGAAATAGAGGGGGAGGGGGAGGGGGAGGAAATGGGAAAGGAAGAGGGAGGGAGAGGGAGAGGGAGACATTAAACATAATAGGGAAATGAGAGAGGGAGAGGGAGAGGGAGGGAGACATTAAACATAATAGGAAAATGAGAGAGAGGAAGAGGGAAAGGGAGGAAATGAGAGAGGGAGAGGGAGGGAGAGAGAGAGAAAGAGAGGGAGAGCGGGAGGGGGAGGAAATGGGAAAAGAAGAGGGAGGGAGACATTAAACGTAATAGGAAAATGAGAGAGAGGGAGAGAGAAAGAGAGGGGGAGGGAGAGGGAGAGGGAGAGGGAGAGGGAGAGGGAGAGGGAGAGGGAGAGGGAGAGGAAATGAGAGAGGGAGAGGGAGAGGGAGAGGGAGACATTAAACATAATAGGGAAATGAGAGAGGGAGAGGGAGAGGGAGAGGGGAGGAAATGGGAAAAAAAGAGGGAGGGAGACATTAAACATAATAGGAAAATGAGAGAGAGGGAGAGGGAGAGGGAGAGGGAGAGGAAGAGGGAGGGAGAGGGAGAGGAAGGGAGAGAGAAAGAGAGGGGGAGGGAGAGGGAGAGGAGAGAGAGAAAAATAAGAGAATGAAAGGAGAGAGAAAAAGAGAGAAAAGATGTCAAACATAATAGGGAAAAAGAGAAAGAGAGGGTGAGGGTGAGGGAGGGAGAGGAAATGAGAGAGGGAGAGGAAGAGAGAAAAGGAAATGAGAGAGAGAGAGAGGAGAGAGAAAAAGAGAGAAAAATCATTAAACCTAATAGGGAAAGAGAGAAAGAGAGGGTGAGGGTGAGGGAAAGAGAGAAAGAGAGGGTGAGGGTGAGGGAGCGAGAGGAAATGAGAGAGGGAAAGGAAGAGAGAAAAAGAAATGAGAGAGAGAGGAGAGATAAAAAGAGAGAAAAATCATTAAACCTAATAGGGAAAGAGAGAAAGAGAGGATGAGGGTGAGGGAGGGAGAAAAAGAGAGAAAAATCATTAAACCTAATAGGGAAAGAAAGAAAGAGAGGGTGAGGGTGAGGGAGGGAGAGGAAATGAGAGAGAGAGAGAAAGAGAGAAAATGAAATGAGAGAGGGAGAGGAGAGAGAAAAAAAAATGAGACAGGGAGAGGAGAGAGAAAAAGATAGAAAAATCATTAAACCTAATAGGGAAAGAGAGAAAGAGAGGGTGAGGGTGAGGGAGGGAGAGGAAATGAGAGAGGGAGAGAGAGAGAAAAGGAAATAAGACCTTACAATAAGCTCATCCTAGGCTCATAGGGGTTAGGCTGATCCTCAACAAACCTAAGGGATATATAGCTAGAGAACCTTAGCACACTTGCGCCTCCTAGCATAATGTTTATCCTACAAAGAGACCTCTCATACATGGGGCTTGTCCTAGCCTCCACCACGCAAGTATACAACAAAGGCAATCAGCCTATCTATTAGAAAAAAATTCATTTTTCATAACATAAATCCAACAATAACTTTGGATATTCCATAAAAATCAATCTCTTTTTAAAAAGACAAATACAAAAAACTAAAACAGCATCTTTTATATGCTTCGCAAAACTAAAACAACATCACCACAAGATCTCTTAGGAAACTCATCTTCAACTCTCAATTTTAATTTAAAAATATAATATAAAATCACTTGCAAGAAAGGACACTCTTTTATCATTAACCCTCTTTATTCCTTAGAATAGTCTTAGGAACAAATTTTTACTCTAACAAGCATATATTTGAGCATAATAACTATTTTAAGGTTTATTCCATGAGTAGTAGTAGTATATATGCAACCATCAAGCTAGAGATCATGCTTTGGTATTTGTGGAGATCCCAATCTCATGCCCTCATAGAGATTGTAGTGTGCAATAGTGTGGAGAGAAGGTGGGTGAGTTGTAAATGGTAAAGGAGAATTCAATTGATGATGGAGAGAAGATGAGGTGAATCGCCAATTCTATTCTTAGTGAGTGCAACCTACCCATAGTATGGCATCCATGACCGATTGAAATCAATAAGACTTTGAAATCCTACCTCGAGTATTATAACTGTTGTTTTGTGGTGGATTTTCTTGCCATAATTCAATGTCAATTTGTGCTTGTGTTTTCCACGATGTGTTGAATATGGGTGTCAAATGCTCTAGTCGGATCTCTCTCTTTCTCCTCTCTCTTCTCTCAACCCTTCTCTCTCCCTCAATCTTCCCTCTTTCTTTCTTCCTATACTCTCCCTAAATCCTTCTATCTCTCCCTATCTCTTTTCTCTCTCTATCTCTCTTTCTATTTCTACCTCTCTCACTTCTCTCCTCTTCTTCTCTAACTTTACTCTCTCCCTAACTATTGTCTCTCTCTTCATCTCTATATAAGTAGTCGTAGTCGTAGTCATGGTCGTGGTCGTGGTCATGGTTGTAGTCATGGTTGTAGTCGTAGTCGTAATCGTGGTCGTGGTCGTGGTCGTAGTCATGGTCATCGTGGTCGTCGTGGTCACAGTCATGGTCGTGGTTATGGTCATCATAGTTGTAGTCGTGGTCGTGGTCGTAGTCGTAGTCGTCGTGTCGTCGTAGTCGTAACATAGAAAAAGAGAGAGAGATAGAAGGAGAGGAGAACAATTTCAGAAAGAAAAAAAAAGAGAGAGATGGAAGGAGAGGAGAACAATTTCAGAAGGAAAAAAAAAAAGAGAGATGGAAGGAGAGGAGAACAATTTAAGAAAGAAAAAAAGAATGATAACAAAAACAAATTGTTTGTCGTAACGTAGACAAAATGGAAAACGATGAAGATCCTATTGTTCAAGATCGCGAGGCATATCTTAATCAGCATGCCCCATGTCCTTGCTCTCAATGCAAGCTGGCAATTTTTTTGTAGAGTCCGTTCGATGCTCCTTTGTGACAGGACGAGCTTTCAGATGGCGAGGATATGTAGCTCGCCCTTGGATCCCTGGAGCTCACACACCTTTCTTTTTTGGTCGCCTGATCTGTGTAGACATTTTCTATGTAGTAGTGATATATTGTCGTGATTGTACCAGTTGCTTTTATTATGCAATCATGTATTTATTTCATGTATCAGTGTTATGAAAAAAAAAATTCCCTATTACCGTCGCTATTAGCATTGCAAATTTACTTGCACGCGTTGTTATTAACGTCGTTATTGGCGTCGGTATTTGCGTTGTAAATGCGACTCTGATACCGATGCCAATAACGACTCTAATACCGACTATTCTATGGGATCACCAATAACGATGCTTTTTGGGACGATGGGGGGAAATTTTATTATTTACATTTTTGTCACTTTTAACGTCGGTATAAGGCCTATATCTTGTAGTGGAAAGGGCTCCAAGGGTAAGATTAATTGATGAGGCAAGAGGTCTTTGGAACTAGGTTGATCCAACCTTTGCAAGAATCGCATTACTAAACCCACTTACATGCATGGCCATGCATAGTTGGCCACTACAATCTAGCCTGCTAGATTTTTATGATGGTTACATCAGCAGTAAAATGGCCATTGGAAATTCCTTGGTCAGCTTCCTCCAGAATCGCAAACTACTCCATTGATAAAACCACTCTATGTAGCACTTTATATAATTATCCATGATGGCCTTAAAATGCTAGCTCCAAAGAATGAGTCTATCAGAACCTAAAATGGGCCTAACATTAGCTCTAGGGCTCTAATCGAGCCTTCTATGTGCTCACCAAACCATCCTAATGGCCTCATAGCCAGACGAGTGTCTAGAGGTTGTATACTACTCTAAATAAATTACACATTTGTCTTGATTTTTGGTCCAATGATTTTTCGTATCCCAACTCTAATAGAGGGAGTATCCAAACATACAGGTGATCAACACCTCAATTCACATATACAAAGAGCTTCCCCCAACAGAGTGATGTGGCTCCTACAGTTGGCCCCAAGGTTGGTCCCAGGATGTGATGTCTCCAATATCAAATACAAACATAATAAAGTCCTCTCATAATATAATCATAAAAATTCAGAAGATTGTATATATTTCTCACTTAATCTGTTTGCCAAGAGATCGCACTATCCTACATTAAAAGAGAATCTTACACTCTCAACGTTGGTCGTCACCTAGATATACAATTACAATGCATTCAGGAATTTATCTTTTGATACCATGTTTAGATTGCATGTGCAAAGTGTATGACACTCACTGCTAAAAAAACATAACTAAAAACCAGTCAACATGAAGTGCACAAACAATCTTTTCATGATTTCTTTCTACTAGTGGCATGTTGCATTACTAGGGAACATCATTGGGCCAACCCGTGCTACTAAATCCCTCAAACTTATATAAACCATGGCTATATGCTAAGATATACAAAGAAATCAGTAAAATAATCAAATTTCTTCCCATTTCATCCCCACATCCCCTACCATTTACATTTTACTTGCTTGCACAAATATAGAGAGATTTTGTGATAATTTTCCATAGAAACAAGCTCTAAACATGAACTTTAATATACAAAATGGAGGTAAATTGAGGTCAATCCTCATGCTTTACTTTCATTATACAATCACAAACATTCTCCGAAATTTTTGTAACTTATAAAGTGTAAAAACTCATTTTTCCTTAATTTTCTTCTTTATTTGACTATTTTTTATCAAATTTTCCATTTATTTCACCATAAATTATTGATTTTTTAAAGTTTTATGATTTGTATGACTTGTGTGAATATAATCCATTAGCATACTCATTTTCATGCCATATGAACATAATTCAATCTCCAAAACTTTTTAAAAAAACCATTTTTCATTAAACCCTATGTTTCGAGTTTTGTGATTTTATTATTTTAAATATGCGTAACAAAAAATGAATGAATTTTTTAAATTATAGATGTCAACAAACATATCTCAATCATTTCGAATCATCTTTCCATCGTATGCACAAAAGATTCATTATAAAAAATAAATAAAAGTCGCTTACTCTAAAATCCGCATACGTACACCTCATATTTTGAGAAAGTGGAGCCCACTATTTTCTAACCGCTGACACATCCAAATCACCCAATCTATGTGCCATTATGTATCCAAACCATCTTCCATCCTCGATTCATCAAATCATCCCTTCCTCTCTCTCTCTCTCATACGTTGCCATATGAACAAGGAACAAAGAGGAGAGAGAAACAGGAGAGAGAGAATACTGAAATTGGATCTTTCCATTCATTGCATCATTTCTCGTGTGATTTGAATTATTGGAGAGCAAAGAAAATTAGTATCTCATGGCTCGAAGGAGAAAGAAGATGGCAACAATATGCACAAAAATGAATTTCTTAATGGGGAAGAAGGGGCACCAAAAAAACACGCCCCCCTCCCTCTCATGCGATTTTTGTGGGCTTTGGCCTTCTTAATCATAATTAAACTTTAACTTCTAAATTTTCTAGTTCACATTTTGCGAGTTCACACTTGACCCCAAGTGGTTTCAACTTGGACGAAGGGGCAAATGGCCTCAGAATTGCAATCTGATTGGATGGGCAGCCTTCTGGCATCAAAATCTATCTCTATGGCCTCTATCGCATGCTTTTTGGCTTCTAGATCTAGTAATAGTTGTGTTGCTTCATAATGCCAAATCTTGCAGCCATCAAATGGGGGTCAAACGGACTCTAATTGATGAACAGTTACTTGTGTTGGATTCTTAGCATCGAAATGCATCTAGAAAAACACCAGCTTCTTGATGCGTGATCATTCCACTTTTGCCAAAACCGTCTCTTTTGTAGGTCTCATGTCACCTTTGCACTTGAAATTTGACTTTAAAATCAACTCTCATCGGTCACCACGAGATAGGGTAACTCAACCTATCGAATCCACGAATAGGTCTGCACAAATAGAAACCGTAAAGAGCATCAAGCTGCTACAAATAAAATACACAACAAAGCACAACCACAACTCTCACCCTACTCCCTGACAAAATCAAGGCATGAAGTCCATGAGGGATAGGCCAAGCATAATCTGACAAAGATCTGTAGTTAGTTACTAACCAACTGCTCCAACACAGAACAGCTAAAAAGAGCTATCAAAGGAGTCATCCTAAGTGGTGGTCTGACCTGCCTACCTGACCTAGGACAACTGGACCAGGAACTCCTACTAGAGGCAAGGACTCCTATAGCCTTGTCTATAAAAAGTCACACATTTTTTCTTCTACCACATGTTTCTTCAGTACTTTATACTCGAGTATGTATAAAGGAGGGAGCTGAGTATATTATGACTCAAGGAGAACAGACATTGGCCTCAGGTCCTGCCTCAATACCCAAGAATCTACCAAGCTCTCACAAGGAAACACTAAATCCTTTTTCTTTCACTCACTTATATTTTTGCTTCAACCATCCTTATTTATTATTCCAGCTAAATGCCACCCCTAGAAAGACAAGGCATCGGCCCCAGTTGACTTGTCCCTAGGAACCTACCAGACCTTTGTAAGGCAATGATTATCTACTCTTGGAATCTTTTTCTTTCTTTACTTTTTTATTTTAAGGGTTGAAACCTCTTTTTACATACCTCCATATTATATATTTTTCAAATATACTCATTGTTTTTTCCTATTTCATTTGGCTAGTTGGCTTTCCTGATTGCCTCACAACTAATAGGGACTCCTAGAAACAACTACCTAGCAAGCTAGTAGAACAGGGTCACTAGGGCTACTCACAAAAACAACTCTTAAAGTGCCCAACAATGTCTTTATAGGAGATGAACAGCTACTCAAACCTCCCTAGATACACCTAACCTAACCCTAGGACTTCATACCTTAAATGTCGATCCCCAACAAAAGAAAAATGCTCCTCATACATATACACATATAGCATAAAGAAAAAGGACTCGTAAAGAAAAGATATCACCTAGATTTGGCCACAAAAAGCTTTTGCATAGCAAGAGGCTCCCTCCAAGTGCTCCATTGAATCTATTTAATGTAGCACTAAAACAAAAACCATTAACCATACCTCAACCAAACAAACAAATGGCCCTCTTGGTCTAATGAGATAAACCATTTCACTACAAAATAAATGGCTCTCTTGGCCTAATGAAATCATTACTATAAGGCACATCATTTAGCATATGACTACTGAAAACAAACCCTTGGTTTCCACATAAAACACATTGAAGAATAAAACTAGACCAAGAGGATGGGCTGCCCAAGCCCTACATCAAATCATTAGCTAACCCACTGCATAAATAGCAAGGGATGTTTGACAAATATGTCGTTGAACGATCCGATGTATCCATGAAAGAATAGAAAGATAGTTAATCTGCAACATAGCTCATATGCCATACAAACCATTGGCAACTAAAATAGGACATGTCAGTTCAAGCAGTCCCCATAATGGCCCTGGGCAAAAATCAGGATGAAATTGTAAAAACACCTCAAGACCACATTTAAGAAAGACATCTTCAACAAAGGCATAATTAGCAAAAGAGCTTGCAAAGTGATTCCATTGTCAGGGAATCAACTGGCAAGTCATTGCCTCAAAGATCTCAAGGGTATCCAAGGTTGCGCGATGGTACGTTTTAGACTAGGATCTCTCACACTATAAGTCTCATTCAATTGGTTGATCACAAACTACGAGTCACCTTTCACTAATAATTGGTGAATACCACCACGTCTAACTAGATTTAACACCATAAGCAAGGCCTTGTATTCTTCTATGTTATTCGTAAAAGCAATGCCTAAATACACTCCCATTTTTAAAACCACTCGATGACAGGGGTCTTTAATGACAACCCCTACACTCGCATGCTTAGCAGGTCCTCGAGAAGCTCCATCAAAATATAATGTATAAACCAAGGCTTTATTGATGCTCCCTGCTATAACAATCAACCTACTCATACTTATGATAATCAAACTCTAACCGAGAGAGAGTGTGTAAAACAAGTACAATTCCTTCTTCTTCACTGAACTCAATAGGGACGCTAGTAAGAACCCGATGACAATGGTAGCAATAGACCTTAATATCCCACGTAAAAGATCTATCTTGCCACTCAGTAATATGATAACCCTTACTCCACCAAATCACTTTGCCTTGGTGGTAACACTGCTCTAAATATGGATGCTCAAGATAAGGAGCGATTTTTCCCATCCAATAGTCTTGATATCCTCTACAAGTTTAAGCTGGATCCTGAAGGACCTGCAAAGGCACCAAGTCCAATGTTAGCCCTTATACATAATAGGGCTTCAATTCATTGAAATTTACTTAGTTTTGAACTCTACCCCTTGCAAATCCACTAAAAGGGCTATAGAGCCATTCTTTCCTATACGAACAATCTTATAAGAACCATCTCATTTGGGGGTGTGTTATTTTTGCGAGCTTTTGATTTCGTGCTTTTGCAATTGAAATTGATTTTTAGAGCTTTTTGAAACAACCTTGGATGCTTTCTACAAACGACATGTCACACACTACTGCTCTTATTTAACATCAACATATATTGTGCATCATGTATGCATCATCATTTGGGAGCTCCCAAGGAGAATACTAAACCATTCACAATAAAGGGAGCAATGGTGCTGAATAATCACAACAAATAATAACATTCCAAAGTTTTGCATTACCCAAAAGGAGTACAATATCTAGAAAGGTTCCAAGATTGCTACGCCTTGATCTTCATGTAACAAAAAGGACATGTCACACCTAATGAAGTGCATGATGATGAGTTGGCCAGAACAATGAATGAGCCATGCTTACTTTGGGCTTCCTACATAACAGGGCATATCTTATGTGTTTGTCCTAACACAAAGGCAAGGTCAATGGGAGTTAGTGCAGGCTGATGTATGACCATGTGCTCCTTGGGTTGAAGGCCAAGTATGTGCATGTACACATAATACATATGTTTGCAAGCAAGAAATTCCTTTTGGGTAGATTCTCTTTTTTGAAAATCAAGACAAGTGCACCTAGGCTCTTCTTTGATGTGCACATCATAACAACTCTCTGTCAAGACTCGAAATACTGAATGTTGTCTCTCAAATTGCACTACCTCCTCCAAGAATGTCACAAGCATGCAACCAGCTGCCTCTATTCTTTTTTGTGCATCTTTGGAAATTCCATATCTCCACTTGCATCTTCTCCCACTTGAACCACATTCTGTAGAAATAGGAGGTTTGCTCTTCTCATTCCTTGGTGGTGCTGTAAAGCAGGCAAACTTGAAACCAGCCTTTCTTAGGCTGCTACACTCTTCCTTCGATATATTTGTTCCTATATCCAACTGGCCACAAAGATGGAACAATTGGTGATGCTATCACTTGTTTCTGCACAGCGTTTGTATGCTTGACATCATGATTACAGAACCATATCCATTATGCAATGGCCTTGTTCTTATAGGCTCTCTCAGACCAAAAGCATGGCGTGACTAGCCCCACTTTCCGACTTTGTAATTTGCTCCTGCAATTCTTTCTACCCTCCATACCAAAACACTTTCTCACACAGTTAGGTGGTGTCCTTCGTAAATCCCACTCCTCCTGTGCCACTTCTACCTCTTCTACGTGGGTTGATGTTCCCGCATCTGGTGCACTTACTCCACTTGCAAAGGGCTTGATTGGTATCTCCTCATCCTCCTAGATATATATCTCTTCCATCTTTCCATCGTCAAAATGTATACTCCGTGGCTTGCCCCTGATTTTCCTTTGCCTTGACTCCATCACGTACCCCGGTCTATGAGAACTTACAGTTGCTCCACCTCCCTTATTTTTTCTTTGCACAATCTCCCTATCACCTTGCATTATAGGCTCCTCGTACAAAGGACTTCCAACTACAACACCTTGCAATGCACGTGCAACAAAGGTGGGATTTGGGGATTCCCTTTTGCTGGCACTATCCAACAAAGACTCCATAGAAGGCCTAGATCCAATAAACTTCCATGTGGTATAGCCCAACCTCTTTGCACATTGAATATATGCGTTCAAAACATCACTAACACATGCATCATAAAGTGATATCTTTCGTTTTCCACCCTCGCCTGCTAACCAACTAGCATGGACACTTTCTGATAATTTTATGCTTGGAATTTGAGCATGTTCCCAAGGACTTTTATTAGCTTGCGGAGTCAAATCCAAAAATAGAATCAGTAGCTCTCCCCATTGCTACATTGTGCAACAAATCTTAATGAGCTTGAAAAAATGACACACTTACATGAGATTCAATTCCTCCCCAGTGGGCAATTCTTTGCTCCCACCATTTCAACCACCTATCCAAAGCCTTGATGTGTTGCTTGTTTACATTTCATGCCCACCAATCTCGGATAGCAGAGGCCTAAAGTGAGGCTAGTTGAGTTGTCATTGCTAGCCTCCATGCTTCACACAATTCAATGTGATGCATTTGTTTATCCATAGTGACTAATTTCTTGGTATGCTTTTGCAAACTTCGCTCCCAATGAAAAAGACAAGAGCGCTCCCTCCCTTCCATTATGTTATGAGGTCCTCCATTGTACACAGCCCTTATTGCCATCCAATTCGCACTTGCCTCATTGGACATAAATCCAGCAAAGTCAGGTGGATCATGGCCACATTGAACCATGACAGAATTCAAATTTCTCCAAAACAAGATTTGAGACTCTTCGTCCTCCTCTTTAAATTCACATATTGCAATTACCTGTAATGCTCTCATGCTAGTTCATGATTGATACATTAGTATAGTGTTCATTAACAAAAATTTAATTTCAATACAAGCTTTAATTATGTTGCCACATACTCGTGATCATAAACTGAACAAGACATAGTTGCCCACCCATCAATCCTATGGGTATGATCAAAGTGCACCCATGCACGTCGTAAATCTCCAGTCCATGTTCGCCTCATACGATTCACTAAGTCCACCCTTGATGCTAGTCCCTTGGTGGACATTTTAAACAAGTAGCACTTCTCCTTGGCATCACCTTGTCCCGGAAATCTACTTCCATGGAAAAATGGAAAGACACAATGTTTTTGCAAAAGAAGTATGTTGTCATACCCATCACCAACCACCTGACCTTGTTTGGCTCTCTCTTGTGAAACAATGCCTTTGAACCTATGTATTTATTAGATGGTTATTTCAAATGCAGGACATACATTGTAAGCAAAAAATAATAATGCACAAGCTTACCCTTTATTCTGCACAAGTGGCATCATTTCTTCTAGAAAATGATTAAGGTCCACCTCAGTCGCCTCCGACTCGTCTTCTTTTGTTAAAGATTCAAACAACATCTACCGAGCGACTAGCATCTGTATTTTTCGTGGGCCTCCCTTTTCAATCTTTAGGACCATGCTCACAAGCCTCCGCACCTTTTCCAGGGTTGCCCTCTTTGTGCCTTGTTGAACACTGTGAGCATGCTCCCCAACATGGATCATCAAACGTGTCATTGTAGGATCCAGTGGCAACACATAATAGATCATGCATTTGCAAATGGCTGCAAAGTAGCAACATTTTGACAATAGTGACATGTTATCTTGGAGTTTCCCTCACTTGCAGAATAACCCATGCTCACGGTTCTATCCAAGTGACCATGGAAAAAAACATCATTGTATTTTCCCTCGGTTATGTAGTAAGGACAAGTGATCCTGAGACATTGAAGACTTCCAAGACAATAGCTCAAGCTCACAGTGCACTCAATCGCCATATTTGTTTGTGAGGGCCGCGACCACAGGTGACCATCATATTTTTGTTCCATACCCATCATTCGTTTCTTGCTATGTGTGGCTAGAAGCTCAAAAGCAACTGTACCATTATACTCGATTGGGAGCTCATCCACCCTTCGTGGAGGTCCATAGAGCGCTAGTAATTTTTTTTATCTACCCGTTCTAGCTTTCTCCTCAATGAAGGCTGCAATGGAGTTATCATAAGAAGATAAGTCCTCACTTTGGCTGCCCACACATAGCTCCTCCTTGTCATGTAGATCCTTATGGATCCCTCTGTCATTGCATGCACCTATTGAAATTGTTACTTCATCAACATCCTTCTTGTTATCTGAGGGTATGTCAAGACACACTGGAGTTGATTGCTACAACCAGGAGTACAATCAATGTAGTTGTCAATCTCATCTTCTATTGACTCAATACTATTAGAGATGTACACATAGACATTTGAGTGCATGATAGAGTAGGTGGCTGATAATGTACTATCAATCAGATAGTGTGCATGCCCTTGATGATCCCATCTTGGAGACACGGTGACGTTGTTTGCTCCACCATCATTCTCTATGACGGCTTGCAACCCCTGGAATTTTTGTGTTGGAGGCAATAGATTCTGTAGGTAGTACTCACTCAAAAGAACCTCTCCATTTCTTAATGAAACCCTATGCTCTAAGCAATCACTGGCTAGTCTCTATGTCAAAATAGCAAAACTCGACATGTTATGCCCTTTGGTGGGTTAGTATTTGATGAAGAGAAGAAAACTCTGAATAGATCTCACAGTGTGTATTTGATGAAGAGAAGGCAACAGTTCACCCGTCAGATGACTGTGTAGAGGAAAAAGGGAGGCATGGAGGAAGTTATAAGAGGGTTAGAATAACCTCAAAGCTATAGCAACTGTCACTACAAGCAGAGATGACTAAATAATGAATATGCACACTCATCAGAATTTAAGAGCCACAGTCATTCATCGACATTTAAGAGCAATAATAAATAAGCATAATCATTAGAAATTAAAAGCAAAATTTACAACTCAATCACCCACCATCCTTCACCTTTATTGCCCTCTATCATTCTCTCATTTTCTGTCTTCGCGAGGTTTTTATTTGTGAGTTTTTCAACGTCCAACTACATTTCTGACTATATATCTAACTAAATAACCAACTATGCACTCATAATTAAGACTTCTTATTTATGAGTTTTTCAAAATAATGTTGTAAAATTATATTAAATTAATATTTTTAAGATTTATTTATGTTGTATTAATTACCTAATTATTTAACGGCTAACTAGGTGTCTAACTATATATCTAACTATTTTTATCCCTACAAACCTCCTAATACACATACTGAGCCTGCCAACATACTAATAAACTTAGTAATAGACTCTAGTAGACTACTAACCGATCAGAGACTAGCTAACTTACGAGAGAGAGACTAACTAGCTTATTAGTCTCTCTCTCTCTCTCTCTATATATATATATAGCTAGACCAAGGCAAAAAGACTTAGACACTAACTCTCTCTCTCCCTTCTCTCCCTCTCTCTCTCTCTCTCTCTCTCTCTTGCAACACACACACACACTCTCTCTCCCCCCCCCCCACACACACACTCTCTCTCACGTGTTTTTCGACCCGCGTCCCTCCTCCGTAGACCTGCAGCTTGGACCCTCCTTCGCCCACGGCTCCGCCCTTGAGGAATGCCCCGTAGCTCTCGCCCCATCAGCTCATAGTGTGTCGGCTAGCAGCTCCTACCCCATCAGCTCGCCCCATCAGCTCCTGCCCCATTAGCTTGTAGCTCGCAGCTCTCGCCCCATCAGCTCGGCCTTATTGAGGTACGCCTCTCTGATTCAAAATGTAAAAACATGCATAATGCGCCTTGTGTTCGTGGTTTTGTGGAGTCATTTCTCTCCTTTTGTGGAGTCATTCCGTTGATGCGTGGCGTCATGCAGCTCATCCGCATCGTGCATCCCATTTTTTCAGCACAAATCCTTAACATTGAAGCCCCCCAATCGTCCGCGTCCGCGCGGACGATGGGTGGGCTTATGCACTCATTTTCTTTTTGGTGTATTTAGCTTTAGTTCAAATATGCTTCGTGTTCAGAATTGTGTGTTAAGCATTCTTTCCTTTGCATTTTGCTTTGGTGTATTAAGCGTGCTTTCCTTCGCATTTTTTCCTGCACATGTTCACCCTTACGAGCATATTTCGCTTACGCAGCACTTGCATTAGGCTTAAAATGCTTGTAAATTGTCTTGTAAGTCGACGATAGAACATCGAGGGTGGGAGCCTCCCAATCATCCGCGTGGACGCGGACAATGGGTGGGCTTCAATTAAAAGTCTTGTTGTATCTGGCTGCTTTAAGGAACTCCATGAAAGGTCTACCTCCACTACAATCATCTGTAATATTTTCTTAACAAGCATGAGTGAACTTTTAATATGTCAATCATCCAGAGGAAAATGAAACCAGTTTGATGCTAATCACCAAAAACTGGGTTACCGAGTGGAGTAGGTAGAACCACAAATGAAGAATGGAAAATGTTCTAACAACTTAGATCATCTAAGCAAAAGGAACACCGTGTTACTATATTTGGGAAGAACTGTTTGTCATTTCAAAAGGATGGATTGTTGACTTAAAATGTTCCTAGCAAGCGACATTCAAGCTGCATTCACACGATATCACATCTTATGATCCCTTTATTCAGCTCAGGGAAATTTGTTATGTAGACATGAGCCATACTAAATGTTAAAGTTCAATAGTCAAAGCATTCCACATGTTTCCTATAGCATTAATTCCTTCAAAATAAAGGTCTTATAAATAGTAAACATGTCTATCAACATAGTGGTGATTCATGGATCCATAAGACATCCGTTAGTCCCTATCCTTCACCACCTTAATTAACAAAGTAAGTGCTATTAAATACAATATCTTCATGAAATACTCTTATCCAAAGGTCAGTCACATTCAGTTTTTCCATAGCTTATATACTTTAGTTAAATCCAAACAATGAGAAAAGGCTAATTGTACGAATACTTTCATGAGCATTTTCATAGTTAGAGGCATTTAGCACCTTGCACAAGCACCATTCATGAATTTTCTAACTTTAAGAGGTTCATTTTGTATCATGAGATAACAAAAAACGGGGTTATTAAGCTTAAAGAGGTTGATTGTGTATCTATTTGCAAGTGGAGAGAAAGTTATGGCACCTAAAAGAGTGCTTAGAAAGAGAAAGAAATGTGTGTAACCTCATAGTAGCCGTGAAGTCTGTATGAAGCTACGTTCAGGATGTGTTCCTGGGCGGATCTTAGAGCAAGAAGCATCATCACGTTTGAGAGCAGTGGACACTCCTTCAACAAAGAAAGGACGTGGTCCAAAAAGATGTGTCTTCATTGATGACGAAGCACAAGTGGATGGGGACTCCAATACAATTGATGGGGTTGTGGAGCACACAGGTAGTCACTTATATGTCCATTTCATTTACATATGACTGTTTGTTCATTGTTATGTATTGTTTTATCTATGTATATATTGTCTACCCATTATATATGATTGGTTTAATGCTACTGTTTTTTATTGTTACTTATTAATATCTACTCCTACAGAGACTAATGTGCAGCATGATAGTCTAGATGACAAAGAAGAGGTGAGTGGTGATAGTGATCAAGGGGAGAATGATGATGAAAAAGAAAAGAAGCACTCAAGGAACTTAGGCAAGCAAGTCTCTCTAGGCTTGATGAAGGATGTGCTGAGTCAATTTTATATAAAAAAGAGGAAGTTGCCTCCTCTTGTGCCTCTTTGCAGATTGGTAGCTCATGAGGCAGTCAGATTTGCTACGAATGATGCCTAGTGGTTGATTCCTTCCTTTGATTCCACTCATTATCTTGAGACTATGGGACACTTCCTTGTGTCAGTTGAAGGTCCGAGAGGGGAGACCATGTCTGTGACAGCCAGCAATCTAGATGAATGGGGTCCAATATGGCATCAAAGAAATGAGGACTTTGAGAGGGCTCTTGGAAGAGAGTGGCAAGACCTTAAGGGTAAAAAGTTCTTGGTTTGGGATGGAAACCACAGGCTTAAAACATGGTGGAAACGCATCAAAGAAAGTAAGTTGTCCACTATACATGCAAGTATTGAATGTTTGTATCCCATTCTTATGTTAGTTGGTTTTCAATTACAGAGTACTCCGACTATGCTCACTACCATGTTAGTGTACGGTGCCAATTCATTGAGGTGCCAAAGGCGAAGGAAGCAGAGCTACTACTCGCACTAGACACCACCAACGCGTAAGTCTTCTTCCTTTAACTATGCTCCTCTTTGTAATATGTTACACTTACATTCTCATATTATGCTTCTGTTTGTTTTCAATAGTATTTCTAGAGCTCATGTTACTCCAAATATTGCGCATGAGGTGTATATGTTTCAAAAGTTTGATACTGCAAACAAAGACTCCATTCTAGATAGATTGAGTCCAGCCATGAGGAAGTGGGCTGAGGTTGAGATGAGTATAGAGGCAAGGTTTTATCATGGTGTTTCTCCATGGTATAACTCTCCTTGCGGTTTAATATCTCAGCTTGTATGGAAGGTGATTTTCTATCTATGGCTCACTTGTATGAGATGTGCTTTTCTATCTCTAATTTAGTTTTTTTTTTTGGAATGATAGGATGAATTTCATGTCTTCATCTCAAAAGAAACTGCGAAGCTTGAGGCTCTTGGTCTAGATGAGGTAGAGAGGAAGAAACGTTTGGAGAAGGCTACAAGGGTGGAAGAGGAGCGCCTTAAGGATAGGGGTTACAAGTACCTATCCATTGCTAATCCCCAAAATGGTGATGAGTTCTTTAAGTTGTTATTTGGGCTAAAGTGGGATGATGCAAGCATGCTCAAGATCACAAGAGACAAGTTGTATTGTCTCACAAGCTCAAAAATCCCTGTAGAAAGGAAATTTGTATATATAACGCAAGTTGTGTGTATGTGATGCTTTTTTCTTCAATGCTTTCTATTTGCATATATTGTTGTGCATCACAGGAAAAAAATATTATTGCATCTTATGAGTCTCACAAAGGCCAAAGACCCCCAATACCCGCATTTTGGTGATTATAAGCTCTTTTGGGTTTATATGAAGAAAGAGACATATTGGGCTCACTTGCATTCAGAGGCACTGCTTCAGATTGAAAGGATACAAGTAGAAGGTC
The DNA here is from genome assembly GCF_053477565.2 of Lygodium microphyllum. NCBI lineage: Eukaryota > Viridiplantae > Streptophyta > Polypodiopsida > Schizaeales > Lygodiaceae > Lygodium > Lygodium microphyllum. The sequence continues at coordinate 31,368,068 of NC_141163.1, read as the reverse complement.
CACAGCTACCAGATTCATTTGAGGACTTCTTTAAGCTTAACATGAAGAATCATGTCATGTAGGTTGACTCAATGTAGTGCATTCATATTGCTTTCTTAAGTTCTTTCTTAAAATGTATATGTGCTAATGTTAAGCACTTGTGAAACTTGTGTAGGCTTTTGTACACCTCTTGGATGGAGTGAAATCTTCAAATGTTGCAAAGAAGATGCCAGAGCTTACGTTTTCAGCCAAATGTGTGATTTATAGGTTAGCATCAAAACTATTTTTCTATTTTGAACGTTAAAACACCCGCTTTGATCAAAGGAACATTACTTGTAAACTCTTCATCTTAAATTTCAAGTAAAAGCCTAGGTGGTTGGTTTACTATGATCATTATGTAGTAGATATAATGGCACTTGAAAGCCTATTTATGTTATTGATTTTTCTATTCTAAGCTCCACGTACAAGCTCGAGGTTGAGTGGTTGGTTTATTATTATAAAACTATTGTCTTATATAAAGGAGATTGTGTGTCTAATTTTCATATTAGATTGCATGCATTTGCTTGCGTAATTGGCAAGAATGTTGCAGGTGGATACTACAATGTGTAGAAGAGAAGAGGCTGGATGCAACTCCGCAATTCACAAGAGAGTGGATTGATGTTCGTGACGAGAACACTATGTATTCTCCATCATTACGCGAGAGAAAATTGACGGCATGGCAGGCAAGTGTTTTCCCTTGGTGGCTGGATTACCCTATGGGGGTTATCCCTAAGCAAGAGAAAGATCTGCATGAGAGTAAGTACTTCAATCTATGTAAACATCTCGTTGCTTTTGTAGCAATAGTTTTTGTGCTCATGCATGGGAATCTAAGGGTGAATGATACTATGTAGGATTCAAGGAGGAAGTTGATACTCATGAACCACTTACCGCACCCACCACTGTAGAGGAGCAAGCAACCAAGGATACCAAAGGTGCAGAAGGAAGTACTCAGGCTAGTGAAGCTAGCAAGGATGCTACACATGCCACCCAAGGTACTCAAGGTAATGCACATGCTATTGAAGCTACTACCAGAGCCACTACTACACCCCTTGCTAGCATTGTTGACAAGAGAGGCAAAGGGCTTATGGGAGAACTAGACACCTCTATAGATCCAGGGAGAAAAAATGTGCCAGATTCCTCTATGGCGCCCACCACCTCCTTTGTTGCAGAGTCATCTCTTGGTCGAGAGAATTGGGAGAGGCGACTTATGACCCATTTAGTAGGTGAGAAGTCTTATATTAACTTGAAATTCATGTGCTTTATTGGTTGCCCATGAAGAATAGTCATGTATGATTATTAAAAATAAATTACTTTGAAATAATTGTTGCACGGTTCCAATATCAAACATATGTCGATGCTCTATTAGTGGATGTGACCCAAATTGATAGATTTGCCCTTGATAGGTAGACATGACAACTACATATTGCAAGAACATCAATTTACATGTTGCATATAGCATTGCATCATCGTTTACTTTGCATTAATGACTATGTTGTTTTGTGTATAGTATCAACAAGTTTTTTGCAACACAAAAGATGCATCTTTATAGCAAAGATGGAGTTCCATGTCAAGAGGTGGCTCGATTGATATTTGCGGATTTTCCTACGAGCTTGCTTGTGGATGCTCTAGGTCCCATCCCATTGGATAAGTTATGCTTTCTATCACACAAGGTTTACATCAAACTCACTTCTCATATATCATAACACCAATGTTGTTTTTAGAGGGCATGACTATTCCCAAGTGGAACACGTTCTCAAAGGGTCTAGTTATGGGTTGTATGGACCTTGCTTCACGAGTATATGGCCGACCAGGGATTTTTAGTCACTATGTGCTTAGCAAAGCATATAGGTGAGTTTATTACGGATGCAGCAAGAGTGGGGCTTGTGCTTCACCGCACTTGGACACTCGTGTGACTCCAAGGCTTATCGACATCCCGTTACTAGAGAGGCGGTAAGATAACAAAGTTGGATACGTTGAACGTATGGTTGTATGTTCTAAATAAAGTTTGTGTTACATGCTTTAAATAAAAACATGGATCACTTATTCTATTTCCACTCGTGAATAGGTACTTGATCTTACTGTGTGTCTTTGGCATCGTGCTGGTCATGTTGTGCCTTGCTACAACACAGAGGCTGGGGAGAAGATTTCAGAGAGATTGTTTCCAGCGTATCGTAGCTACATGCTAGATGATTGTGTCTTTCCCATGGACGTCGATGGTGTCATTGTCAGAGGCGGAGCAGAGAGGTCTCATCTTTTCTATCGGTAAGTAGTCTTGCATGTTTTTGCTCTCAGGTTACCTTGTATGGTATTTTCATTGTTTCTACTTGCATGGCCGCAAAGATTCTGTATCTTGATTGGTGATATGGTTAGGTGGTTACTGGCTACATTTACGAAGTGCTACGACTATGTTTTGGATGTGTTTGCGGGGTGTGGTGGTTTGGCGCGGGCCAGTGCAGAGGAGATGAGACATTGCATGTGGCTAGAAATAGATGATGTGCTTTATGGGGAGTGTTTGTCCACCATAGTGTGTGGACCGGTACCATGCTGAGAGAGAGTGTGTGTGTTTTTTTCGAGAGACTCTAGACATTTCATTTTGTTACTACTTTTATATGTTTATTATACACTTTGTCATATGACTATGCCCGATTTTGTCTAAGAGATTACATGCATTGGGATCTTTGATTTGTTTTTAGGAGAGTGTACCTTGCGACTATTTGACACGTATATTTTACTAGTTTTTCGTTGGTTTTGTTTTCTTGATGCGTGTTCATGTAAATGCAACGTGTCGTACTCCTTAAGTAAGAGTGAATAATTTCTATTTTCTTTTTGTGTCACTTTATGCCCACAAGTAGTATGACTGTGAATTAGTAATCCTGTTATGAATGTATACTTGCAAACCACACATGACATGAGATATTTCCATGTGGGGTATGCTGCAAAGAGATATTTATATGCAGAATGGATATATTGCACGAAAAAGCTCGAAAAAAAGGGATTGATTAGAAAAGAATGAAAATGAAAGCCCGCAAAAATAAAATCCCTCCCATTTGGGTTGCAACTTACCTAGGAAGAGCTCACAATGGGCATCATAAAAGAGCTCACAATGGGCATCATAATATAAGACCAATTGATCCTTAGTAAATTTATACTTCTTAGTCCGAAGATCGTAAAGCATTTTCATTCGCTTCTTCCCCACTTCCTGATGCAACAAGGCTTGAAATCGAAGCCAAACCTTATTATAGGCAGCTCAACTCCAAACATAGAACACACTCTTTCCCATATACTAATTTAAAAGGGGTATGGCATGTAGCTCTTTTAAATGTCGTATTATAAGCCCAAACAGCCACATACAACTTCTTATCCCAATGACACTTACCTTCAATTGATTGAAATCCCCACAAGCTATTTATTGGTACTCTCTACTTGTCCATTAGCTTGGGGATTGTAAGGTGTGATCTTATTATGTTTAATCTTCAAAGTTTATGTCAAATCCTCGATCACTTTATTTAAAAAATGTGTCCCACAGTTAGACAAAAGTTTCTTAGGTGGACCAAAATGGTAAATAATCTATTCCAAAATAAAGCTAGCCATTTTCTTGGCATTATCCTTCATCATAGTGCAAGCTTCAGACCACTTCATGAAATAGTCTATTGCCACAATGATATAGCACTTTCGTGTAGTTGATGAGGGATGTATAGATCCAAGAAAATCAATGCCCTACTTCTCAAATGGTAGTATAGCCATGACAGAAGTCAGTGGGCACTTCTTAATCTCTCTATTGTCATGTCTCTGACATATATCATATCTCTTGATGCATGCAAATGCATCATGGCCACTAGTATCTGGCTCTCAAAGTTTTCTGTTCAGTCAATTTTCGAGAAAAGTACCCTCCACAAGTGGAGTCATGACACTCTTCCAAGATAAATGGAACCTCATCATGCATAGCACATCAGTGATAAACATCATCAACCCCTTGCCGATATAGTGTTCCTACAATCAAGGAAAATTTCAAGGCTTGATGCCTAATTTTCCTCTTTTCAGCGTTCAACAAAGTGACTCCAACCTATCCTATGGATAGATAGTGCATCATGGCAGGATACCAGGATGGAATGGAGACTGTATCAATTTGAATAGACTCTCAAGGTCGCTACCTTCAGCCAAGGCTTCCTTTAGCTCCCTGAAATCCACAAGACATTCAACGATGCTCTGCAACTTCGACGGTTTAATCCTAATTTCATAATCAAGCTCCTGCAAAGTGATCAACCACTTCGCTAGGCAATTAGGCTGCAACTTATTCAACAATAGCCTCAACCCCTCTGCCTTTTTATAGAATACTACCTTTTCATACAAGGTGTGGTGTCTAAATTTATTCATTGCAAAGACCATCCCAAGGCACAGTTTCTCCATGTAGGTATAACTAATTATTGACACCCCCAATTTGCGACTAGCAAACGCAATTAGATGGTACCACTTCTCCTCCCAAATTTGGGCTAAACAATAGCTGATACTATACATCATAGCCACTGAAAATATATAAAATATCTCACCCCTTTTAGGTGCTTAGGAGGACTGGTGCTTTTTCCAATCCTTGCTTCACATCCTTGAAGGATACTTGGTAGCACGAATCACTCCAAACAAATAGACAATTATAGGACAATAGATTCATCAATGGCAATATCCTCTCAAACCACTGCATTAATAAAGTGTCAATAATATCCAATTGACGATAAAAAGCTAAGCACTTCTTTAGAACTACATGGCGAGCTCATGGCAATGATAACCTTTATCTTTTCAAGATCAGTTTACCAACCAAGCTAACCACATTGCCTACTAACAACAATCCATTGGGCACTCCAAAGACACATTTCCCGGGATTGAGAGCAATGCAGAACTACCTACACCACTCGAAACATTTTCTTAGAGTAATCAACTATCTCTCCCTTATGGTGGTTGTGACTCTAGCATAATCTGAGTCATCATCCAATACCTTTGTCTCCATAAGAATTACTGTAATGTACGGCTGTCCCAAAATCATTGGATACAAAGAACTATCTTGCACAAAGAAATATTGCCCTTCTTGTACATCCCTAAGTTATTCTTACATTAAGACATGCAGCATATAGATCTCTCAAGGGGTTATTTGTAATCCACATCCTCCAACCATGATCTATGTCAATAGGCCATACACCATTTTCATACAAACTGTGAGTCATTACATTAATTTTTGATCCATGGTCAAAGCAACATATAGAGTCTCACTCTCCCCAACCTTAACTACAACTACATTTGCCTAACTTTCATATGAGTGTTGTTGAAAAGAATTGAAATTTTAGTCTCACTACATCATCATTTTTACCCTCAACCCATTGATTTACAACATCAGTCTTCTCCAAAACAACACATGCATTTTTCTCATAATCAACCCATGTGCCTTGCAAATTGGGTTTCTCTTCTACCTACATCAAAGCATTAGTCAGATCACCAAGAAATTGTCTCTTCCTCTTTACAATGTCAATGATTTCATTGGAAAACCCACGCTTAGCAATACCAATAATCTTACCAAGTGTGAATTCCACTCTGCTATTAAGAATACACTCTTCAAGCACTTTTTTAATATTTGTTGTAGTCTCTATGTCAGATCGTAGCTTGTAGCTTGGTTGCTTACCCTTTTTCATTCTATCTTGCTTTCTTTCTTGTGCTTCATCCTCAATTACATGCTTAGAAGTAGGCTGCACTAAAGCCTTTGGCTGCTCAAAAATTATTTGTGTCACCCTCTTTGATGTCCATGCAATGTCTTCATCTCTCTTTCTCTTATCTTCCCAATCACATCTATATTCTGCACCTTAGTCAAGTACACATACAATAAGTAAGAATCAACTAGTGAGTCCCAACCAATCATGTCTCGGATGCTTCTTCCTACATGTATTAATTCATTCTTTGGGTTTTAGGATAACAATAACCTTTTCAAGTATTTTCTCTATCTACAAACCAAAGGTGGCAGCATCTACTAGTGCATATGCGTTCCATGAATCCATTTTTTCCGACAATTTTTGCATTCCCTCTTTCTTGATGTTCAAAGCAAGAGGTAAACCTATCTCTTGAGCATGGATTTTACCATCCTTCCAAAAGGTAATCTGCCTTTCTAATGCATCATGGTAAAAATATGATGCCAGGAGGCATATTTCACGGTGGATTCTGTGAGGTTTTACGGTGGATTCCGTAAACTTTGATGACCTGGGCTCATACACAAAGTGGATTCTTTGTGAGAGAAGTTGATGGGGACGCCTGTCCTTTTCGGGCGTTTCATTAATTTAGTGTGTATATGGGTGATTCCATAGCGGGTGATTCCGCAAAATGTATATTAAATTAATAAACGTTTATGAGTTTAGAGTACGCACTCGTAATAAATTAAGGTTAGGATTTATTTCTAACCAGTTGATTTATTTATGTAGCTGAAGACTGCTAGGTATTCACTTTTGTCGGTTTAATTATATTATTTTACTAGCGATTGTGAATGCTTCAGTTGATGTATAGAGATAGCAGCAGTGGCGAAGGAAAGCATTGGAGGATAGCGAGTATTCGATTTATGGATTATATTTTGATAGGCGCCACGCCTATATTTTGTCATGCCTATTTATTGAGGCATCGATTATTTATTATTATTTTGTATGCGCATGGGCGCACGATTATGTTATTTCTATTTGGACATTGTATTGGGCGTGCCAGACTCTTTGGGCACCGTCCATTAGCTTTATTCCTATTTTTGTGTAAAAGCAAACTCAAAAGCTAAAAGCTTGCTATTTTGTAATTTGGGCTATTATTTGAGCTTGAAGATGAAATATACATAAAATACATGCTTTGTGGAGCGCTCACACAAGGCATGGGGGGAGATTGCACCCAATTGGTCTCTTGCTCTTGTCGTTTATGCTTTTTACCTTGTAATTTGTGCAAAAAGTAGAGTTCCATTGTTCTTGGGGACCTTCTACCATTCACTACGCGAGCGTACAGCATCCGATCTGCGCACCAGTGGTATCAGAGGAAGCTGAGATCAAGAGCTTCCAATCGCTACCCATCTCGTGCGAAGGCGGAGCTCCTGGAACGATCGGGCTCTACGGTCAATCTCATCGTGAATCGTCGATACAAGCAGACTTCTGGCGATCAAGAACCCCTGTTTCCATCATCGGATCACGAAGGACCGGTCTACAGAGGCGGAGGACCACTCCTACATCCTCACATACAAGTCGTCAAAAACCAGAGCTAAGTTTCATGACTATAAGCCTAAAAGCTTAAAAATCAAAAGTTATAAAGCTTAATATTAAGCTTTAAAAAGCTTAATACCCAAAATTTCCATTCGGGCGGCGTCAATATGCACTCGACGTCTTCAAACGCGACGTCAACATGCCGCAATACCTCAAAATTACATTGGGCTTAGTAAGACATAAGTCCCATAACTAAGCTAAGTCATAAGCCACACAGGTCACACACAGTCAGTCAGATTTGGCATGTCTATCAAGTTGAAATACTGCAAGTTCCATAAATCGACTAAGTTCTGCAAGTCACATAAGTCTGCAACTCTGCAAGTCAAACAAGTCAACTGGAGTCAGAACTGACTTGTGCTCAAAACTCATAGAAGGGCTGTTCCTGCGCAGAAACTCCGAATTGCAAAGTTGTTCATTAGAAGGTACTCTACCCATACGCAGGTTTGCTGAAGCATTTTCAGCATACGAAGAAGGATAAAACTCAGAGTTTTCGAAGATTGTGTAAGCTATACCCAAAAACACATAAGCCTTGTATTCCCGAACTTGAGCTACGCTCATCCTGCTAACTTGATTTTGAGTGAGAAAGGTCTTTTGAGTTTTGCAGGATGACGGAACCACATACGGACGATTTAATGGCTGAAGGCAACCTACCTGAACCTACGATGGAGCAAAAGCTGGACTTAATCATGATGCAATTGGATGAAGAACGAAAGGCTAGGCAAGCATTGCAAGTTCAACTGGCAAATTTACAAAGAGCGTCTACCGACAAAGAAGAACCTCAATCTAAAGATCTTATCCGATGTACCATCGACGCAACTCTCAAGCTCAAACCATCCACAAGGAATCAAAGATAAGTAAAAGAAGTTTCAAATTCCGTACTTTCAATGGCATACGAGAAGGAAAAACTGTTCTAGCATTCATTAGTCAGTTTGACGACTATTTCCATGAGGAAACCTATGCAGAAAAAGATAAAATCAAGTGTGTCACTAATCATTTAGTGGACAGAGCATCTCTTTGGTGAACTGTAGTACGCAAGAGTATAGATTGTCCTGCTACTTGGGAGAATTTCAAGAAGAAGTTCATGCAGAATTTCCTTCCTCCACAATTTCATGAGAAAGCTATTAAGCAATGGGATCTTCTTCAACAACGGGATCATGAGCCTATTCCTCAGTATACAGAGCGTTTTTGGAATGCACTACTCTAGCTACGCATGCTTGAAGACGTGCCTGAAGCGACACACAAGCGCAAGTATATGTCTGGACTACTTGGGCATTACTACGCTGAAGTTAACATGTTCAAGCCTGCTACTCTTGAAGATGCAATTTCACTAGCTCACGACACTGAAGACAAGCTACGAGGTAGAGACGGACGTCCACAGCAATTCCAAGCCAATGGTAACTATGGATCTAAGCAATTCAATTCCAATTTTAGAAGATTTAATCCAGGTCATTTCTCTTCATCATCTTTCCGTAAAAATTGGGCAAAACCACCTGCTTTACCATCCAATGTCAATCAAAACCCTAAGCCTATTCCACAATCAAATCCTAATGTACCTAGACTTCCTGCCATTGCAAACAATGTAACCAAAGCCAAACCTATAGTATGCTATAAATGCCACCAGCCTGGACATCTAGCAGCAAATTGCCATTCGAAGAAGCCACCTGCCCATATCAACTATCTTGGAGCAATGGACGAAGACGAACATGAAGATATGCCTGATTTCACAGAAGATGAGGACGACACTACTACTACTTCGGATACTTTACCAGGTATGCCAACTCCACATTCTTTATTGACTATGAAATGTTTGGTGCATGGAAAGGAAAAGATTATTTTGCATGATGACGGTAGCACTCATGATTTTATTTCAGCAAAATTAGTAAAGGAATTGAAGTTACAGACTGTACCTACACATTATCGCATCAAAGCAGCATTCTTACGCACTAGGTATAATGGTACACAGGAAGTGCATGACTTAGAGATTCAAATTGGTCAATACACTGAAAGAAGAAATTTTCTAGTTGTTCCATTACAGTCGAGTGATATTATTTTAGGTATGCGTTGGCGTCATCAGCATAACCCAAATATAGACTATTCCACACATTCAATGCATATAAATTTTCAAGGAAAATCTATTACATTATATGGTATGCATGCATCTAATGTTTTTCCACTGCTTTCGCATACTCAAGCTAAACGTGCATTACGCAAGAGCAGTAAATCTTATCTCATTTGGGTGAATGAACTACAAGTAAAAGATAATCATATGCATCCTAGACATAAAGAATTTCTTGCACATTTTAAAGACTGTTTTGCCGAAGACCTACCATCTGGTTTACCTCCTTCACGTCCAGAAGACCATAAGATAGATTTGATCCCTGGCACACAACCACCTTGCAAAGCACCATATAGGCATAACCAGATAGAGCAAAAAGAAATTCAGAGTCAAGTTGAGGAATTACTAAATAGAGGATTGATTAGACCTAGTAGTTCTCCATTTGGAGCACTTGTTCTGTTAGTCAAGAAAAAGAATAATACCTATCGTATGTGCATTGACTATCGAGCTTTAAATAAGATCACTGTAAAGAATAGGTATCCCATTCCTAGAGTTGATGACCTTATGGACAAACTGCAAGGATCTGCTATATTTAGTAAAATAGACCTTAAGTCTGGTTATCATCAGGTGACACTAGATAAGTCTGACATATTCAAGACTGCATTTAGAACACAGTTTGGTCATTACGAATTTTTAGTGATGCCATTTGGATTGACTAATGCACTTGCTACGTTTAGTAGAATGATGAATCGTATATTTCTGAAATATCAGTATTGTGTAATTGTCTTCTTTGATGATATTTTGGTGTTTAGTCAAAATGAGAAAGAACATTATAAGCATTTGTCATTGGTTTTCCAGTTATTAAAAGATAATCAATTGTATGCAAACCCTGAAAAGAGTGAATTCTTTAAAACAAAAATTGAGTATTTAGGTCATATTGTATCATCTGATGGAATTAAAGTTGATCCTAAGAAAATAGATGCAATATTGAATTGGCCTGTACCTAAAAACGTGCATGAGTTACGCTCATTCCTTGGTCTTACTAGTTTCTATAGGAAGTTTGTACGTAATTTTTCCTTACTTGCTTTACCACTGACTAAACTTTTGAAGAAAAGAATTGTCTATCATTGGTCCGAAAATCAACAGAAATCCTTTGATTTATTGAAACATGCATTAACCCATGCCCCTGTCCTACATTTGCCTGATTTTAATAGACCATTCTTTCTAGTAGTGACCGATGCTAGTGGATCAGGAATAGGAGCCGTACTTATGCAGGATAATCATCCCATAGCCTATTCTAGTTGTAAGTTGAAACCCTCTGAACTGAAATATTCCACATATGACAAAGAACTATTAGCAGTTGTACAAGCATTAAGACAGTGGAAACACTACTTAATGGGTTCAGAATTTATGATTAAGACCGATCAGCAAAGTATTAGACATTTACTTAGCCAACCCCAAATCTCTGACCGACATATCAAATGGGCATCCTTTATTCAAAGTTTTCATCCTATCATTCAATACCAACCCAGAAAAGAAAATGTAGTGGGGTTGATGCATTAAGTAGAAGACCTGCTATTCATAACATTTCTGTTATATCTTTTGATTCTTTGATTGCTATGAAAGATACTTATCATCAAGATATTACTTTTCATGCTATTTGGAATAAATTAGTTCAAAATAACTTGATTCCTATTGATTCATTGTTATATAATGATGGATTTATGTTTTATGAAAAGAGATTGTGTGTTACAATTCCATTCCAATCTTTTGTTTTGAATGAGATTCATTGTCCCCCATATCAAGGTCATAGAGGTATCATATCTACTTTACGTACATTAACTGAAGATTTTTATTGGCCGCATATGGACACTGATGTATCTAGCTTTGTTTCTGAATGTTTGATTTGTCAAAGAGTTAAGAGACATCATGGTAAACAATATGGAATACTTATGCCTTTGTCTATTCCATCTAAACCTTGGGAACAAATTTCTATGGATTTCATTACTGGTTTACCTAATACTAAATCTAACCATGATATGATTTGGACAGTCGTAGATAGATTTAGTAAACAAGCATATTCCATTCCATGTAAGAAAACTTTAACAGCATCACAAGCAGCACAATTGTTTTTGAAAACTATTTTCACTAACCATGGATTGCCAAAAGTTATTATTTCATATCGTGATTCTAGATTTTGTAACAACTTTTGGATTACTCTGTTTACTAACCTAGGCACAAAGATTGATTTCTCATCTGTATTTCATCCTGAAACTAATGGACAAACAGAAGTCACTAATAGCACTATTTTAGATCTCTTACGTGCATATACTATCTCTAAACCTCAGACATGGGACACACATTTGCATTTATTACAGTTTGCATATAACAATACACCACACACATCTACAAAGAAAGCACCGTTTGAAGTGATTTATGGATATAGATTATCTACACCTGTTGCATCTTTGTCAAATAGAATTCAAAGTGCTGATGATATTGCTAATATGCATAATACTATTTTTAATGAGGTTAAAGATATGATTGCTAAAGCCTAGCAATCATATACCAAACAAGCCAATAAGAAAAGACAAGCAATGAATTTCAAAATTGATGACTATGTTTGGTTGAGAATAGAAAAACGTAGACTACAAAGTGTAGATAGACACCCAGTTGTCAAATTAGCCCCTAGATTCTATGGACCATTTAGGATCATTCATAAAATTAACGACAATGCATTCAAGTAAGAATTACCACCTCATTGGAAAATTCACAACACATTTCACATTAGTTTGTTAAGACATTTTAGAGGCCAATTACCTGTACACCCTATTTATGAAAACCCACCTTTGTTAGAGGAAGAGACTGAAATACTTGAACCGAAAGCTATCATAGACACTGATTTTATGACCACTAGAACTAGCCGAAGATATTCTAGATATCTAGTTAAATTTAAGAACCATCCTGTAGAGGAAGCACAATGGATGCACGCTAGAGACTTAAATGCTTTCTCCACTCTGTTAGCTCCACATTGAGCTAATAGCAATTGAGATCAATTGCTATCCCACCCCGGGGGTATGATGCCAGGAGGCATATTTCATGGTGGATTCCGTGCCACGGTGGATTCCGTGAGGTTTTACGGTGGATTCCGTAAACTTTGATGATCGGGGCTCATACACAAAGTGGATTCTTTGTGCGAGAAGTTGATGGGGACGCCTGTCCTTTTCGGGTGTTTCATTAATTTAGTGTGTATATGGGTGATTCCATAGCGGGTGATTCCGTAAAATGCATATTAAATTAATAAACGTTTATGAGTTTAGAGTGCGCACTCGTAATAAATTAAGGTTAGGATTTATTTTTAACCAGTTGATTTATTTATATAGCTGAAGACTGCTAGGTATTCACTTTTGTCGGTTTAATTGTATTATTTTACTAACGATTGTGAATGCTTCAGTTGATGTGTAGAGATAGCAATAGTGGCGAAGAAAAGCATTGGAGGATAGCGAGTATTCGATTTATGGATTATATTTTGATAGGCGCCACGCCTATATTTTGTCATGCCTGTGAGAAATGCGGGATCTAGAGCATGGCAAAACCGGAAGCTATGGAGGATGAAATGAGAAGTGTGGACTCATGATGGAGAAGACAAAGACACTGTTTGTTACACAAGTGAATTAGGTTCCAAGATTGAGACTTGGACTCATAAACACAATCTTGTGTATGTGGAGAATGATATTGACACTTCACTGAAAAGAAAAGAGTACTATCATTTTTTTAAGAAAGGAAGCAAGTACAATGCTTTATAGGAAAGTAGGAAACTGCAGTAGGCACCATTGTGCATATGGGATAAGTTAGCCTGCATATCCTTGACCCTGAGGCTCCATACAAAGAGGCTGTTTAGTGAGTGTGATTGCTGATTCTCAACACCCCTCCTCAATCACAACTAGAAAGGCACAAAGTGTGTAGAGGTTGTAATGAGAACCACCTGCAAAGTGTGGGCATACCACAAACATGGCAAAACACCAGAGGCTGTCGCAGAAAAGGCTAAGTGTGGGTACCATAAACATGGTGGACATCCAGAGGCTGTAACAGGGGCCTCACAAAGTGTACAGGGACTGTAATGCCAAGTTACATAAGGAGTTTACAAAGCTTATGGCAGGAAGCATTAGGGCAAGGAAGTACAAGGTTTTTAAAACAGTCTATCAGAATTATGAGAGTACAAGGACTGATGAGTCTTGTCCTTCCGATCCTGGTGGTCTTCATCTTCATCTTCTTCTTCCTTTGCTCCATTTTCTTCTTCTTCTTTGACTGCGACTAGATAGGCCTTTTGGGATCTCTTTCTTGCGTGGTAGAACTTCTCGGTGTGTCCGGTCCTTTTGTAGAAGTCACAAAAGAGCTGATCCTTCTTGCCTTTGTACCTGTTGCCAACATATAATGCATGCTCATCTCTAGAGGTACTTGGTTCTTCCTTAGTTTTTAGCTTCTTTTCCTCTTCTAACAGTGATGCCTGGATATCAACAAGTTCAGGATTTGGCATGTTGATTAAAGTTGTTGATACATTATTATATTCAGGAGGCAAACTCTTAAGTAGAACACCGATGCAAACATCTTCATCCATTTTAATGTTGATTCCTGCAAGTTGGGTTAGGAGTCCTTCCATGTAATTGAGATGTGTGGCAAGTGATGTGCTGGACTTCATTTCAAGTCTGAAGAACTCAATCAGGAGACCATACTTTGATGATTTAGATTGTGCACCGAACAGGGTGTCAAGTCTTTTCCATGTATCCTGTGAGGTCTCACAGTTATCCACATGGTGGATATAACTGTCGTCTAGCTCCAGTTTGATAATGGCCTGGGCTATGTCATCATTCTTTTGCCAAGTAGTTGCAAGGTCCGCGTCCCGAGGTTTCTTCTCTTTGCCATTTGTGATGGCCCAAAGACCCTTTTTCATCAAGATGAGCTTGATGCGGGTTTGCCAGGTGTGGAACCCGACTCCTTTGAATCGAGCATTTGGAGAGTCTTTGCCCATGTTAGACTTACGGGAACAGTAGCAAATCAACTTCAGACTTATTAGATTTGAGCAGCAGAAGAGTTGGTTGAGAGACACAAGTGCTAAAAAACACTAACTGAGTGTCAATGAATATCAAATCTGCAAAGTCCTTTACTCTTTTTAAATCCAAGTGTAATCTTCCCCTTCTTGATTTGATGCTGATACCTTCAAATCTGAGTGACAGTACTTTAATGAACTTCAGAGAGTATTGCTCAGTGATTAAAATCACTGTTGATAACTTCAGTGAGAGAAACAGTGAAAAATGTCAGAATTTTGAAGCTTTGGCTATGGCTTTTGCATTAGGGTTTCTGGGGGCAGCCTGGTTTTTTGCTGATTGCAGGAGCTATAGTGGATCATTTTCAAAACTTTTTTTATCAAAATGAAGCTTGAATGATGGGCTATCAATGCCCTATCATGGTTGTCAACATCGCGACCTGTAGCGATGGCAGCAGCAGCAGCTCGAACGTTAGCAGGCGCAATTCTGACAGATTTCCGTGATTTCCGCAATGCTAGGGTCAGGGCGCAGTAATGTCGTAGATTCTCGTGCCAGGATGAAGCACCTTGAGTAGAGGAACAACTCCCTAGAAGAAATCGTGGGCTGAAATGGCCTGGTTGAGGAGTTATTGAAGCTCCAAGTAAGGTAGGTCCTGTCTGGCTATGGCAGACACAGAGCAGAGGTTGAGGATTTTCACAATGCTGAGCTCCAGATGGTCCAATGTCCTGGATTCATGTGATACAGGGAAGCTTTATGAGTTGGGGAATACTTTTCCGAAAGGAAGCTCCAAGATATTTTGAGGATTTTCACAATGCTGAGCTCCAGATGGTCCAATGTCCTGGATTCATGTGATACAGGGAAGCTTTATGAGTTGGGGAATACTTTTCCGAAAGGAAGCTCCAAGATATTTGACCTGTGGAGTGAGATATAAGCAGCTCAATCTGACAGGGTGCTGCTGGCTATGGTTGCCATGGAAGCTTCAGTGAGAGTAGAGTTGGGAGATGAAGTCATGAGCTGACATTGAGCTAGACTGAGGTTGAGAGGAATCAAGAGAGGCTAGAGAAGAAATGCCATGCCCAACTGGGCTCTGATACCATGTGAGAAATGCGGGATCTAGAGCATGGCAAAATCGGAAGCTATGGAGGATGAAATGAGAAGTGTGGACTCATGATGGAGAAGACAAAGACACTGTTTGTTAGACAAGTGAATTAGGTTCCAAGATTGAGACTTGGACTCATAAACACAATCTTGTGTATGTGGAGAATGACATTGACACTTCACTGAAAAGAAAAGAGTACTATCATTTTTTTAAGAAAGGAAGCAAGTACAATGCTTTATAGGAAAGTAGGAAACTGCAGTAGGCACCATTGTGCATATGGGATAAGTTAGCCTGCATATCCTTGATCCTGAAGCTCCATACAAAGAGGCTGTTTAGTGAGTGTGATTGCTGATTCTCAACAATGCCTATTTATTGAGGCATCGATTATTTATTATTATTTTGTATGCGCATGGATGCACGGTTATGTTATTTCTATTTGGACATTGTATTGGGCGTGCCAGACTCTTTGGGCATCGTCCATTAGCTTTATTCCTATTTTTGTGTAAAAGCAAACTCAAAAGCTAAAAGCTTGCTATTTTGTAATTTGGGCTATTATTTGAGCTTGAAGATGAAATATACATAAAATACATGCTTTGTGGAGCGCTCACACAAGGCATGGGGGGAGATTGCACCCAATTGGTCTCTTGCTCTTGTCGTTCATGCTTTTTACCTTGTAATTTGTGCAAAAAGTAGAGTTCCATTATTCTTGGGGACCTTCCGGCATTCACTACGCGAGCGTACAACATCTGGATTGTTGTAGTGTGTTCACAGTCCAATCAAGAACATAATTTGGTACTTCCTCAATGTTGTGCAACTAAGTCATGGTCTTAGTGTTGTTGGATGGAAATTAAACTCAACAATCTACTAAAAAATGACCTAGTTGTCTACATCAATGAGACAATTAAACTTGAACTTTTTACATTGAGCATTAAGATTTATCATTTGAGGTTTTACCTTATTGTTTGTATTGTTATTTGTATACTTTTGTTG